>NC_081559.1:137348640-137537442 GCF_022355385.1 Mustela nigripes
ATATATATATATATATATATATATATATATATATATATATAGGATCTAATGATTTAAATAGTTCTCTATTCCGATGAAGAACAATCATATTATGTGTCTAAATAAAATGGTTTATTTATAAATTTGGTTATTCAGAGACATCTGTGATATTGAAAGACACTCGTATTGCATATTCTACTTATTACTTGTCTTTTCCCCTTCTTATTGCAACACAATGCTTCCTCTGACCACTGAAAGCAAAGCTTTTAGGATTTTGTTTGAGTGTATCTAAAAAAAGCATCGGTTATATCAAGGATAAAAGTCCTGGATTTTTTTTTAAACTAAGGACTGAATATTTGTGCTAAAATCAAGGAACATATTGGTATTAACAGCTTTTGATTGCAGAAAAGAAAGGCTGCCTTTCACCTTTCTGATGACAAGGACAATGTATCAGTTATTACTAGAATTTGATATATTAAAAAACAATAAACACTATGAAATTCATTGATCTTTCTGGTGAGGTTCTGAAGTAATTCAGCGGGTTTGTTGACTTTCTTAGGATAACTGAGTTTCCAGGACTTTCATTTTAGTACTATCTTTCTCCAGTGAATCTGATTCATTTTTAACTTGTTATAACTTTATTTTTTTATTAGTAAATTCTGGAAGTCATTTCAAAGATTTCAGGAAGTACTAAAACTTTTTTTTAAGAAACATTGATTATATTTTCTTTTCTTTTAACATTTTATTTACTTATTTACTTGACAGAGAGATTGAGATCACAAGTAGGCAGAGGCAGGCAGAGAGAGAGGGGGAAGCAGGCCTCCTGCTGAGCAGAGAGCCGGACGCTGGGGTCGATTCCAGGACCCTGAGATCATGACCTGAGCCAAAGGCAGAGGGTTTAACCCACTGAGCCACCCAGGCACCCCACTGATTATATTTTCAACCTATAGTTACAGTGCTTTTCTCTCCAGGTTTCTATTATGTATATAACTTTGTGGTTCTCTGAACCAGACATAGCTATTATCAAAAAAGATTTCTTTACTACTTAATACCATACATGAAAATTTAAGAAAATGCCTTAGCTCTACATAAAGTGCTTTCAACTTTAAGGTCTCAGAGCTGCTTGTGTGCAAATGCCTGCTCAGTGTGTACTAGCAACACAGAAATGAAATGTTAAACATCGCTTAGATCTTTAAAAGGATTGGCTTTGCATCTTCACAGGATCACACATGGGACTTATTGTGCCTTGCTACCCTAAGGAAGTGTCAAGTATATGACATAATGGTAGTATTTTTGAGAGTACAGAGTACAGTAAACTACCCCCCACCCCCCTTCCCGCAGCCGCCGCAACCTGGAGTCTCAAGCTGTAATTACGATGCCATGATCCAAAAGTTGTGTTTTGTCAGGTTTGGCCCTGAACGGGTTGGCAGCATAATTTCACGCTGCTGGTAGGAACACAGTGCAGCTGTGCAAAACGAGAATGTTTGTTGTTGTTTATTGTTTAAAGAGTCGCTTTTTTCTCCAACAGACTAATGAAGGGAATTTTAGTACATTTGCACGGGTCGACTGACCGTTACAAGCTTGACTTTTCAATTAATCAAGTGAGGTGAAATAAATCAACAAACTGCCATAAGAAAAGGTTCACTGAGATTTTGCCCTTGAAATAAAAAAGTCAGAGCGCCTGGGTGGCTCAGTGGGTTAAAGCCTCTGCCTTCTGCTTGGGTCATGATCCCAGGGTCCGGGGATCAAACCCCGCATCAGGCTCTCTGCTTGGTGGGGAGCCTGCTTCCCTTCCTCTCTCTCTGCTTGTGATCTCTGTCTGTTAAATAAAACAGATCTATTCTATAAAAAGATAAATAAAAGTATTCAGTTTGTAACTATTAGTGCATATAAATTTTACACAGTTGCATAACATCTACATCATTTGAACATTGAATTAGTACATTTTATAGTGTACTTTTATACTAAATTGAACTAGATGATAAATTTTTATGGAGTAAAATGAGGATGATAGACACAATTTCACTTATAAAGCTAAATGTGAGAAAATGGCGCATCATATCCATTTTAATTACTAAAATTAAAAACATAAATTTTGCGAGCTCTTAAGAGTGTCAAGATGCAGTACCTAACCCAGAGGAAACAGACAGGTTCATTGTTAGAAGTAAAATTAATATAGCGGAAAAGAACATAGATGAAAAATGAAAAGTCAAAATATGGAAAATTAACTAAACACTAAATAATAGAAGTGAAACTTTTATGATGTTCTGAAGGTAGTTTCAAGCTCTGGTAAATACTCAAGGGTTTCTTGAAAGGAAACACGGAAACCACCTCATTTTAAAGAAATCAGGAAAAAAGATTTTCATTGACTCCGAGGTAGTAGGATATTTCACTTTTATCTAAAGTGAGGATAATGCGTGGAGTGGAGGGTGGTAAAAATCACAGGATCGTAGTGGGAGGAAATATTAGCCAAGTGTCATAGGATATTAATGATCTGTAGGCATAAAATGCCATTATTTAATGGGCGAGGAAATAAGTCCAACCAGAAGGATGAGGGGAGGCAGGAACTCAGCCCAACTGGACCCAGGGGTCCTGAAGCTCAGAGCAGAGCCCCCTGTGCAAGCTCATACAACTTACCATACAGAGCAGCTCAGTATCGATGTTTTTCTCTTTTTCTGGAGGGAGATGTGGTGTTTTCTGCTTAAGAGGTTTTCATAGTAAGACCTTCAAAAAATTTTTGAAGTGGGGGCACCTGGGTGGCTCAGTGGGTTAAGCTTCTGCCTTCAGCTCAGGTCATGATCTCAGGGTCCTGGGATTGAGCCCTGCATCAGGCTCTCTGCTCAGCAGGGAGCCTGCTTCCTCCTCTCTCTGCCTGCCTCTCTGCCTACTTGTGATCTCTGTCTGTCAAATAAATAAATAAAAATTAAAAAAAAAATTTTTTTTGAAGTGGGTATAAGTCTGAAATTATATAGTTTGGTGGTTCGTCAAAGGCTCTGAGGACAGAAAAATCTAGGGAATAAGATCAGAAGAGAGGGAAAGCAATGGGAGAAAATTAAGCAATGTATGTGCAAGACAGACAGGAAGGTGGGAGAGGAAATCCACAGAGGAAGAAAGAGAAGGGAGAATGACAGGCAGGGGGCCAGACAGAAAGGCTGAGTGCATTTCTGAGGTACTGTCCTCTGTACTTGACTTCAATTACAGGCTCCAGAGGCAACCATTTGTTTTCCATGATTATTCTGAGTACCCGAGGAACTCTGTCAACACTGTTCAGAGCTCTTCAACAGCTCCAGAACTTGGGCCTCTGAGCCTGCACTTCTTATCAGATAACAAGCAGAACTTTCTGCCAAAGGAAAATAAAAACTTCCAACCACGGTAACAGTAATCAGAGCAGACCATGTTTAAGTCTTAAGAAAATCAAATCAGTGGGTCACATTCTCTCATCCTAAGTTTCTCTACCCCTGCTTTGAAGACGGGGCATTGAATTTCAGTTGCCTTTTATTCTGGGATTTGCAGTCAACACTGGATTTCCTATAATAGAAAGTTTTTGATCAGTAAAAGAGATATTGTGAAATTTAAGTCTTATGACCTCTCTTCACTTGAGACACACAACGTACAAAAAGGAAAGTCACTGGAAATCATCTGTGAAATTATCTGAGACAAATGGTGACTATGATATAGCATTTATGCTTTTAATAATGATTTTTGTAAAAAGATTTTATTTATTTATTTGACAGAGAGAGACAGAGATCACAAGTAGGCAGAGAGGCAGGCAGAGGGAGAGGGGAAACAGACTCCCCGCTGAGCAGAGAGCCCGATGTGGGGCTCGATCCCAGGACCCTGAGATCATGACCCGAGCCAAAGGCAGAGGCTTAACCCACTGAGCCACCCAGGCCCCTAATAATGACTTTGATCAGAAAGCAAGTCCCACTAAGCCCTGGCACTGGAACAGGAGATGTTTGTGTCAGTGTTGGGGTGTGTTCTCATCCTTTTCAGAAAACCTCTAATCTGATATTCTGGTCAGTTCAAAAACTGCTTATCTTTTTCACATTAGGATGACATGATATTCCAGAAAGAGTAAATTCATTTTATATGTATTTGTAGCCAAATTAAAAATGGATTAGCCTTTGTTTATTATTCATGCGGACTGTTCACATAATCTATGTGAATTGCTGAGATGTCATTGAGTCTACAACCAAGTTATTTAATGGAGAACTAACAATCAGATTCACTACTGTAACTGCCCCGTTTCTAATATTTTCAGTTGTTTTCCTTGATCCTGATACTGTTGCTCAATTTTGGGTATGTGTATATATACCTATTCCCTTGTCACCCGAATACAAAATTTGGACATGGGCGTCAGTGGCATCCAAGATACATGCTGTGAGGTTCAGAAAAGGTGGGACCAACAATTATTCACCTTCTGGACTTAAAATTTACTGGAGAAGACAGAACGTATGGATAGGGAAACAGGTAATTGCTAGCATTTACTTAATAGACACTAGGGTAGCTTTTTTTCTTTTTTTAAAGATTTTGTTTTATTTATTCGACAGACAGAGATCACAGGTAAGCAGAGAGACAGGCAGAGAGAGAGAGGAGGAAGCAGGGTCCCTGCGGAGCAGAGAAACCGATGTGGGGCTCGATCCCAGGAGTCTGGGATCACGACCTGAGCAGAAGGCAAAGGCTTAACCCACTGAGCCACCCAGGCGCCCTGACACTAGGGTAGCTTTTAATCTCAGTTTTCTTCCTGTGACTGGAAAGCAAACTTAAAATGAGAAATATAAATTTTCTTATTCTGTTCAGTTATACCTCCCTGTAGTGAGCACCTCACATAAACTATCTCATTGAATCATCAAAATACTGCTGTGGTACTGTAGATACTCATTTTGCAGAGTAAGAAATTAAGTCTCAGAGAGTTTAAGTTATTTGCCCAATCACTGTGGCTTATCGTTGTTTCTGTAAAAATAGGTATTTTTGTCATCTGTGATGACAGTGTGTATGTATTTACCTAACTTATTTTTGTCACCATGTGGCTGGGAAAAAAAAAAAAAACTCCTCTCAATTCAAGTGTATTTATGGGTGGTATAGGAAACATTTCTGACATAGTCCAGCCACCTTTTTTTTTTTTTTTCATAAATGTGACTTATTTTAATTTCAGAGGATACTTGACTTCCAGATGGAGAAATAAATTTAACTTATAGGAGTGGAGAAATAAGAGACATGCAGACATTGGTGTGTATCTTAGGAGAGAGTTCTAATTATAAGGACCTCTTAAATCTAAGAGTTTTTCCCCTTGGTATAGGGCATTGGCTGTGAAACATGGTGTTTTACATTAAAAGTGGTGTTTTGGATGTATGGCTTGAAGCACCATGATTTTCTGTAAAAACATAGGAGAAGATCAAATAAGAAGATCTTTGCTGCCGAAGATCAAAATAATAGATCAACAAGAGGGACTAACTAGAGCAGTTATGTCTTAAAGAACTAGTACCCAGGAGAAAAAGCTGTGGAGCAAAAGAATACGCGTGGATAGGGAAACAGGTAATTGCTAGCATTTACTTAATAGACACTAGGGTAGCTAGTGCAAAGTCCTGATCGATCTGTCTACATACAATTAAGAACCAGGTCTTAACCAACTGCACCTTCTAAACATTGCTTAAGTGCTCCACCACCATGACCCAGTCCCTGTTACCCTTGAACCATGATTTTGGTTCAAGCCCTCATCACCTCTTGCTTACATTTCTACAATAGGACACACACACACACACACACATATTCTGACAGATACTATGTACACACAAACATATACATATTTAACACGTAAACATGGATTCATTTTAGGCAGGTCATTCAAATAACCCCATTTATGCATTTCTCTGGCCATAAGCATTAGCCCTATTAGATCTTTTGTCATCTGTTTTGTGGAAAACAAAGAATTGATGCATTATTTAACATTTATTAAACTCATGGGGCACCTCGGTGGCTCAATGGGTTAAGCCTCTGCCTTTGGCTTAGGTCATGATCTCAAGGTCCTTGGATCGAGCCCCGCATGGGGCTCTGTGCTCAGCAGGAAGCCTGCTTCCTCTCCTCCCCGCCCCTGCTTGCTTCTCTGCCCACTTGCAATCTCTGTCTGTCAAATAAATAAAATCTTTCAAAAATAAGCTCTCACAATCTATAAGTGCTTAGTGTTAAGGATACGAAAGACTTTGTCTTTAAGAACTCCCATCATCTTGTGGGAAAGGTGTTACTGCATTGGTATGATGAAACAGAAGTGACATTCACAGAGGTTTCATGATCCTAGAGGAGGGATATCATGGAGGGCTTTCTGGAGGATGTGATTGATGTCTGAGATCAGTCTTGAAGAGCAAGCAGCAGTTAGTAAAAAGGAAATGGGAAAGGTAGAAGCCCTTCCAGGATACAGCATGAAGAAAGCTCCAGAAACTTGAGACAGAAGGATGTATGTAGTCTGGGGTTGCTGGAATATAGTGATGTTGGAAGGATGAGAGGTGAGGGTGGAGGGGTAGGCCAGACCTAATCTAACTGTTCTTTACAATGCCAGTAATGATGAATCTTTGTAGGACTGAAAGCATGGCTTGGGCCAATTTTATATCTTAGCAGATCATTCTGGTAACTATGTGGAGAAAGGTTTTTAAGTTGACAATACCAGAGTTTGAGATCCAATTTAAGAGGCTATTGTAGAAATGTAAGCAAGAGGTGATGAGGGCTTGAACCAAAATCATGGTTCAAGGGTAACAGGGACTGGGTCATGGTGGTGGAGCACTTAAGCAATGTTTAGAAGGTGCAGTTGGTTAAGACCTGGTTCTTAATTGTATGTAGACAGATCGATCAGGACTTTGCAGAGTTTTAGCTCAGGTGGCTGGCTGTGGGGATGTGGAGGGCCAGAAATCTGAAATGGAGAAGGAACAGGAACTAGTTGGGCAAGTTGGAGGTGTGGGTAGGTTAGTGTAAGGAGTTGGTTGTTCATCTAGAACGAGATGACCAACGCGTAGATATGTTAGTCCAGAGCTTGAGAAAGTGGTCTCCGGTGATAAATTTGGGAGTTACCACCTTCTAGATGTATAAAATAATACACAACCTCTTCTGTGTGTGAAGCACATTGTATTGTCTTTTTCTCTTTTCTTGTACCTTGGGGCAATGATTTCTATCTCCATTAATACACAGTAATTACTATTAGACCTCCTGGTTGTGCATGAACAACAAAACGATGTCAAAGAATGGGAAATGCTTTAGGGAAGTGGAAGTAACCAAGTGATTGTTGTTCCTTTTTTCTCCAGTTGTGTTGGTGGAAATGCCTGCCTCAGAAGGCTATCACTTCAGCTGACACTCCCACAGCTCATTCTTTTGAGGAGCCTGGCTCTGTGGCTTTGTCCAGTTCAAAATGGCAGAAAAGGTCCCCCCTGGCTTAAACAGGAAGACTTCAAGATCGACACTGTCCCTTCCACCAGAACCTGTGGACATCATTAGGAGCAAGACATGCTCACGGAGGGTTAAAATCAACGTGGGGGGCCTCAACCACGAAGTCCTGTGGAGAACGTTGGACCGGCTGCCCCGGACGCGCTTGGGGAAGCTCCGGGACTGCAACACGCACGAGAGCCTCCTGGAGGTGTGCGATGACTACAACCTCAGCGAGAACGAGTATTTCTTTGACCGGCACCCGGGGGCCTTCACTTCCATTTTAAACTTCTACCGGACGGGCAAACTCCATATGATGGAAGAAATGTGCGCGCTCTCATTTGGCCAAGAGCTTGATTACTGGGGGATTGACGAGATCTACCTGGAGTCCTGCTGCCAAGCCAGGTATCATCAGAAGAAGGAGCAGATGAACGAAGAACTGAGGCGGGAGGCTGAGACCATGCGAGAGCGGGAGGGAGAAGAGTTTGATAACACCTGCTGCCCGGAGAAGCGGAAGAAGCTCTGGGACTTGCTGGAGAAACCTAACTCGTCAGTGGCTGCAAAGGTATGAAAAGCAGAGTGTTGCTTTCCTTTGTGTGCGGTCAGAAAAGGGGTTGCTTACCTTCCAGTGAGCATGATTGTCCTCTTTTGAGATGTTCTGGTAAGACAGTACAGAATGTGCCTGCTGGGTGAGAAACACTTTCCAGAAGCTGATGTAGTCTGAGTTATTCTTTTTGTGAAATGGCTCGCAATGGCTTACTCTGTCTTAACTATCGATACTGGGTCAGAACAGGCCTGGGCAACAGAGTCTGGAAGGGTTCTGGTGGCAGTGGCGCTGTGTGCTAGCGGTGGCTGGAATTTGCGGAGAGCGCTAGCTGGGGTCCTGCGGAAGGCTGGGGCCTGGGCTCCTTCCTGGATAGAGGTGAGGTCTGTCCTTGAGGACAGAGGAGGTGCCTCCTGGCCTGGTTCTCCAGAGGATCAGTGAAAGAGAGAGTGAAGTGTGACCTTGTGTAGCTCAGGGGGCTACTAGGCCCCACGCCTGAGAAAAGGGCCATCTCCTTTAGCTGTGTAAGGAGCGAGTCAATGTCCACAGAGCATCCATTTACCTCCCTTGTGAGGTCTGCTCTGATGGTGGTGTTTCTGACTGTGGGTGCATCGGAGTTTTTTTCCACAATTGACGTATTACCCTGCCTCAGAGCTCATCGTGGTTGCTTACCATCAAGGTAAATTCATGTTTCCATTGTGCCTGCATACATCTCAATCTCAGAGTAAGTTTGTTTTGCCACGATTTGCAGCATTTAATTCAACAACACAATGCTGTTTATCTAATTTTATTTACAACTTTGAGGGTTAGCTCAAACTGATTTTTCATCCCATATATTTACTTTTGTATTGCAATATGAATTGTGAACACGATGTCGAGAGTCGTCTTGAACTGCAGAGGCTTCGTGTTGGTATTTTGTGCATATTAGATGAAAGTGGAATATGGAATAGAGAAAAGAAAAATAGCAGAAAAACATGTCACCATGTGAATTCTTTAAATTGCTTTGAAGTTTTCCAGTGGTTCTTTCTTAAAGAACAGTGAAGATGATGGAAATGTAATAGACCATATGTGCCTTTTGATTGGAAATTAAGGTCGTATCTGATAATTTACAACATGTAAATTGTGTAAACAATCAACTGAAGGCAGACGGTCGTAAAACTGCGTCTGCCGTTTGATATGCCTAGTGTTGCATCCTGGTGACTTCTAAAGGCATTTTACTTTGTGACCAGAACATGGAAGTCGGTGGAATAAAATATGTCTCTGTTGTACATAATGAGGAAATGCACATCTTGTAGCAAATGGAAAGATTTCCACTAGGCCTTTTTATTGTTATGAATAATGTTTACTTCTCTTTATCCATAGGAAAGAAAGAAATGTGCTACACTTGTGGGTTTGGGTTGAGAAAGGTTACTGCTCATTGCAGTGTCAAGCATTAAGTTACATATTTGAGTCACTGCTGAAAGTATAGAGTGCATTCTAAAGATGAAGGAGATAAACTCTGGATATAAAGGAGTGTTTTGGATGCTAAATGAACTCTTTCAGACCTTTAGGCAACTGTGGTCTAAGTCATTGTTCCATCAGATGTTCCAAAGGGTGTCAGCCACAAATGCAAAAATCAGCAGCTAAACCAAAGGAAATGTGAAGGTTAATATGGCTTATTTGCTTATAACAGTGTTATTAACACATACCTAAAATTAAGTACTGTTATAGAAAAGATTTGAAGGTATATACATTTGTTTTTCTGAAGCATTTCCCTTGAGGATAGAATACAGTCAATAACCTGGCTTCCCAGATGAGGGAGTTCACTGAATCTCTAAATTTTAGAATTTAATCGAGTTTTAGAATGTAAAATTTAATAGAAATTTTAGAATTTAATAACGGCCTATTACAGTACTCTGTTCTATACACCTGCATGTCAGATAGATTATTGGAACTCGCTTCAAATTATGTATGTACGGATAAAAGATCTACCTACAAATTATACCCAGCAGCTCAGAACATTGGTTTTGGAAATTTTAATGTAGTTATAAATAATAAATATGTTTCCAAATTATTAATCAAGCCAAGTGAATCTTTGCCAACCTAAGTAGATTCTTTACTAAATTTTCATAGGGGATTGGTATCTGTTTATTTCAAGATCTACATTTTCTTCTCTGTTTGAATGGTGAGATATAATAAAAATTATTTACATTTGATTATATGGTAGTTTAGTGAAAGTATTGTTCATTTGTCTGAGGTTTGGAACCTTTTGAAAACAGCTCGGTATGATGTCTTATATAAATCACTACCTTTTCCTGTACTCTTCTGGAATCATAGAACTTGTTAAGTCAATGTACAGAAATCAGTGGCTTTCTGATACACTTCTCTAGAATAATTCTTGATGTAGTGAGTGTTATGTGTGAATAGTCTTTTTACAACTTAGGAACAATCTGTTTTGCTAAAACTGTAGTAGGATCATACTCTAGCCCTCACTATTTGGGTTATGGGTATATCAGGATCCTACTTATGCTATGAAGCTCTTGTGTTGGAATGCTTGGAATCTGTGTGTTTTTCCCTAACTTGCTTAGAAGGTGAGATATCTTTGGAGGAGAATATCTGTTTACCTTGCCTCTGCAATGATAGCTTACTCAGTTGGGTAGTTGAGTTGAACATATACAGAATGCTCTGTGTGGGCAACACACATTAAAGTGGACATGTAGAAAAACACTCCCTTCTCTCAAGAATTTAAAATATATTTTCTTAGCTTTTAAGGAATTTCATATCCTTAAAACCATTTGTTTTCTTCCCTTTTCGTTTTTCTGTCTTTGATAATTTATTGAATATTTCTGAAATGAAGTTTGAAGTTAGGAGTTTACTCGCCAAATCCCTAGCATAGAAGGAAAAACTTGACCTTTTCTATCAAGTATTCCACAAGAGGTTAAAATATCTATTCAGTGACATGGAATAAATACCCAATAATCAATTCAGTAACAGTCATTCAGCCTAAGCTATGTGCATCGACTATGATACACAAAATTATTACAAGGCCCCTCGACCTGTTGTGTTTTGTCCTTGGGTATGACCCTGAAAATAACAACTTGGCTCTTACAGAACATGCTTCTTGGTGTCACTTCTATTAATTGAACTTTGTAGTATATAAACAACTGAAAAAAATACCAAAACAGAATTTAAACAGGTATATTTTCACTGCCAATATTTCACAAATTAACATTTTTACACATACACAGAAGAACATGAAATATAATTGTGCTTTTCACAAAAAAATAACAGGGCTAATAGAAAGTGTTCTTTCATAGTTTTCTGTGATGCAGTACGATCTGGTAACATGACACGAGTTTATATCTGTATGATGGACTTTGGGTTCTTTCAGTCTTGTTAGTTTATGTTGGTGACTGTCTGTATACCCTCACGTAGAGATAACATACAAAGTTGACATCTGAGGCAATTTGTGAGTGTGGGGCTCACCAAGTGCGCCTACAGGAGGGCTGGCCCAGAGCTCTGGGTTACCATGACATGGAATTGCTGCTTCTGGCATGCCTTTCATAGGAATGTGCAAGGGGAGAAGATGGGCTTAAGTGGCTGCCAGTTTCCTGGGCAGTGAATTGGAATTACACTTGATCCTGTATCTCTTCCAGCCCTGGGCAATTTAGTCAGCCTCTGGCTTAGAAATATTTTTTCTCCCTTTTCTTGGGCCTTTTCCCAAAGGGACCGCAGTAGCTGTTTGCCTTTAAATTTTGCATTATAGATAACTTCACTCTAAGAGGTGTTTGAAAGCCTTTAAGGGAAGCAGATCCTATGGGACATGGGATTGTCTTTCTTTGTGATGAAATGACAACCAGCAACCAATAAGGAGCAGGGTCTTCCTGAGAGCTGAAAGGAAAGAGGCTCAGTACTAGAGGGTGCCTTCACTTTAGATCTCTAAAGAAGGTCAAGGACAAAGGACATCAACTGTGTCTTCAGGCAAAGCCACTTAGGAGAGGGCTTAGCCTCCTGAGGCAAGCCTCAGCCTGGGCACAGACAGGGATATGGTGTTCGGGGACAATGCTGGCCAATGGGCCTGTCTCAAGTGTCAGGTCAGGAGGCTAGACTTTAGCCCTTATTTGATAAGAACAATATAAGGCTGCAGAAAGACTTCTCTGTTCATCTGAACCCATACAGTGAGAACCACACAGCAACCCTGTTGGGCATGGTCCAGGGTGGAGGGTGGGGCACTGCTTCTTGTCAGCTTCCCTTCCCGCTTCTCCTAGGTATCCACAGCCATCACTTTCTTACCTACGGATTCCTCCCTCATCCTCTTAGGCTTTTCCCCATTCTCTCCTCCTCCTCTCCTTCTACCTCTCTCCCTTTCTCCCTCCCTCTACTGCCTTCCCTCAGGAAAGGGAAGATGATTGACTAGAGAATTACTTCTCAACATTTTTTCATTAATGGTCCCCTAAGGAGAAAAATTAAATTTAAATTCTCCCTAAAGAGAGAAACTAAATACTAAGGAATAAGATTTTGTCACGAGGGTGGAGCTTGGAGAGCTACAGACCATTGTAACATCTAAGATTTTTTCACCCTTCCCCTCAAGACCCAATTTTCTCCCACTGACAGTGACATTGATCCCATGGAGAATGCATACAGTCGTGGGAAGGAGACCTGCCTGCAGCTCATTGCCTGCAAACATCCACATGACCGTCCCCACTGGCCCATTGGCGCGGCGCAGCACAACACCTAAAGCAAGCATGGGAAGGTCGGCAGACCTTAGACAATTTTGGGTCAAGAGAGAGGCCTGTATCGTAGGAACAGATGTATGGAGTCTGCCACTGGGACTATAGCTCTCTGGAGAGAGCCAGAGGTCCAAACTGTGTCTCAGGGGATGGTTCCTGTTTAGTTGCCCTATCAGTGATAACTCCCTGAGAACCACGCTCAGCCTTCCAACTCAGTTAGAGTGTGGGCAACTCAAGTCACAGAAATAGTGAAAAGAAAATAAATCCAAGTAAAAGAAAAACTCCTGTGTACTCAAAAAGGGGGAAAGAGTGCATAACATTTTCATTCTATTTCCAGTGTATAAGTTCACTTATTCTAATGCTTTGGATGAAAAAAAAAAAAAAAAGAAATATATTGTAACAGAGCCACCAATTATTTCCTTTTAGTCTAAGAACAGAACTTCCGCATGTTGTGTATTTGTGTGTGTGTGTGTGTGTGTATACACATGTACAGGTTCCCCCATTATCTGAAAATAGAGCATTCCTAGGAAATCCTTTGTAAGCTAAAATGACATAAAGCAAAGGAGCAGTTATCATTTCATAGAAGTGAAAATCCTATTTCTGTTTCTTTCAGTTAGTGAAAACAGGTTCTAGTGTGGGTCTTTCACAAAAGCCAGTGGCATAAAGAGAAATTATAGATAGAGAGGGAAGCTGACGACTATGTATGTATACATAGGCACTCACACACACAGTCGGGGAAACAGCTGTGCCTGTACGTAGCTCTGAGTTGAGCTTTCCGAGGACTGTCTCAGTGATAAACAACAACAGCAGCCATCAGAACCATCAATGGGCCCCCAAACGGACTGATGCATTGTGAGTGCACATGGAAATCGCCCTACATCAGTGCACCTCTTGGTGCCTTGGTGGAACCTATGCAATCCCTGAGTTCTAATCTAGGATTGCCAGGGGCCTAATTAACATACCAGTCATGTCATTTCTGTATCATTTACTGTTTCTTCTTCTTTCCCTTTCCTTTCTGCAGCCCAGCTGTACGGATGAGGTTTGTGCTCTTCCAATAATATGGCATAAGAGTTCAGAGGTCCTTAAAAGAACTTGGCCGGTCTGTAGAGAGAGGTTTAGATTGGAGATATGTGGTTTTTTTTTTTTTATTTCTAAAATACATAATTCATGCAGACTAAATGGTTGAAAGCCTGGAATAAATTAGGCGTTAAAAAAAAAAAGGAAAGATAAGATAGAAAATGTTGAGTTTTGATTAAAATGTTTCAAATATTCCGTTCCTTAGTTCTAGTGGTCCTATTTTGAGATCCATGCTCCTCTGTTTTCCCCGAAAAGCTGCCCTGAAACTGCACCACTTTTTGTCCACTTGACCTCATTTGATCAGGGAGAGAATGGTGAGAATAGAGGAGGAAATTGATAAAAAGCTCACATCACACATTCTCTTACCTAGGGTGCCATGGGTCCTGCTTTTACTGAGAATGCCCTGGTTAAAGCCTTTTGTCTGAGGCTAATTATTAACAGCATCTTCTTTCACTCTTAAAAAGTGTCCCAGTTTGGATGATAAATGATTACCTTACATGGGAATGTTTTTGAAAAAAAGAAATTATCCAAGAATCATGCACTTTTCCTCTTTGCTTTTTTGTTCCATTTGAGGAAGGCTTGTCTTAATTTTCAAGCACTTTTTCCATCTCTTTTGAAAAATCATTGGTTTTCATTAATATTAGAGTAAGATTTTTGGATTCCTTTCAAGCTTGATTTTTAAATTTCAATAAGTAATTATCATTTTCAATGTTAAAAAAAAAAACCAAAACAAAACCAAGGCATTCTTTCTACATTATCTAATGTTATCACAAAACAGACATTGGGAGTATTTAAATATTCTGGTTTTGAAAATTCATCTACACTGCTTTGGTTATTAACAGATTTGTTTTCTTTATTTCAAGTGAGAGACTTTACAAAGTGAATGTTGTACTATTTTAGGTGAGCATAAGTATTATGAAGGAATGGTCACAATATTTAACACTTTCCACTTGGAAGACTCTAGAAGGATTTGACTAATACTTTAAATGTCCTTATCTGAGCTCTATCACTGTGAACTGACCTTTCTAATGAAGAAAGATACTTTCAAAATGATCAACAAAGTTGATTCTGAAAGAATCACTGGAATAAAAATTGATCAAAGCATGATTACATAGAAAAAAAACCCTCCAGCTGCTGATGTATAATTCATGAAGTAACCATAGATTACAGTATATTTTTTGGTTTTGGCATTGATTTAGCATTGGTGGTTTTCTTCTATTTGACAACAACCCCATTGTTCCATGACATTCAATAATCTATAATGTGAAAAGGCCTAAATCTGAATGCCGTATTGTATCAGGTTGGTTTGTTGGAGCTGGTTGACTTTGTTAGAGAGTGAGTTTAGCTGGCCACTGAGCACTAGCCTAACCCCATTTGGTTTTTTTCTCTTCATTGTTACATATACCAACTCATATTAAATGTTCCTGTATTTTATAGGGGAGATTATATGGTATAGTAGAGCTTTGCGAAACTCTCAGGACACATTCCTCATTAAAAATATCTTATTTAGGTATTCCAAGAATGACAAAGCTTTTTAAGGTAGCAGTCAGCCTGGAAATTCTTCTTTCCCTCCAATAGCCTGGTCTTTAAACCTTTTCCTGCCTCAGCAGTGGACCAAAGAAGGACAAAGGAGTCTCCAGGCCAAGACAGTGGGCACATTCTACAAGCTGCACTTCCTGTATCTATCAGCAGCGTTCAGCCCTACCCAACTCACTCTTTCCCCACATCTCTTGGAACAGAGTTGATGATGACTCTATAATTTACAATCAGAACTTTGAAGAACTTGAGGAGACGGAGACTTCTCTGTAATTGCAATGTCAGCCTTGATACACAGATGTGACCAAGCTAGAATCAAGAACCTAGACACAGAGCATCCCACTGGGAACAAAGAAGTACAGTGACTGGCACAGAGACAGGGTGGCAATGACCTCTGGTTGGAATAGTGGAAGAGGAAGACATTCGCTCTCATCCCTCCCAAACCTTTCCAGGAGGCACTAAAAGCTAACATCCGAACTATTTCCAATTTCTCACCTATGTATTATTTAGTTTTGGCTGTGTCTACATTTTGCTGATGCATGAAGCAAATGTATTTTTCCCCTTAAATCATAACATTTTGATAAAGCGCTAAGTGAAAGAACTCTGGATATTACTAAGAACAGAAACCTGAAGTATATAATCCAGCTAATGTTTGTAGTGATGTTTGCACGTCTTGGGTGGGTGAACCAGGTAGTATCAGCCCTCACTGAGGTGTACCTGAACTAGGGGTGTGTGTGTGTGTGTGTGTGTGTGAAAGAGAGAGGTGCATGTTATTTATACACATTGCCACCTCTCCACTATAGCATATTATATTATAAAAATCCACCTGCACAAAAATCCAACAAAATTCCACCCATATTTGGTAATTTAAGGTAGATGCAACTTTGTCATTCGAGTAAGACACCTATTCAGAATACAGCTCTTGTGATAACTGATCAGGCATGAAGTCCATGGAAAGTGCTCTAATGGTCTAAGAATAGCAGGAAGAAATTTCATTAGTCTCCTAGGATTTTGTTTCAGGATGCTAGAGGTCATTGCCACCCTGGATTTCATGCTTTTACTTATGTCCCGTTGAGTCACTCTTGACACAACCACAAGTGTTGAATGCCACTTTAAATAGCTTCTCTAGCCTATGCCACAACACTGCCAAGGACAGCCACGTATTCCCTACACAGCTCAGAATGAGGCTGCTCCGTTATGGCATCCTTCCCTGAAAGGAACCTCAGGATATTTGCACATGAGTGAAAAAATTCCCAGGCTTCCAGTCATTGTTTTGTCACTAATTAACATAAAACCTAGAGTACAATTTTGGATATTGAAATGCAGTTGTCTTAGCTGGTATCATCTAAATTAAATTCTTAACTATATTTGTTCTTTGAATTAGATTTTTTCTCTTAAACAGTCAAATTTTAGTTTACATCTTAGAGTCACACCTATCTTTTAGAACTGTGTAACTTTTACAGTGGTGTCCAAGCATACAGTTTCAACCAGAATTTGGTTGGATGGAAAAGTAACTCAGTGTCACCATCTATGAAGTATAGCAACATATTTGTGTGATGAAAAATAAGTGTGTTTCATTAATACATTGGAAATTTTCACTTTGGGAAACTAACAGGAGGCCTTGCATAACATCCTTAAGGTGAGCAACCTGTTCCATTTCAGTGTAGCTTTTAGTTCAGAGGGATAAAAACATTGTTAGGCAATTCTGTTTTTTCAAAGGTGATAATTTGCTATACTACAGATGCAATGACCTACAAATGCAATGAAAGGAAATATGAAATAGTAGGCTAGAATCCAGTATAATCTGAACTTGCTATTACATATTTACTGTGTAAAAAATCTAGCACATTTTATTATATTTCCTAAGTGAATTCTGCAGGTGTGAAAATTATTGTATTATGTAAGTAAAGTAATTGCATTATGAGCAATATTAAAATTCAAAGCAAAAATCTCTTTAAAGCACCGGACTTTATTTTTCAAACTCTAGCTCATGAGCCATTATAAATATTTTAAATTACAGAGTGATTACAAAGTGCTAATCGCTGAACTCTTTTTTTTTTTTTCAAAGTTTTGTGTATAGGTTATACATGAGGGTAGCTGAAAGGGTAGCAGACTGTTTTGATAGGCATATTTTAACAATTTATGAGGTACACATATGTGTTTGAGGGAAGAAATGTTATATTTTAGTGGAAAAAATTGTTTTGGATTCTATGTTTCCCTATCTTTGTTAAGTTTTCCAGGATAAGCCAAAGCACTGAACTTTTTCTTTTCTGTTGCACTTTGATGCACACATCTAAAGTAGAGTCTGGAGGTTAGATGACAGGTCTCTGCTGTTTTTAAGGAATGCAAAACCTGTCCTGCTCCCCACTTCACGCACAGCTCTGCAGGTCCCCTTAAAAACCCCCCTCCTCAGGGATTGTCTTAGTTATACTTCCTAGAACAACTTTTTATTGTTATTATTTTTTATTAAGGTGTAATTGACATAGAACATCACATTAGTTTCAGACATACAGCATAATGATTTGATATTTACATATATTGCAAGAGGACTGCAGCAGTAAGTCTAGTTAATATCCATTATCGAACATAGTTACAAAAAATTCTTCTTCTTGTGATGAGAAGTTCTAAGATCTATTCTCTTAGCAACTTTGAAGTATACAATACAGTATTATTAACTGTAGTCACCATGCTGTACATGAACAATTTTGATTTTCCATTTAATTTCTTAGGCTTCAGTTGGATTTCACCTTTTTTAAAGCCCTGTTTTAAATATTTCATGAGGTGATGTCTACTTAACTTTCAGTGAAATTGAATGTAGTGAAGTTTCCAAATTAGAGAAGGTTGATTAACCTGAAAAAAAATCCAGACTTCATTTTGTCTTTAACTTACAAACAACCATTTGCTTTTCCTTATCTCAAAGCAGTAGAGCCGAAGAGTAGGTAAACTTTTTCTTCTAGACTGTTTAAAATCAGTATCTAAATAGCGCTTTTCCTCCCTATTTGAAAGAATCTGATTCTTTACCCATCCTATACCTTTGCTTAATTCACAAGCTCTGGCTGTTAAAATTAAGCTGGTTTTTCTTTTCACTCCCTCATAATAGTTGTCAGTATACCCAGAGCCTTCTGTTTTGAGCACAAATTTAATTCTGGGGGAAGAGACTGGTTAATTGATACCTGATACAGTAGCAGATGGTTTTTACAAGGCTAGATTAGCTTCTGTTTTCAAAGTCCTCTGTGAGGTAGAGTTTAACTTCCTGATAGCATCAGAGAGTTCTTGCAACACTTACCCTGTCTTCTTTTGAGACCATTTCTCTTCTAACAATACTGCTTCCTTCACAACTTGGAAAAAATGAACCTTGCTCCCTGAAGCCCAGAGTCATGAAGTGAAGGCCACATTTTTCTTGTCCCTCCCATAATTAGTGTGACATTCCTCAAAGAGCAGAAAGGGAAAAAAATTATATTGAGCCTCGGCTGTGTGTCATATACACTGAACTCAGGGGTTTTTGGACATTGACCCTTTACAACAGAGGTCAGCCAACATTTTCTGTAAAGGGCCAGATAGTGAATATTTTCAGTCCCTGTCACAGTTACTCAGCTCTGCTGATGTAGTGTGAAAGCAGCCATAGCCAACAGGTAAACCAACAAACATTGCTGGGTTCCAGTAAAGTTTGGCAGCAGGCGGGATTTGGCCCTTGAGCCATAGTTTGCCTATTACCACTTTATATCAATCCTATGGTAAAAATGTCATTTATCCCATTATGCAGATCAAATTCATGTCTCTTGTCCTCTGCTAAGTGGCATATTGGAACGTGTATCCCATCTACCAGCATTTCCCTGTAATTCTTCTTCCCGTCTAGTTGCATTTATCGCTCCTTTCTCATCACTGTTCATTATTCCCATCACTATCCAATATTCATTGAAGACTTTGGTTTACGACTAAAAGTCATCTTACTACTGTACCCCCTCGCTATCCTGCAGGACAACGAGCTATCATAAATTCCAGCCTAAATATCCCCCATCTTGAGCTCAGCATGTGGATGAAACTGCTTTCCCTTGGGAATCGGGAACTCTGATGTCAACCGCTGAACCCTCCATTTCCCATCAAATCTATACTTTGTCCCTGTTGAGACTGCTTTTGCCTTGACTTATCCCATTCTTTTTCCCCTCACTTGGGAGCATTGGATCCATTGACATAGGCGAGGCCTTGACCACCTCATACTTGGGTGGAAGCAATATCGCGAACCAAACTTGCTCACTTCATTTCCCTGCCAGTTCTAATCGATTCTCCATGTAGCCAGCAGAATTGCCTTTCAAAACACGATTGGGTTACTTCTGAACTCTAAACCCCAGTGATTTCCCCTTGCCTGCAGTCTAGTTCGAACTCCTGAGCCTTGCATTGAAGACTCTTCCCGACCTACCTATCCAACCACATGCCTTGCCACTCCCCGTACATAATGGCCCCGTTATTCCAGACTATTACCTTCTGTGAAGGTGGGGCTCTTCTCTAGACAGATGGCACCCTGTGTTCAACAAGCAGTGCTCGTACAGGGCTACCTTCATCCAGAGGGGTCATCCTTTCTGTCATTTGCCCAGGGACGACTTGTAAACAGGCTTTGGCCATACCTGCACACAGCTGACACCATGGCTCTGTAGCCACCACAGTTCCCTGACTTAGGGTCCCCTTTACCCCTTTTCTGCCCTTCCTTATGTCTCAGCTCTTATGTCCCTCTTCCATGATGTCATCTGAATCTCCCTCCTCTACTTTTCCCAAGGGTTTCCCTCATACTTATGATCGAGAGAGTCTGTGCTGGGCCCATTTCCCCAGCTAGGTTGTCATTCTTGAGGGATCAGACCATGTCTCTTCATTTTCAGTTACTGACACCTGTAACAGTTCCTGGCACATACCAAACAGTACTACCTGCCACCAAATGGCACCAAAGGGTAGAAATACCAGTAGGACCAAATGTTTCACAGTATTTCAATTTCTCTGTAAAAACTGAATAACACAGCTAGAGGTTGAGTATCACATCCCAGTGATAATACCAGAATAATGCAGGGTTTGTTTTAGGCAGTTTAAGAAGGCTGGATATCTTACCCGTTTGAAACGGTTTTATGTTTTTGAAATAGGCGAAGAGCCATAGATGTGGGTTTTCCATTTTTACATTGTATAAATTCTCCATCTAGAATAGCGTGTAGGCTGCTCTGTATGCCACAGAGTTTATGCAGAGAAAGGCGTCAGGTGCTGCTGAAAGGCAAGCTTTCGGATGCTTTGCTTTGCTAAGATTGCTCATTTTATTTGAACTGCAGGTTCTGGGAACTCTTGTTAGAGGTAAAATGTAGCCTGTGTATGGACTGGAAGCTGTGTATGAATTGGAGCAGGGTAAGGGCTTTGTCTGGCCCCTAGGGCGTATGCGGTCCTTCTATACCCTCTAGAAGATGGATAGATCATTTCTTTACATTCAAGTACCCAACCTTTGGAGGACCTTTGGCCCCAAGTGGAGTTATCCCATTACTCAGAAAAAGTCACAAAGATGGATAAACCCAAGATCTGAATCAAGACAGAGCTCCAATATGGTGTCTTTTTTGTAGGAATATGAAGAGAGTCTGAAAAAATAAATTCTTAATGGCATAATGTGAAAAAGGGAGATCAGGAATCTATTTTTACTACAAAAGCTAAAAGAATCATAATGGTTTCAGCTTAGGGGAACTGACTTCTATTGTAATCCAAAACAGTATTTTCTGAAAACTTTGTAGTTTGAGTTTGTTTATTTTTAAATAGAAATTAGGTGTTCTTTTTTAAGCTCAATATTGCTTGTTATCAGCATGCAACTTGGACATCAGGTATTTTCAAATATTATTCTGGTATTTCAGACTGCTGGGGTTTTCCTGCTTGATTTTTCTCGTTTGGGTGGGTTTTTCAGAAAGAACCTTAATCAACCCATTTTAAAATTTCCCATGCAATTATTGTTTAAGGAACTGCTTTGTATATAAGAAGCCTCTAAGCTACATATGTGTCTTCTAAGAATTTTAATGAGGTAGCTGCTAAGAGTAAAATCATTTTCATTTATTAAATATTTTGACCTTATCATATCTCAGTTTTTAAGTTTTTAGTAGGTTTTATAATTTAATTATTTCTATTTCACTGCAAAAGGAAACTGTCAAGTTGAAGTATGTTTTGAGTTCTGCTGTTCTAATTATTTTTGCACTGACCTGGGGAAAGCAATCTTTAAAGAGATCATAAGACTTTATGAGAAACAAAACTGATAGATATAAAATGATCAGAAAATGTTCTTAATACCACAAAATTAAGTCATCTTCCATTTTTTATGACATTTAGAATTTCAGAGGCAGGATCTAATAATGTGAATTTTTAACAGGTAGGGAAAGGTTTGTAAGTCAGAGGAAACCAAATAGAAATAGAAAAAAAAAATATTTCGAGAAGAAGGAGGAAAGCATAAACTTAGAGTGAAGAAAGGGATTAGAGTGCCTTTCCAGGGCACTAGGGAAATTGTCAGTATAAGGAATTGGGTTGGGAATGTCAGGGAGGACCATGTACTGACACAGCTGAGAGTCAGTGCCCGCCTGAGAGTCTGGATTCCCAAGGAAGGTCATAGGTGGGTGACATGTGGGCCCATAACTATTCCTTGCTGGCGGGAAGCTGTTGGGTAGGTGGGGCAACACAGTGGTGAGGAGCATAGGCTCAGGGGTAAGACAAATTTGTGATGGAGGGATGGCTTGGCTTCTCAGTGGAGAGTGGAGAGGATACTCATTTGTACCTAATGCAGTTATTATGAGGAGTAAATGAGCTAGTAAGCTAAATGGCTGGCATAAAAGCACACCCAGAATATTTTATGTATTAGTGTTACAATTATTATTACCATTATTACTCAAAATGATTAATTAATTAATCAATTAATTTGTTTATTTATTTATTTAGATTTTACATATTTGAAAGAGAGAGGAAGAGGGAGAGCATGAGTCGGGGCAGAGGTAGAGGGGAGAGGGAGAAGCAGACTCCCTGCTAAGCAGGGAGCCCAGTGTGGGGCTCAATCCCAGGACTCCAGGAGCATGACCTGAGCTGAAGGCAGATACTTAACTGACTGAGCCACCCAGGCACCCAAATAAATCATTTTTTTAAAATATTTTATTTATTCATTTATTTGAGAGAGAGTGTGAGAACAGGAGCAGGGGGTAGGAACAGAAGGAGAGGGACAAGCAGACTGCTGATGAGAGTCCATTGAGATCGTGACCTGAGCTGAAACCAAGAGTCCAACGCTTAACCAACTGAGCCACCCAGGAACCTCCTCAAAATAATTCATTTTGAACTATTGCCAAGAGGATTTTTTTCCCCATAAGTATTTGGTATTCTTCTGTTGCACTTTGAATTTTATTAGACCGTGAAGCTAATGTCTGTATAGGTAACAAGTTATTCATCTCATCTTTAGAACCAAACTCCTTAAAAGTAGCTAATTAAATTGATGTGTGTTGGTTTGTCCAGATTTTCATGATAATGATACCTTAGAACTGGAACCTGGAATACATATTAAAATTTAAATCTTATAAACCTTATTTTGGGGAAATGGATCTTGGTGAAAACAATGAAAATAAAAAGAAGGAACTGACCATTCCAAAGTTTGATTACAGAGTAACATTTGCATTCATTGCTCTTCTCCTGATGGTCTCCTTTGTGTTAATCACTGATACTAATATAACTGTCTGGAAGTTGAGCAGCTATAAATAACTCTATTCTTGTTCACAAACAGTGTCTTTGCCCTGAGAGAGGGAAGTGATCAGACTATCAGTTTGTGCTTTCCGGTTGGGCTCATTGGCTCATCTTTCTTATCTAAGTATCTGTTAGTATGAAATTGAACACAGATCATTGACCTTCTAAATCCCTTGTCATTATGATGCATTAACAGTAATATGTTTGATTGCAAATGATTATTTGGCTCAGGAAAAATTGGATTCAAAGTAAATGTAGTTTCAGCCATAAAATTTTCCATGCTGAACCTCAAAGACACTCAAGTTTGTTAGAAATGCTATAATAACTCAGGAGTCTTTAGAAGATTATTATTTTTTAAAAAGATTTTATTTATTTATTTGACAGAGAGAGGGATCACAAGTAGGCAGAGAGGCAGGCGGGGCGGGGGGGAGCAGGCTCCCCGCTGAGCAGAGAGCCCCATGTGGGGCCCAATCCTGGGACCCTAAGACCATGACCCAAGCCGAAGGCAGAGATTTAACTCACTGAGCCACCCAGGTGCCCCAGGAGTCTTTAGAATATTATTACAAATACAGGATAAATAGTTTTTTAATTACTAGTTTTCCACAAAGAACCACATTTTCTGAATTTAAGATCAAGGCAGGTATTTAACACAACACTTGTTTTCTGATGTGTAGCTCTACAGTAAATAATAAACATTCTCTCAAAATCAAAATATCAGATTTTTAAATTGAGATTAGCATTTTGAAAAATCATTTTCTTGATTAAGGATGGGTATTGCTAGATCTCACTTCCCCTAAATTATTCAATGGATCTTGCAGGGATATATAACATGACAGGATGATAAATGACTGAATGGATTATGGGTAGAGAGGTAGATAGACAGATAGATAAATAGACTAAAGGGAAAGATAGACTAAACAGGAAGCTAACCTGAAGAGATGATGGATGGTTGGATGGATGGATGGATGGATAAAAGATGGAAAGGGAATATGGGCAGAAAAATAAAGAGGAAACTGAACTGGGGAGATTAGTATATAAAATAGTCATGACACAAGTGCCCGGTACAATTGGTAGAGGAGGGCAACAGGCTTTAAGCATTCTTAATGCTAAAGCAAACAAGAAAAAATAAAATACAAAGAATAAAATTACTTGAAATCTGGACTTTGCAAGCAGGATTTATGGTCCTTTGCTGAGTAGGTCCATTGGAAAGGAAAGAACTATGTGGATAGGGGTTCAGATGACAATTCACTTAGTGAACAAATACTTACAGAGTACCAGGCTCTGTCTTAGGTGCTGGGGATCCTGTGTCGAACAGAGTAGACACAACCTACTGCTGCCGTGGAATTTATATTCTCTAGGGAGGAGACGGATTAAAAGTAAATGAATAATTATATAACAGACACATAAGTAGTCACCAATATGGAGGAAAACAGCAAGAAACAGGGTTAGGGTATGTCTGGGGTGGGTAGTTTCATTTGAAAAAGAGTTTCCAGGGAAGGCTTTGTTGGAAAACTCTCTGAGGAAGGTGCGGAAGAGGTGAGGAAGTCTTGTGACGTCTGAGGAGAGGGGTCCAGCAGTGGGAGATGCATGGCTGGCGGTGTGGCTCTCCACCTGGGGGGCTTTGTTTGTCCTTCAGGGAACCTGTACCGATGTTGGGAGAAATTTTGGGGGTGGAGGTGCTGCTGTCCTGCAGGGAGGCTGCAAGGCAGTGAACCTGGAGGAGCACTGTAGGACATGTGGTCAGACACAAAAAGGGAGACCAGATCCTGAAGGTCCCATTACCTCTTCCCGGGGCTTTTTCAGCTTTTCCCTGAGAGAGAATGGGAGCCAGGGGTGACCTCTGAGCAGCAGTGACCTGACTCACAGTGTAACAGGCTCAATCCAAATCCTGTGTTGAAAGTAGAACTCAGCGAGGGGAAGAAATGAAGCCACTTGGGGCCTATCATAAGAATTCTGGAGAGAGACTGAATCACATTAAATACTAAAATTGTGTAGGGTGAATGAGTATGTTATTTATCCAACAAAATATCATCCAGAATACTTATATTTTGTGTCTTTTATCTTAAAACTAGGGTATTAAACTCGTTACCCATTTTTTTTAAATTATAGAGAAAAGTTGCTATCTGTCAAAACTTAGGTTTCACCAGAGAATAGAGTATCTCAAAAACAAAAACAAAGCTCTTTCATAAGAATAAACCAGTTAAGGATGCTAGTAGTGGTAGATTTGTCTTAAGCAATCCTTATAATTAATTAACTTGTTTAGTGCTATCTAAAAAAAGGAGCCTTTAGGAAAAAATAAAACTAAGCACAGACACATCCAGATACCTTTTTAGGGGCATCAAAAGAGGGTTGCTTTTTTAAAAAGTCAATAAGAGAAGATCAATAAAGACAAGTTTAAAAAAGAAAAAAAGACAAATCCAGGTGCAGGTAAACATTAGGAACTATGAGAGCAGGCAAATTCAGAGTCAAGGAAATGCCATAAACCTTGCTGGGCTCTGGTGCTTAGAGCATGCTCAGTGCTGACACTTCTGCATGCCCTCTCTCCCCTCAGCTCCCCAGAGCTAATTCAGTACCAATGGACGATACCCTTTTTCTTGTTTTACCTTTGCTGTAGATAAATAAATGCATATTTATGTTCATGTATATAAATACATATATTTATAATATTTCATCAATTATAAGTGGCAAGAATAGTTTACAGGAAGTGAGAAAAAATTTCTTTTTGGAATTTAGACCAGACTGAGACTATTCTCCAAAGCTCCACCTAATGACAATGTTCTAAGCCACATAACCCCACCCTCTTTCCCCCAACCCCTCCGCCACCACCCCTGCATGGGGATCATGAACTATCTCTCTAGATAGCCACAGCACATATCTGTGTAATCTTTTTTTTTTTTAATATGTTATTTATTTATTTATTTGACAGAGAGAGAGAGAGCAGGAATGCAAGCAGGGGGCAGTGAAAGAGGAAGAAGCAGGCCTCCGACCAAGCAGGGAGCCCAATGTGGAGCTCGATCCCAGGATCCTGGGATCACGACCCAAGCCAAAGACAGACGCCCAACGACTGAGCCACCCAGGCGCCCCATATCTGTGTAATCTTGAGCAACTAAAATAATGCTATTCCTACTGTATGAAAAAGGCATGATCTTATGCATTTGAGTATTTAAAATCATGGAACACACTTCAGTGTTCCTTTGTGGTTACTCACTTTTCACAAAAACAGCCATCAGGAGCCCTTATCTGGAGCTATTGGAGCCACAAAAGCCTTTGCTCCTTTCTCTCCGCCCATCTCTCTTGGCTCCCCTACCCCAGACTAGTAGAAGGAACATGAGGTGGTGAAAAGGGGCCTCTGGAGCCTCCCCTTTGCCACTCATGGCTTGGAGACTCAGGGGCACGCTAGGCATTCATGCAGGCAAGCACCTGTGCCTCCCGCCCCTCATCTGGAACATGGGGATGCTCAGAGTCCTGGCTCACTGGGTCTTTCTGAGGATTAAGTGCCTTCATACCTGTTCTGGCTTTGCAGAATACGTGATAAATGGAAAGCACTAAACAAGGGGATTTATTGTTGTTGTTATAGTTTCTGTCTTTGGTCAAGTGGCCATGTGGAGGCAAAAGATACCGTCAAGCTTTGTGAACAGCTCTCAAGTAACAGGGATAAAAGTTGCAAGTAATTCTGTAGGAATTGTTCATAACACCTAAATAGATTACATTTTGTTTTAAGAGATCATCATGCATTTAATTATCTGTTTCTTCTTGAGCTCTCTGTGGATATGTGTTCATAACCCCAGTTAGATTTTAAATTGTGTGAAGGCTCAACTCCTGTTTCCCATTTCCCTCTCTCTCTAATATTCAAAGTCGTGTTACGGTGTGGTGCGAAAAAGTATGTGATCAGTAAATGCTTTGTTTTGGAATGTTTTCTTTAAAAACAAGTTACATAGATGGCAAAAAAAAAAAAAAAGAAAAAGAAAAAGAAAAAGAAACTTAGACTTGATATATACATGCTTATGATAGACCATGATTTCTTGTAACAGATACCCACTGGGTTTTTCCAAGCAGGTTTGGAAAATACCTTATTTTAGCCAAATAATGCCAGCTGACATTTGTTTGAATTTGTCATTTGATGTTTTTTTAAATCTACATTTTCAAAAAAGAAAGGAAACCGCAGTTTTGTTTTTTTTTTTTTTTAAAGATTTTATTTATTTATTTATTTGACAGAGAGAAATCACAAGGAGATGGAGAGGCAGACAGAGAGAGACAGAGGGAAGCAGGCTCCCCGCTGAGCAGAGAGCCCGATGCGGGACTCGATCCCAGCACCCTGAGATCATGACCTGAGCCGAAGGCAGTGGCTTAACCCACTGAGCCACCCAGGCACCCCAGGAAACTGCAGTTTAAAGACAGTCATTTGAAACGTTTTAAAGGGTATGGCATTTCTATCTACTCAGCTCTCTTCCAACAATTAATTGTCATTTCATATGTTCTCTGTCACTCTAAGTGGCCTCTCATTAGCCCACCAGCAGTCCGTGAAAAGTGCCATACTGATATTTCTCCATGTGGAGCAGAAGAAATGGCCACTGGGCCAGAGAACAAATGGCCACTAGGCTTAGCAGAACAAAGCCCTGCATTTCTGCCTCCTACCTCCTTACTGCAGATCAGAAAAGCTTTTACAAAATTAACTGCTCAGAAATATGGGGGACTGTTTGGGACATGGGATCAATGCAGAACCCATCACTAGTTCCATTCTACTTTGAGGGACTCTCTCTGAGGATGGCAAGATTCAGTTTGTAGCCACTTTTTTTTTTTTTTTTAATCGTGGAGGAAGAGTTCCAGGTGCTACTTAAATTAGGATTCCTCTTTTTATATATAAGCTCCAGGTAATTTAACTAGTTTGTCAAAAAAGATAATAAAATGTATCAAGCGATATCATCTTTGAAACAAATGTGTTGAGCGTTTTGGAATTTTTGCGCTTAGTTTAAAAAAAAGTCTTCATAGAAAGGAACCAAGCAAATTGAAGAGCACAGTGATAATGCAGAAATGTGAGAAGTCTAGGAAGGAGACGAACATTAATTATCTGCCATCATACTTGTCCCATTGTCCTATTTCAGCCACACAGTAATTCTACATGTTGGGTGCTCTTATTCCTACTTTGGAGGATGAAAATCTAAAGCTCTGAGAGGTTAAGAAATAAATCTCGGGGCATTTCCAAACTTCAGGTCCTCGTTTGAGTGACTCTGATCGCCTCGGCTGCAAAGACCATATACACGATCCTTGGATAAAGAAGGCAGACTGCAGTCAAAAATCTGACCACATCACATTTATTTGAAACCACTTTGACTTCTAGAGCTGGGGACACTTCTGGTGGTTACTTATTTAATTTTCAAGCCGTCAGGAAGTATCAACCTCACAGTCTACAGAATAGGTAACATACACGATCTTCTCTCAGAGGTGGCTAGGGACTCTCGATCTGCGGTTAGCATCCTGGAGTTCTTTATTAAAATATGACCTATGGAAAGTAAAGACAAAATCTGGAATTTTCTCTTTGAGTACTTGCTACCAGCACACTGTTGTCAAGAAAGAAACAGTTCTTTGTTGTTGGTGGTGTTTGACTGGAATACATGCAGTATGTACAGACCAGATAGGGAAGAAATTAAAAAACTTGACTTTGTACCCTTGCACACGGCTTATCAGCACAGCTGTAATAGGGCAGCTTTACCCCATGTGTGCTAGAGTCACATTGTTTTGCACACTGACTGGCAATCCATGTGGGTCAGCTTGTCTGCCTCAAGAGACCTCATTGAAGACCGGGATTATCTCTCCTAGTTCATTATTTCCCACTCCTCCTAAATAACAAGAACATCGTCAGTGCTCTGTGTGCAGGGGCTCAGTCAAAAAAATGAATGGATGATTTTGTTACGTTGAAATATGCTGATGCTGCGTTTAGTATAAATGTTGCAAATGTAAACTTCAAAACAGGATGAAACTTATGAGTGGTATGCTGTGATCACATTAAGAAAATAGGATTGAATATGACTTTTCAGTGAGCATGTGTGTATCAGCTAGAGCCAGAGTTAACTTTACCAAAATGGTTCATATAATTAAGGAGACTGTCTTTTCCCCTTGTGTATTCTTGCCTCCCTTGTCATAGATTAATTGACCCTATTAGCGTGCATTTATTTCTGGGTTCTCTAGTCTGTTCCATTGATCTAGGGGTCTGTTTTTGTGCCAGTACCATACTGTTTGGATTACTACAGCTTTGTGGAATGAATAAGTCATGGGAAGAAAAGCCACAACATGGGGAATATAGTCAATGATATTGTAATAGCATTGTAGGGTGACAGATGGCAGCTACACTTGTGGGGAGCACGGCGTACTGTAGAGAAATGTTGAATCACTGTGTTGTGCACCTGAAACTAACATAACATCATGTGTCAACTCTATTCAAATAAAACTTTTTTAAAAAAATAAAGTGAATCATTTAAAACCTGAAAGAGAATAGATTTAAACATCTACCCATATACAAGAAAAAGGTTAATGTTATGCTCTGTGGGCGCTGTTTTTGTGGAACATTTTTACTGAAAAGCTATTTTCCTGGTTGCTGGATGAGAACAGAACTGGCTCCTTGAAACATGCTTGTATCTTTGAAACCTGAAACTTCTTTCTCATACATTTTTGCAGTTACATGCTTTAGCGTTTATGATTTTACATTTCTAGGTTTTCTTCCAGTCTGCAGTATCTGAGACCCTCTCGGAAGATTATTCGCCTTAAAGAGACTCTTGAATATCATTTATCTCCATTTCTTTGGACTGTGGGGCCAACAGTAACAGCTAGTGCTTAGTGAGCACCTGCTCTGCACCAGACACTGTTCTAAGCACTTTTTTTTTCTTTAAAGATTTTATTTACTTATTTGAGAGACAGAGTGAGAGCGCTAGAGGGAGAAGCAGACTCCCTGCTGAGCAGGGAGCCCAATGCAGGGCTCGATCCCAGGACCCCAAGATCATGACCTGAGCCAAAGGCAGACACTTAACCAGCTTAGCCACCCAGGCACCCCTGTTCTAAGCACTTTAATGGAATAATTCACTTAGTCTACACAACAAACTGAAGATACTGGTATTTTTTCATCCCATTTTACAGATGGAATCATGCCCTGAGTCACAGGGCTGTTGGCCAAGCTGGGTCTGAGCCCAAAGTCTGCTTCCAGATTCTCTGTACTGCCTCACTCAGCATTCTGCTCTACTCAGGAGGAAGTGTGAAAATATGCAGAGTCCATACCAACAAGAAGAGGACACCCAACACTACAAAGGAGGACTAGCTAAACTGAGCAGTCAACTAGGGTCAGCACCAGCCATTGCTTACTCAGGCCACGGCAGTGTTAGGGGATCCCTGAATGTATGAGTGTAGATCGCTACTCCCTCAGAACATAGGACATGGATGATGGCAAATAAATCAATTAAGTTGAATCTCTTAGAAGGCTTATTAATTTTGGCTGGCGTCTGTTGTCTGCTTTAAGTCAAAGTCTGTGGTATGGAGAAACCTATAAAAGAGATATCTAGCTTTTTATCATAAACTTCCGTTTTAATATATGAGTCAGGACATTAGTTCTTAATGGGGGTGACTCCTCTCCCTAAGGCGACAATATGCCTAGGGGGAGGTTGTCTCAATGATTGTGGTGCTGTTGGTGCTTAGTTAAATAGGGGCAGGGGTCCTCTGCCATTCACAAAGCCATCTCCGCATGCCCCCACCCCCCACCAAGGAAGAACTGATAGGTTTGGGAAGGCTGTCTGATCATCTGAACCTAGAACCTAACTCTGTTGATGTGTTTATAAATACAGTTTTTATCCATAGTGTCTTTCTCAGGGACCTAGTAGAAGTGTACATGTAAAAACAAGTGCACTTACTTCATTCTGATTTTTACAGTTGTTTGACATTTCTGAAATCCCATCATCAGTAGCAACAATGCTCATGGTATTTGAGGCACTAGGAACACACATTTGTAGATTCCACAGTGCTTTCGTGGTGTTTATACAGTGAAGAGCAGGCATGGGGAGGTTCTGTTCCAGTTGTCCAACCCAAGAATTTACATTATGAAAATACAGATTACTTTATTATAAATTCATTTCCTTTTCTCTCTTTTATATTACAGCTAGATTCTTATAATGATTTTTTTAAAAAAGTGAGTGAGTAGGTAAGCTCAATTATCCATGAATTTCATTTTAATATAGCAAATGAGACCACCAAAATGATGTTTCTCAAAGGAGGTGTTGTGAGTGATAGAACTGAGAATCCCTGGGTTCAATTCCATGTGGAGCCATGAACACCAAGAGTCATTCATTTTACTCTTCAAAATTTTATAGCAACTTTAACTGTAGGTAATTGAATCACCTCAGAATTATCTCTGTTTTAAATACCATGTGGTACAATTAACGTATATGTACACCATCTATCTTCTTTGTAATTCGAATTTCACAAAATCCAAAAGCAATATGAGAAGGGAGGTGTCTGGGGCCCCTGGGTGGCTCATTCCATTGAGCCATTGAGCCTCTGTCTTCAGCTCAGGTCCTGATCCCAGGTGCTGGGACCAAGCTGCTCTCTGTCCCCCACCCCAAATTGTGGGGCACCCTGATCAGTGGGGGGTCTGCTTCTCCCTCTCCCTCTGCCCTTCTCCACTTTTTGTCTCTCTTTCGGGTGAATAAATACATTAATCATAAAAAAAAATAATGGATATGTCTTCCTGAGATGGTTCTCTTCATTTTCCAGCTACATTGTTTCTTTATTTTTGTTTTTTGTTTTTTTAACCTCTTCTCTGGAAGAACACTGGAATCAGAATAGAGCTAATACCATTGAGCAAAAGGGCAAAGTTACTTCTTTTCAAAGAAAAGCTCATTTTTCACCATAGTAACCAGCATATCATATGACATACACACCACATGGCCCGTGAAATATGAATCCTTTCAGAAATAAATTTCTACCAGAGTATAATGGGCTTTCATGTTAGCATAGCAAGGACTGGAATAAGGCGACACTTCAGGTTGATTTGGGTCAAATGATTCCTTTTTAATCTTGTAGTGTTTTTCTCACAGTTTGCAAGAGGTAACGCTAGTATTTAGTTTGTTTGTTTGTTTTTTTTAAATGCGTAATGAAAGTGAACCATATGCTATGAACACAAGATAAGTACATTCCATTGAGTCCTAGAAACGGCACGTTTCCATTTCCTGTGAGTGTTAGGACCAAGAAAAGTCCCTGAGATTTTGTCTTCAGTTTCTCAGGGGGTGTATTTGTCACTGCACACTCAAAGAAAACAAAAACAAAAGTTAAAAATCGCAGCTGAGTGTCGTGTGCCCATAGCTACTGCTCTTTCATCTATTTATGGTAGCTAAAACCTTTGTTTCTGATTCAGATTTATGGTGCATTTTTTTAAAAAAATGAAGACGACACCTTTTATAAGTATACGTTACATCTTGGGAGAGGGAAAAGTGAAAATGTTTCACTCAACTTTTAAGTATCCTTTTGCCCTTTTCACTTGGAAACACCTTTTGTTCAGTTAATTTCTTTGAAAAATCTCTTCTAACCATAGTACTTTCTAAGCATACTTTCCCAATGCTGGGATATTTTATATTCAGGTGAGCTAGTTTCATAGGCATTCAGAGGTTTTCTAGGTCTCTGAAAGCTCTGAGTAGCTTCAGATCCAGTGACCCCCATAAGCACAGATTTCTATAGCCCAATACTGATCTGTCCCTTTCAGGGCATCCAATGGGTCACTAGTGAGTTTGGAACGAAAATGTTTCTTTCCAAGTATATAAATCAACAGAAAATATCTTGATAGTTGGAGGAGAGTTGGAAGTTGATGGGCACATCGATTAAGCTTCTTTGGAAGCTTACTCAGAAATGCAGTAGAAATTAAATGTGTTACCTATTGTGAAAGTAGAAAATATTTATTCTAGTAATCCTAATGGCAAAACTATCGAATCCTATCATATGTATAGTCATCAGTGAAGAGACAGGTCAGGAGTTACATTTCTCTTTCTTACTCCAATTCCTTTTCCTCCTCAAATTTTCCTGTCTGCACGGACATGAAGTTGCAAGATTTTAAGGAGAAGATGCAAGAATGATAAGATTCTTACACACGTTAGAAAAAAATTCACAGTAGGATAATTAAACCAGACTATCAAAGGATTGAAGATCATAGTTCTATTTCATTCAACTTCTGATGCCTTGTGGGTGCTGTGGGGCTTAGTAGACCCTCAGTAGATGTTTAGTGAGATAAAATTATTTTGGTTATTATTTTATGTAAAGCTTTTCCAATTATAATGTTAGCCTTTTGAATTATAAGAATAGTATCACTGAGAATAATCTTATATAAGCTTATGTAACTAAGAGCTAGATAATCTCTTGAAATGAATATTTAGCTACATCAAAGTATACATCTAAAACTTAAAGCATAAGAAATTTACATTTTGGCTTTAGAGATTCACATTATTATTGAATTATGCTATGTCCATCTGCTCAAGTACTGGATATATTTAGGCTCTAGTGAGCCAAAATGAAAGATTCAATGGATTATTCATCTGCCTCATGGTCTGATACGTAGAAACCTTCTGATTTGTAATTTTACCCAAAAGTTGTCTTCTCTCTTAGTTTCATGGTAAAGAAATTATGAAATGCATACTTGGGTTAAGAATGACTTTGTGATATTTCTTCTTCACTCTTAAAGAGAGAAAACAGAGTTAAGTATAATAGAGTGCTCGCATTGATGCTGAGTTTGAGAATGACTTATCTTTTTCTTACACTAACATCACACTCAAATATAAATATATAAATGCATATATATATATTTAGTATATGTAATATAATTTGGTATGTAAATTAAGTTATGGGGTTCGTTTCTGGATGCAAGTTCTGCCTAAAATTGTGGTTGTCCTTAGTGCTATTCACAACTTTGGCTTTCAGGTCTCATGGCTATATGACTTGCACTAGCCAATGAACTGTGACTATTAAAGTGGGTGTCACTTCTGAGTCGGTACTTTAAGATTCAGTGTGTAGTTTGCACATTTCTTTTTTCCTGTCTCAGTAGATATGGAAATGTGTGTTGAGATGGGTCTTCTGTGGGCCAGGGTCCCTCAGTGACTGTTGAGCAGAACACCCTGAATGAAGCTTGGTGTTAGTCCCATTGCCTTGAGAATGAGAAAGAGACTTTTGTGTATTGAGCTTCTGAGGTTTTGATGTTCTGGTTTAGTTTTGTTTTGTTATTGCAGCATAACCTAACATACTGAGGCCAAACCTGCAATACCCATACAGGTCATTTTTGCCTATGTCCCTGAAGGAAAATGTAGGTTTGTGTTTGTGTAAGTATGAGCATTTACAAAAGGATCTCAGGGAATCACAACAAATAAAAGAGTTTTTGAATTTGTGCTACTTTGAAATTTATAGACTTTTATTTTAGGCTTCTTTTGTAAAGCTGTTGTAAGAGAAGAGAACATGTAAAAAGGAAGTTTTCTTTGATTACATTGAATATTTGGCATGCTTGGTGGTGGGTTATAATTTAGATTAAAAAAATAACTACTATAATTAGTGTTCATGGTTGTTTATAGACATCTTTTAAAGTTTGTATAATATTTACATTTAGAAAGATATGCTGAGCCCTAAATATCCGTGTGAAAAGAAGCACTTTAAAGTACAAAACACTATAAATGAAATAGGACTTATGGGAAGAGTTGCATTATATTCTTTAGTTCTGTCCTTGAAATAAACTAGTTTTTGTTTTGGGAAGTGCAAACATGTAACTTGAAGATGTGTTAGATCTTCCTTTTTGGCTATGGAAAAGGCTAAAGAGACAGATTCTGGGATCTTTAGTGACCAAAGAGAAAGACGTCAAAAGTTCAGCTGAATGGGAAAAAAACTAGGCTTTCCCAGAATGTTACTCTTCTGAGATGGGTGTTAAGAAAAGCAGGGTAACTGTTTTCCTTTCTTATTTCTGTTTTTTCCTTGACAAGTAGTTGAGAACTGATGTGAGGTCAGGGCTATGCTTTGACACCTTTCTCATTTTGGTGATCCTTCAGGAAATGGTGTTGGATGTGGGACCACAGGAGTTAGGGACCACTTCAGGGTATGAGTGAATTTCTGAAAACCCCCTTCCTGATCTGGACCCATCATCTTTCCTATGGCTGAAGGGGTTATGCAGTGATCAATTGTGAAGACCATTGTTATGGCATCTAAAATGATGGGCTCTTCTGGGTTTTGGTTAATTTCATAAATATTGAATGAGCTACAGTCTGGCAAATGGCTTTGCTCTGTTTTTTGTCCTCATAGGAAGCAAATGGAAACTTGTTCATTTTTTTTTTTAATTTTCAGATTGAAGAGGAAAGAAAATCTCTGCGTCCAATGTTAATTAATACAAACCTTTCAGTAAGCTTCAGTGAAGGTTGTTTCGTTTATCTCTACTCAACAGTAGTTAATTGAATGAGACATTATGCTAAACACTGTAGGGGATAGAAAGATGAGAAAAGTTAGCCTCGATTTCAAGGAATTCATAGTCTAACTGAGGAAATGATAATCTTGTTGTATACCTCATCTTGATATTTCTCATGAGCCGCTCCATTGATATTTATAATAGCCTTCAAAGAATTTGAAATAAGAAGATAATAAACAAGTCCCTTATTATTGAAATGTAAGGTGTTTTCAGTTTGAAAAATGTTGATAATTTAACTCTACAACAGGAAGCAAAACAAGTTGGTCCCCTCTTAACCTTGCTACACACTGTCATTTAAACGAATGTCTACCACATTCGCTGGTCCAGAGGATGATGAATATATTTTTCAAACTAAATAGAACCAGGGAGAAAAAAATGTAAATGCTTTGGCTTGCGATGAGCAGTCTTGGAGGTATGGCTGGGAGTGGAGGGAAAGGTAACATTTCAGGTATATTTTGGCAATTATAGGAAGTACAGGAGTTGAGTTTGGTGGCTGAAACCTAGACTTTTTTCTTTTGGTAATGACCCAGATTTCTAGACAAATGTGTCAGTAGAAAAGCACACAAATCTCAGCAAGCTACTTGCTCTTCATGTGGCAGAACTTTTCTTTACCTGGGGATCATTGACTCCGCAATTCCAAGTAAGGAAACACAAGGAGTAACAGAGCCCTCCATCCCTGTTATTTATATTGTTATTTATGAAAGTTATTTTTCATAAATATGTGTTATTTATGAAAGCTCACTCAACTGATATACTTACTCTTTTTTTAAATAAAAAAATGTCAAACATTTGAATAAATAGTTTTAAATATTATAGCAGATTAGAAGCAGCCAACAAGATTAGAAAAGTTCTCTCAATGGACTCAGATTAGTTAGAAGTGATGATTGACAAACAACTAGATAAGTGGAGACAGAAAGGGTCAGAAAAACTATACAAGAACAAAGAGCTCAGTGACCTGGGACCAGTTAGTGGAAGGGAATTGTTCGTAGTTCGACAATGGGTGCTACTATTTTACAAACAGTAATACAGTCTGATCCTGTCAGGCTCCCAGGTAGAACAGCAGCCTCTTTCCATTAGCATCAACTCCAAACTCATTAAAAGAGCCCATCCTGGGCTAGCCCTGTCTTGCCCTTCCCACCATCCTGTCCCTGTCGGCTCCAGCCATTGAACATTTTCACACAGTCGTCCTCAAATGCATCAGGTATATCTCTTGTCTCTGGGCCCTCTGGGTTTTTTTCCCCTCGAATTCCTTCTTGCTAATTTCTACTCACCCTTCGATGACCACCTCCTAGGTCACTAGCTCTGAGATGTCACTGATGCTCCTAGAATCAGTCGAGTGGTCCTACCATGTTGTGTTCCCATAATATCCAGTATATCCTGTACCTAGCTCATTCCACATTTTATTGTAATGGCTTGTTTCACAGTCTTGATCAGGGATTGGCGAACTGTGGCCTGTGGCCCATGGACCAAATCCAGTTCCTGCCTATCTGTGCAAATAAAACTTTATTGGAACATAGCCATGTTTATTTTTATGGCTCTTTTTACACTGGCAAACTTGAGTAGTTGAGACAGATACTATTATGTCCCACCAAACCAAAACTATTTACTGTTCAGGACTTCTATAGAAAAAAATTTTCTGATTCCTTGCTTCAAGAACAGGGAACACATCTACCTTATTCACTACTGAATCTCTAATATTTGGCGCAGTGTTTGTACAAAGGAAATATTCCATGAATTTTGAAGGAATGAACTAAAAATAAATACAAGGAAACTGGTCAAGGAAAAATCAAGATAATTATCCAGCATCTTCCATGTGCTAGGCACTGTCCCCTGTGCTTTATGTGAATGCTTGTGGAATCCTCACACTAACCCTGTGGACTAGGACTTGGTCTTCCTAATTTGCAGTTGAGTGAGTGAAGTTAAGGGTGAATAAATGATATCCTTAAATGCTATGAAGCAAGTAAAAATGGCTTACCTGGAGTTTGAACGCAGATTTTCTTTGTAGTAAGGTGCTCTCTCTAAATGTGGAGAGACAGTCTAGTATACAGAGGTGGTGAGAGCAGAATCTGGCACTGGAACATGAGATTTAAATCTTGGCTCTACCACTTACAGCCTTCATGACCTTGTACGAGTAGTCACCAAACTGCCCTGAGTCTCATTCTCCACAGCTATAACAAGTTATGTAACCTCTCTGGCCTTTGTCTCTGCAGATGATAAATTAGGTGATTTTAACATTTCGTTTGCATGTTGTGAAGTTTAAATGAGATATTATGCCTAAGGTGTTTTGAGGTGCTTGGCACACAGGAAGCATTCAAGACAGTTTCTTTATTATTTTATAAAACTGCCTCAAAATCACAGATAATAGCTCAGAATTTTTAAGAAATTCCATTCCGTTTATGACTTCTGTTTACCTCGTTTCAAAGATGATTTTCAAAGGCATTTTGTTTGGTGCCCTGGCTCTGTTTATAAAGGTAAAGAAGTGGTTCAAGATACAGCTTACTAAAAGCAACACAAAGTCTTATATCTTATTTTCTCTGTTGAGCTAAATAAATCATGTGCTGTTGCTGTTTGCATGAGTTGGGCCTACATTTTGAATTTTCTGAATATTGTATACATGATGTCAAAAAGTAATGCCTGAATCAGTGTATGGCTTCCCTCCTAAGGCTTTTAGTGACTGCTATCAGCCCCAGCATGGCTGGAGCACAGTATGGCGGCCAGCTTCTTTTCATTGCACATTGCCTGAAGCTGGCATGTTTTCCTTTATATAATGAAAGGATCAAGCCCCAGCATACAATACCGAAGACATCTAGAATCTATATACAGTTTTGGAGGATTTTTCATTTGTTTGTTTTGTCTTATAGTTAAAACACCAATGGGTTATCAGGACACCATAAATGATCTGGGGGAACATTTTGTAAAAATGAAAATATAGCTACTCACTGAAAATATGTTTGCTCAGGCAACATAGGAATTGGCTTTACAGACGTCAATTCATATCCATCCCGGCCTCTTGGAAGTCCAACCTAACAGAGTAGACTATTTTCTTCATCAAATCATTGTTAGAATAAGAATGAAGTTTATTGGACAGAAGGGTAGACTTCAGCCCTAATGATTTGGTTAAGACGATTTGTTCTGCGTGGGTGGAACCAGAGGGTATTAGGCTAAGCAAAATAAGTCAGAGAAAGACAGATACCATATGATTTCACTCATATGTGGAATTTAAGAAACAAAACAGATGAACATAGGGGAAGGGAAGGAAAAATAAAATAAGATAAGAAACAGAGAGGGGGTTCAAACCATAAGGGACTCTTAACTCTAAGGAGCAACTGAGGGGAGAGGGTGGGGGAATGGGATAACTGGGTGATGGGCATGAAGGAGGCATGTCAGGTCATGAGCACTGGGTGTTATATGCAACTGGTGAATCACTAAATTCTACCCCTGAAACTAATAATATATTCTATGTTAACTATATTAGTTTAAATTAAAAAAACAAATAAAGCACCCAACAAAAGACCCCCCCAAAATATGTTTTGGGGTATACAAAACAAAAAATTATTTGTTCTGGCCTCCTGTGAGAATATGAAGTTGTCCTGGACCCACGGTTCTAGAATTCATCTCTAACTTTGCCAGCCAGTGCATCCCAGCTCATAAATACTTAAAAAGAAACAGGGATAATATGTTTTAGTCACAATGAATCCTGTATTTTGATCTTAAAATTGTATTACTACCTATAAAGAAAGAGCATCAGCAAATTTGTTAATTATCTTCTAAATATTTTAGTTGGTCTATTAAAGAGCATTTCATTTAACGTTCTCTTAATTAACCATAATTTCAACTCTCAGTAGGAGTTGATGTACTTGACTTTCACTATTGTGTCAATTACATTGGCCTTTCAGTTGCCAGCAAGGGATGATCCTTAACAATCAGCATTTTTCTTTCCACAAAATGATTCCAAAGATAAAACTCTAATAACTAATTTGTTAATACACAGTCCATAAAACCAAACAAATTCCAGTGGGAATACTGTCATTAGACTTCTATCAATTAACATTTTGCTCCCTGTAAGTTGCAGAAAGGGGAGGATGAGTTTGGGGAAAGAAATAAATGGGGAGTCACAGACTTTTCACCAAACAGTAACATAGGAAGTTCTGGTTCTGAACTTAATTGGCTTCTTTTTAGTAGTGGTATCTACATGACAAACTTCTATAGGTTGAAAATCTAACCACTTTTGTGTGGAGCTGAACATTAAATCTTGCATTGACTGCTGGGTAGCGATGACTCATTCTAACTTGATCTCTTCCACTGTCAAGGGTTTGATGTGGTTTCTTTTTTTTTTTTTTTTAATTTTATTTATTTATTTGACAGACAGAGATTACAAGCAGGCAGAGAGGCAGGCAGAGAGAGAGGAAGGGAAGCAGGCTCCCTGCTGAGCAGAGAGCCTGATGTGGGGCTTGATCCCAGGACCCTGGGAACATGACCTGAGCCGAAGGCAGAGGCTTTAACCCACTGAGCCACCCAGGCGCCCCTGATGTGGTTTCTTGACCTGGGTAGCTTGAGATGCCAGTTTAGGACAGGACTCTCTAACACAAAAGCAGTTTGTGGAGACTATCACTGAGCACTCCTTTAGTAGACCTAAATGATATTGGCAGGCCACAAGTAAGGACAAAAAGTCATGAACTGAAGCTCCAGAGACATGCACAGGTTTGCAAATGTATTTCAACTTGCCTGGGTCCTCAGAATTGCAACTCAAGTCTGGTCAACAATCAAGTAGTTGAAGGCTTGTGCTTTTCCAGACATACTCTATTTCTGTTCACTCTGTGTGTGTGGGCAGAAGCCCGGGAAAGCTTTGTTATCATTCCTGAAATGCAAAGTGTTCTATTTGGCTTAGAAGCTCTATTCTTGGTCCTAATAGCTGATATTAGGCAGCTCCAGCCATTTTTCAAACTATTAAGAGGGAATGAAACTTGGCATTTAATTTCAGAACATCTGTATCAGTAACTCAGCAGTCGTCATGGTTATACCAGAGTAAACCTGGGGAGGTAGCCTCAGTGTTGTCTGAATTCCTCCCCTTCCTTTGGGTAGCATAATACAGTAAGTCGAATTTTTCCTACGGATATCCACTATGGAATCACTTCTAGAATATTTCGCTGGCATCCTGGATTTTAATCATGGGATAAATGTGCATTTTAAATTACTTTAATTTCTGTCACCCTCCTCAATATTTGTTCATTTAGCTTTACAGCACATCTGTGCAAGAAATAAAATGAATCATGCCACCTCATTTTCCAGGGAAGTTCCAGTTATCTTTCCCAAGTGACCCCAGAATGTAGTGGCTTCAGCAACAGGTGTTTTACTCTGACTCATAGTTTTGCAGACTGCCAGTTCAGGCAGAGCCATGGCCTGGATAGTCTGGCCATTCTATAATATCGGGCAGTATCAACTGAGGTCAGCTGATTGAATTCAGGGGACAGCTTGCTGGTTTTTGTTCATAAGCCTGGCACCTATGTGGGCGTAGCTGGAAGGCTGGGCTCACAAAGGCTCCTTTCCTTTTCCAGGTAGCCTCTGGGTATTTCCGCATGATCTCTCCGGTAGGATAGTCAGACTTTTTATATGGCAATTCCAGTGTCCTAGAGGCCTAGATGGGAGCTGCAAAGCTTCTGCTGACCTAGCCCCCGAAGTCCCACAGCACAATGGATTACCCCCAGAACCAAGGAAAGGAGACACAAACATTGCCTTTCTCTAGATGGAAGTAGTATCAAAGATTAAGATGAAACATGCCAAACAAAGCTACCCTGTTAGTCACTGACCATGAAGCCATACTTCGCACAAACCTAATGTATATTCTATCCTTGCCTTATTCCCTACAGCCAGTCAGATTATCATCTTGAGCTTTACCTCTGGAATTTAGTCTCCCTGGCATCTCTTTTATAACCTCCCAACCAATAACCCTGCCTTTCCTGCATCCTCTCCATTACTGCCAAAGCCCATGTGTGATGTGTCACTCACTTCTTATTCATGGCCCCAAGTGGTCTATAAGGCAAAATCCAAATGTGTTAGCCTGACCCACAGGGCCCTCCATTATTTGGCCCCAGTCTTCTCTTTAACCACAGCACCCACCATTCCCTCCCCACTCTCCCCCACCCCTGCTCTCACCCTCCCGAGTTCTCGTGTGCTCTGCCCGTGCTAGTTCTCCAGCAGCAACATGTTCTTGCATGACTGTGTGTCTTACTTAGCGGTTCTTTCTGGAATATTTGCCATTCTCACCAGATCCACATATCATGCTTTTGTCTCTTTTTTCTTTGTTTGTTTTGTCTCTTAAATCCTACATATGAGTTAAATCATATGGCATTTGTCTTCCTCTGATTGACTTATTTCACTTAGCATTACACCCTCTGGCTCTATCCATGTTGTTGCAAAATGGTAAGGTTTCGTCCTTTTTTATGGCTTAGTAATTCCTTGTGTGTGTGTGTGTGTGTGTGTGTGTGTGTGTATCACACACACATATATATGCCACATCTTCTTTATAAGCTATTTTTAATATCTAAGTCTGTATCTTCCAATGTGATGGAGCTCATGTTCTATTTTTTTTTTTATGCCTTATTTTGAGAAACAGTGTGCCATAGCAGAAAGAGTCAGTGCTCAGTAAAGGAAACCCTGAGTTCAAGCTCCAGATGTGGTATTTAAAAGCTACACTGGGGGCTCTTGGGTGGCTCAGTGGGTTAAAGCCTCTGCCTTCAGCTCAGGTTGTGCTTCCAGGGTCCTGGGATCGAGCCCCACATCCAGCTGTCTGCCTAACAGGGAGCCTGCTTCCTCCTCTCTCTCTGCCTGCCTCTCTGCCTACTTGTGATCTCTGCCTGTCAAATAAATAAATAAAATCTTAAAAAAAAAAAAAAAAAGCTACCCTGATTTTTGAGCCTGTCTCCAAATTTTGCAGAGTTGTTGTGGAAATTAGAAGTAATACATGTCTCATACTGAGTAGGTCATCAGGTAGTGAGAAAGCTACATACTTTTCCCCAAAATCACTTAGCAAGGAGCCATGAACATACTAATTGCTCAAAAGGGCTTTGCAATTGGATATGTTAATTAATCCCTTAGTACCTGTTCAAATTAACATTTTTGGCAATGAATTCTGTATTTTTCCCCAAAGTATTTTTGTGGTTTTAAATTCTGTGTCCTTCGACCTAATCTCCAAAGGTCATCCCTATCAGGGATTAGAATGCTGAGTAGAAGCATATGATTTTTTTAACGTTTTTTTCATTATTTTATGAACTTGGCCATCAATCACCCCTTCTCCTATGTTTTGTGAGGGAGCTGAAAATGATTTTAACATTCTTGACAAGCTTTGCGTGACAGCATCTTGATGCCAAGTTGGTTTTGTCTTATTCCCATACCTTTACCAGCAGTCTTGCTTAGAATGGTTTATTTTGTTGCTGTTGTGCTGTCACTTTTGAGACAGCCAATCAACCCAACTGTGGTTCACCATTATGTGCCACTCAAATGTGCACTAAGAAAGTATTTGCAGCACAAGGCTAGGAGATGAAGTTAATTAATAGAAGGAGACTGTACGAAGTCGCTTGGGGGAACGTCAGGAAGAAATGCAGTGCCCCGTCGCATTGCCGCCATGCTCGTTAGCAAGCCTGACACAGCACAGCTGGGATGTAGCAACAGCAGTGCCCACACACTCATCTAGCTTCTCGGCAGCTGGCTGGTGTCTCAGCTACACTGAGGGCTTTGCCTAAGACATCATTAGGGCTTGTGTGCTGTTGGCAGCTTTTGATTTTGTTCATTGGGCTCATTTGGGCCATTATTACAAGTCTGAGACATGAAGAATTTTAACCATGGGAAAAACTATTGGGTAGCCTTAAAGAATTTTCTTAGGAGAAGAAGACAATAGCATTTAAAGAGAGCCATGTGGTCTGAGTCATTGCTAAGGAAAGGAACATCTTCCAAGAGGTAGATGTTATATCCATACACAAAGAGAGATGTATATAGAGTATTTTTTAATGCTTTGAAAACTGCTTTAAAAACATTGTGGTAAGCCTTTTATGTTACGGACAAAGTAATTTCCTTGCAGACCAATTTCACTGAAAAGAAATCTTCCAGATGAATCTCTTCTCCAGTTTTTGACTTTGTTGCTGTCAAGATGTATGACTCAACAAAGATGCTACAGGTGAGCATAATGGTATAGACAAGTGGTAATTGAATAGAATTTATTTTTATAGGAAGATAAAAATAATAATTTTAGATTAGTTTTTCAATAGAAACTATAAAAATGTCATATCCGTAGTATTTTCTAAACAGAAGGAGGGGCTATCCCAACAATTGGGGGAAAAATTTACCAATTAACCAAAATATTACCAAAGAAATATAGATTGAAATAACAACTTACTTTTCAAATTGTACAATGGCAAAGATTGTAAAGATTTAAGAAAAAAAAGAAGAGAAAAGAAGACTTCATGCTTGTAAGTATGAATTGAGATGGGCTCCCAGTATAAGCTAAATTAGTATCATTTTCTGGAAAACAAGTTAGTGGTATGTTCATATCCTTTGACCCAGTAGTTTTATTTCAAGGAATTGGTCCTAAGGAATAATAAGAGACTAGTTCCATATTAGGAACAATACTTCTTTCACAGAACTATATAAGAGGAAAAACTAGAAACAATTTTAGGGGAATGACTATAGACAGTAGGACAAATCCATGGAATCCTTTTTACTGCTGGTGAATATTTAGGGATATCGGAACATGCTCATGATTCAAGTAAAAGAAAATACAGAGTTGTAGATGGACTACTATACCATATTTTAAAAGATAGGACAATGTATCAAATGTTAATGATTGTCCGTGACTTAACAGAATAATGGTGGTTTGTGATTTTATTATTATTAACATCTAGCTCATTAATTACTAATTATTATTTTACAATCAGAAACAAATGGGACATTAAGTTTTTAGCCTGCAGGCATCTCAGTTCCACAGCCCCCTGGAGGTTTGGCTCTTTATGAGACTGTGGGTTGGTCTGTTTGGTCAGCATGTGATTTTCATGGAGGACTGATAAGCCATGGAGGAGAGATTGTGACTAGACCATCAGCAGTGCTCCCCATGGAGAAATGATCCAAACAAGTAGAAGCAGATATCTGCCCCTTAGCTGCTACAACCCATGAGCACCAGATGATGAAGTAACATCTAGAAGGCAGAGCAGAAGTTGAGGTGGAAAAGTGTACCTGGAACCTCGGTTCCAGGACCTCATTGCTGGGAATGAATCCTTGCTCTTGGGATGGATGCTAGAAGGAAAACGGAGATTGGTATCTGGGAGAGCCGGCCTAAGGAACCAGTGCTGGGGCCTGAGGTTGGGGTCCGATGGCTGAGAGTACAGTCGGGCTAGAGAAGAGCCCAGGACAAAACCAGTTCTGGAATGATGGATGGTACTGTGTGTTGAGGGAGGGAGAGAAGGTAAATAACTGGGTAACTCCCTCAACCACCGACTGGTGTTTGCCAGGTCCCTTATGGGGGTTCCTTCCAGCAGTGTTTGGGGCAGCTCAGGCAGTGGCAATGCTGAAGAGGTGATTGGTGTCGAAAGCAGCTAAAGGAGTAGCAGCTATTGGAGTGGGGAGAAGGATAGGGTTTGGGTGGGGACCAAAAAAGAGGCAGATGAGCAGCAGAACAGGAGGGAGGAAGGTAGGCTTCATACAGTAGAAAGGACTGTCCTTCTCAGGAGTGTTGCAAGGCACATCAAGGATCCCTTGTTTCCAAATGCAACAATTTGGGGGAGAGAGATGGAGGGCTGGGATTTTCACAGTGCACTTATTGGAGACTGAGCTAGAGAATTTACTGGTGTTACTCTTAACGGCGCGTCATTCTTCACCACTGTATTCCCAAAGCTGGCGTGTCCTGGCAAATGTGAAAATATTGAAATATATGAAGAATAATGAAGATAAAACACTTCATGGTCTCTGTGATTGACAGTAATGCAATGAGTAAGAAGATAGGATTTTTTTTTTTTAATTTATTCATTTGACAGAGAGACCACAAGCAGGCAGAGAGGCAGGCAGAGAGAGAGGAGGAAGCAGGCTCCCTGCTGAGCAGAGAGCCCGATGCGGGGCTCGAACCCAGGACCCTGGGATCATGACCTGAGCCGAAGGCAGAGGCCTCAACCCACCAAGCCACCCAGGCGCCCCAAGAAGATAGGATTTTGTGATTTCTACTTTATGATCTGTTTAGAAAATAATCAAGCTATTTTCTGTTTAACTTTCAGATATAGTTATAGAAAATTTGCCTTCCCTAGGCTCTGAAGATTTTATCCCTTCCACACTGGACAATCAGTCTTAGGAAGGCAGTCTGTTAATTACAAAATGGAGAAGATCCATAGATGGACTTCGTATAGTAAAACAAGGTTGGATAGGAATACGGAATACTATAAAAAAATTAGCTTGTCTTTCTAACATGTTTTGAACATCACATATTCATTTGTAAAACTAAAATTATAATTATGAAAGAAATGTAGCTTACTTATTAGATTGTGTCAGCGGATGCAAAGGCAGAAAGCTTTCATTCATCATTATGAAGCAAACATTTATTGAGCTGCTTCTAGGTGTCAGGTGTTGTTCAGAGAGCCAGTGTTTCAATGTGAACTGAGAAGACAAGCTCCTGCTCTAATGGAGCTTATATTTTCATGGGGGCAGAGCAGCAATGACCTGAAAATTTTTGTGGATGGTGAGGAGCTGCTCAGGGATTTTATTATTTTTTTACTTTTTAAAGTAGGGTCCATGCCCAGCATGGAGTTCAACACGGGGATTGAACTCACGACCCTGATAATCAAGATCTGAGCTAAGATCAGGAGTCAGACTTTTAACAAACTGAGCCACCCAGGTGCTCCTGATCTGGGATTTTAAAGCAGAGTGATGTGAGAGAGACTGCCGGTGGTTACTATAGATCATGTAGTAGAAGAAAACCCCTTGGAGAGGAAGCCTGCCTTGTGTGCACTTGCAGCAGGATGCAGGAGGCATTCCCAGCAGAGACAGGAGTGGCCAGGATGGGGGAGTGACCAAAGATGGGAGGAGAGGCCAGGGGACACAGAGCCCTGTTGTCCAGAGAGAGGTGGCTGGACACGGTTTTGAGTGCCGTGGGCAGACATTAGGCGGTGTTAAACCAGAGCTGTGGTGAGATCTGATTTATACTTTTAAAAAATGACTCTGAAAAAAAAAAAAAAAAAACAAATCCCTCTGACGGCTGTGTGGAAAGCAGACTTTCATGTAAGTTAGAGATGCCCGTTGTTGTCAGCCGGGCAGCTAGAATATAGAGATGGAAGTGAAGTGAGCCCAGGAGCTAGCCCTAGAGCACTACCGATGTCGAGAGGTTAGGCAGAGGAAGAGGGGACAGCAAGGGAGGCCAATAAAGAAAGACAGTTCGAGTGGGGGCTCTCAGAAGATGAGAAAGGAAAGCGTTTGAGCAGGGAACGGGTGAGACGTTAAGTCCGGGGCCTGGATGTAGGGTACCACTGGGCTGATGAATTAGGTGGAAACTGGGAGCCTACTCAGCTTCACGACCTCGCCCAGCTTGCAGTTCGGATATAGATGTTAACCTTCCAGAGATGGCGTCAGAGGATGGCTGTAAGGAGGAGCATGATGGAAAAAACAAGCGATTGTACTCAATGGCTCGTGATGTGGGGCGATGAACTATCACAAGTGATTTTCTATGATGGAGACATAACTTTAAGCCAGAGCGATGTGGTGGAGAGTGGGTGAATTGTTTCATAGAGTGAATGAGAAGAAGTCTCAGGTTCAGGCTAACACCCCTTTCATTTAACACATGAGGAAACCGAGTCCCAGAGCATTTAAGAGAACTTGTTCAAGATCATGTAGTTAGTTGCGGGAAGAGTAAAAGCTATAACCTGGGTCCATGTTTCTTGGGCCAAATAGCTCCCCTATACACACACATACGCACACATTTTCCACACATATTCACAAGTACATGCAGACATATGAGCACATTGTATTAGGTGATAGTTACTTTTAAGAATGATTTAAAATGGTAATGCTGAAAAGTAATGCTGGAACATTTTTAAAGCTTTGATTCATAAAATTTGAGTTAATAATACTTCTTTTTCATGAAGTTTCCTTATAAACTATGTTGTGTTTGCCCTCTAAGGGGGGAAAAAAACCAATAAACACTATTCCGTCTGAGTCAAAAATGTTAGCATAAGAAATCTCTGCATCAGGGTTTATAATTTTACTTTTTTTCCCCACTAGTTAGGAGAATTTACCCATAATAAATATTATTGGGATTTTCTGCTGGTCTTTTATTTGTGCTTAAGCATAAAGTAGTGTAGACACAGTTAAAATGAGATTTGGAATATTCTGCAAAATCTAATATTAGACAAAAAGAGCAAGAAAGAAATTTTTAATATTTTATGTTACAGTTCAATTAGGCTCAGTTTACTATAATTTGATTTGCAGTTCTTGAAATACGTGTAGAATATTTTAAACCATCAAGCACTACGCTCCTGAGCATTTGCCTGGACATTTTCCTTTGTGGTCCCCAGCTGCATACAGCATGATCTTCTAGACATCTGGAATGGAGCCACACTGACAGCCCGCTCCAGTGCCCTTCACCTAGAACCTGATCGAGGGGCTGCTGTTCACATGAAATGCGTTCATTACTCCCTGAGACTTTCACCACGTGTGGTCCTGGGTATCTTTTTTTTTTTTTTTTTTTAATTGTAGAAGATCCTGAAAGCCTAAAATAGCTTTCTCTTGCTCCTATTAAAGTATAATAAAATGATAATATTTGAAAAAGAATTTGGTTACTTTTCTGCCCAGAGTGTTATGATAAGGAAACAGAAAAAAATTTACCCGTCCATGAACAAAAAAAGATCAGAGTGAGAAGTTGTTAGAAGGAAGAGATGATGGTTCTTAAAGCACTTCAAATCACTTCCCTTGAAAAGTAGATGTTGTACTGAAATATAATCCTCTCGGCTTCAAGGGTTTAACATCCCAGTCTTCCTGTGTAAATCAGTGGGATCACTTCTTCTAACTCATGTATGTACAGGCAAAGTAGGCTCTAAGCTAGGAGCAACGTTTCAAACAGAATCTAGACTTTAAGTAACTGATTTATGATTTAGGATGATATTTCATTTTTTTTTTCTTATTTGGGTTTACTAAGCATTATCTTTAAAAGCCTAGACATGCAGTTGATTTGTCTCTTTCTGAAATTTTCTGAACAGATCATGCCTAACAAAAGGATAAGGATGTGATCTCCTATTACATATTCAGTAATAATCCCACTAATAATAACAAAAAATTATATAGCACTCTGTATATGTAAGGTACTGTTCTAAATACTTTGTGAGTATATTAACTCATCAACCAGCCATATGATGTAATGTCTATTATTAGCTGATTTTAAAATATAGGTGAGGAATTAAGACATCATTAAATTAAAAATGGAATCATTCCAAAGGAGAAGGAAGACAAATTAATGATTAGATGGGGTAAATTCAGAAGACAGCTTACATAAGACAGGATTTTGGTATTTTAAAACATGTAAGAATAAGACAGGCAGCTTGGGTCATAGAAGGGATAACAGGGGTGACTTAGGTCAAATACAATGAGATCAGATTTGTAAGGAAATAGGTTTTTGTCTCAAATGAGTAGTGACTTCACAGACTGGCCTTGAGTTGGAGAAACCACCTTTTGAACACTGCTTTTGTCACTGGTACTGATTAAAAACAGGGATGTGCAAAAGATCAGGGTGTGTATGTTGAGATTACTATAGACTCATGTAGCTGTCATTTTGTAGGGAATAAGGAGCACTGAGTAAAGGGAAAAGATGTGCTATAAATCTTAAAGCCGAGGCCATATTTTAATTCTCAGCATATTATCAGTATTTTTAAAAAATCTTGACAATTATGCAAATGGTTGATCTTCAAATACCATGTTTCAAGTTGATTGTTATTTCAAAGTGTTAGCTGTATTAATTTTGCCAATACCTTTACAAAGGTCATCAACCTAGGAAAGGCTCTTAAATATGGAGGGAGTCTCCTTGTTTCCAGATCCCACCTGGGATTATAGTTGGTCTCACTGCTTTTAAGCTTGAAACTCTTGAGTTTTTGTGAGCATGGCATATTGAAGTCCCCTATCAAAAACTGTTGACATCTATCATATTACTTTAGTCGCAACTTACATGTATATTTTGCAACATATGATTTTTTTCTAAGATTTTATCTATTTGACAGAGATCACAAGTAGGCAGAGAGGGGAAGCAGGCTCCCTGTGGAGCAGAGAGTGGGATGCAGGGCTTGATCCTAGGACCCTGGGATCATGACCTGAGCCGAAGGCTGAGGCTTAACCCACTGAGCCACCCAGACGCCCCGCCACATATGATCTTTAAGTGACCCGTACTTCCTGTGATAGGAAAGATTCCCTTGCCATGTGAATTGCATATAACCTGTATGGCAACATTGATAGGCAAAAAGAGGTCGGGTGTAGCAGTTTGCTTTGCCACAAGGCACGCTGGCTCTTCACAGTGGACTGTGTAAGGAACACCTTCTCCTGAGGTGTATCTCCCACCCTGCAACACCTGAAGATATAAATAAAATACAGTTCTTTCATTTCAACTTTTTGCTCTCTATTAGTTTTGTATGGGAAAAATACATATCGGGCCTGAGTGCACTCCAGTTAGAGCTTAATATCCTAAGATCCTAGGTAGCCCACTTGCTCCCTGACTTTAAGGAATCCATTTATTTTTTTCAGATTCTTACTTTCCTCATTTGCAAAAAGGGACCATAGGATTATGATACGGATGAAATTGGTATTAATTCTTGAGTATCTGTGCCTGAAACATGGTGTTAACATAACAGACTGCTAACTGTAGCATTATTTAAAGTGGAAAAATAATGCTGTTGTAGCCTTCAAATAAAACACATAAACCTTAAAAATACTAGAGAAGTGTCAGATACTCTTCAGTAATGTGTCCTAGGCAGTGTCATTATCAACTCCTCATTTTACTTAAATTTCTTATCAGTAAATTCTGTGACTTTTATCAATTCATTGCTGTTCCAACAACATTAAGGATTAACATGGGATTATTGCCCCATCCCAAGTTAATTCCCTAACCAGTATAAATTTATTTGTTGTTCTAACATTGCAGGATTCAGCAATGCTGGGTTCTGGGTGAATTCTGGTATTTAACCTGATCCCAAGTGACTAAAGATGGGTTATACTGAACTTTCGGCAAATGTAAACATAAGCAGTATAAACTTTGACAAAGCAAGGAAATAAAACTTTGTTAAAGACTTGCTGGACAATTTGTAGAATGAGACATCCCTTCTAATTCTTCTTTGTCATTTCAAACTGATGAAAAGTTTGTCCTGCTTTCTTCCTCCCTTAAGTTTTCTGTCTCTTTTAAGCAAATTAGATCATGGAATATGCTACAGGAATTAGAAGCAGGTGCTCTCGAAAATCTGGTTCTAATTCGAGTCTCCAAGACTGGTATAATGGTATAATTGATATAATGGGCACAGATTCCACAGAGGCTCTGCCCTCTGCCCTTTGCCTTACACTGAAATGATGGAGGAAGCTTGGAGGGGTTTCAGTGAATTGCAGTTTTGAGGCGATTTTTGTTAACTTCTGGAATTCCTTCCTCTCCCAAAGTTCTCAGACTTCACGTGACAGGCCAGGTTCCAGCTCTCATGTGATTGATCCAGAGCAATTCCAAGTAGCCAGTGAATTATTGAGAAGGAAGGGTCTCCAGGGTCTGCATTGAAGCAGACATTGCCAGGCAGCCAAAAGATCAGGGTCAAAGTCTAGAACAAGGTAAATAGAAACAGTTGCCTTGGGCTTTGTGGAGATAGAAGGACAGCTGAGTGCTCCTGGGTGAAATAATTGCTTTTTCCTGAGGCCAGAACTCCCATGCTCTTTCAAGTTTTAACTTCCTAGGAATTATTTTTTCAATGTAAAGTGCAGTGTGAGAAAATAATCTGGAATGTTCTTTTCAGTAAATTTCTTAGTTAGAGTCCCTGTGTTGTAACATTTTTTTTGGAAAATTAAACTTGACGGTATCGTTAGAGGATACAATCCCCTGTTGAAATAACATTCTATAAAGTTAATGTCAAATGTCATTTTATTCATTCGCACACATGCTCACACACATTATAGAATTAAAAAAAATGCATACTAGATAACAGTTTATCAAGAACTGCTCCACAATGGGGTGTCTAAGTGGCTCAGTGGGTTAAGCATCTGCCTTCCACTGAGGTCATGATCTCAGGGTCTGGAACTGAGCCCCACATCAGGCTCCCTGCTCAGTGGGGAGTCTGCTTCTTCCTCTCCTTCTGCTTGCTGCTCTCCCTGCTTGTGTTCGCTTGCCCGCTCTCTCTCGAATAAATAAAATTTCAAAAAAAAACCCTGCACCATAGTTACATATGGACTTATTTGTTTGTGTCCTGCTGCTTCATTATAGGGTTTTCCACACTTACGGACAGATAGAGTGAATCTGAATTTAGAACAATAAGCTGAAAATAAAAATGAAAGCAGTGGATTTCCAACAGGCAATTATCTTCCAGCTGAATTCAATCATAATAGGCAAAAACCAGATTATCACATTTGGCCTCTGCAAGTCCTTAGGGAATCTGCTACTATGCCTGTGATAACTATAAATTTATATTCCTCGGAAAGAAGCTTTTAAACTCCTTTCACACGGTGATCTGATACACATATAGTCGCTGACTATGAGTTGTGTGTCTTGGAGGTCTAAAAAATATTTCTGATCAGTCACATGTTTCTTCGTTTGACTTAGAATAAAAACAACACAAAAATAAAACCCCACTTTTGTCAGATCAGTGTTTTGCTGGGTATTAAGATCTGTCATCAGGGGAGGAAGCCCAGCTGGTGATATTTCATGCCTCAGTTTAAGCTGTGCTCTCGGAAGTAAACTCCAACCCACTCTGGCCTATCCCAGCCATTGTGGGAGGTCTGAGAACCATTTCCCTACATCTGACGCCCTTGCATTGTTGCTCCGATGTGGTTAAACAGCAGCCTTGTCAGTTGCTGCCAATTGGCACATCGGACATTTAATTGCCAGAGTTCTTTCCTCTACCGGTGAATACCGAACGGTCCACATTGGAAACTCAGCACCACAATGAAGCACTGCCTAAGCGTGGTTTCTTAAGCCCGTGGAGTTACTTGGATTGAGTGTTATCCGTTCTCAATACGCAGAGATTATGGTTTTAAACTCCCACACGGCCACTGAGATAATGACAGTAACTCAGAGCAAAAATGTGGACTAATTTTAGTCGGGTGGCCATGAATTCTCCTGTAGAAATGCTGCCTGTCATCCCCAGGGAGTTGGGGGGAATGGGGAAACATACCGACTCACACCATTGATGCCAACTAGCTTTGCTCTTTTAAGCGTCTGCATGAAGCAGCTCTTCCTTCTGACATCGTAGTCCCTTTTCCTAGCACCATACATTTGGTAAAAATAGTTTTATTAGCTATTGATTCAATGCCAAGTAGGAATGAAGGACCTTCTAATTTATTTCTCATAGACTCCTTTATTTTATTTTATTAATTTAATTTTTGACTCTTTTTTTTTTTCCTTTTTTATTTCTTTTCAGTGTTCCAGACTCCTTTATTTTAGCTCCCAGCATGGAAGGATTTTGTTGTTGTTCTGAAGGGTGAATGTATGATGGTTGAAATGAAGAATCATTCATTGATTCATTGAATCACTGATGATTCAGGGAAGAGTCAAGCCATGGGTTTAAATTCTAGCTCTGCCCTAATAGCCCTGTGCAAGGAGTCAAGGTTCTTAACTTGGAAACTTGGTTTCCTGTGTTAAATGAGTGTTCCCCACCAGACTGTATTGTTCTCACGACTGAATGGGGTCACACAGTAAAATGTATGATCAAGCACAGAGTCGATAACAGTTCATGGCTGTTGCAGTTGTCTGCTATGTTTGTCCTTGCTCTGTGTGTTGGAGAAAGGGTGTTTGTAAAGGGTTGTTGCTCTAGAATGGCTTTTCCATGGGGAATTGCTTCAGGCTACTTTAAATCCCCCACCTTGTGCTTAGATGCCCAGAGTCTTTGTCTGTTTCTGTAGATTCTGTCCTTTCTGAAAACAACTGATTTCATTTCTTGAGTAATTTTCTTTTCCTACTCCATCCTGGTAGAAAAGTTCATGAGAGACATGGTTTCCATGGAGACCTGGAGATATGCCTTAACTAGGTGATTGAACGCCGAAATAATTTTGAGGAACCAAAATTACCAAATAATCAGTAACTGTCTTAGTCTGCTTAGGTTGTTGCGGCAAAATACTATAGATTGGGTGGCTTAAACAACAGAAATTTACTTCCTCACAGTTCTGGAGGCTGGAAGTCTGAGGTCAGGCTGCCAGCATGGTTTGGTTCTGGTAAGGCTCTCTTCTTGGGCTTACAAAGGTCACCTTCTCGTTGTGTCCTCACATAGCAGAGAGAGCAAGCTCTCTGGGGTCTCTTCCTTTGAGGGCACTAATCCTATCACAAGGACCTCACCCTCACGACCTCATCATCTTCCAAAGGTCCCATCTCCAAATACCGTCACATTGGACCTTGGGGCTTCAACCTATGAATAGTGTAGGGGTAGGAGGCACAATTCATTCCACAGTGGAGACTATGTATTGTTACTAAAAAGCCCCTTAATGTTGCCCTGGCCCCATAGACATGGCCAGGGCAACATTATCAGTCCAGAACAGTCCACCTAGCACTAGCTGCCTGAGCAATCCCTCGCCTCCATTGGTTTTTTTAAGATTTTATTTATTTATTTGATAGAGATCACAAGTAGGCAGAGAGGCAGGCAGAGAGGCGGGGAAAGGAAGCAGGCTCCCTGCTAAACAGAGAGCCCCCGCATGGGGCTCGATCCCAGGACCCTGGGATCATGACCTGAGCCGAAGGCAGAGGCTTTACCCCACGGTGCCACCCAGGCGCCGCTTGGACTCCACGTTTGCAGCAGGTGGGGAAATTATGGCCAGTCCAGGAACAGGAGCATGGAACTCCTTAGAAGACCTAAAATCTAGCCCCAGGTCTGCCTCTTGCTAAGTACTTGCAGTGAGCACATCTGTTGTGGTTGTTGTTTTTAAAACCTCAGTTCCCTTATCTGTTAAATGAAAATCAAACGATCTCTACTGACTCCCCTGGAGGGGTGGTTTTTGAGAATCAAATAAGACATTGTATGTAAAATCACTTAGGAATCTATAGTCCTGTTAGTCCCTTTATCTGCTCTGGAGCTATAGAGTGAGGGGCAGAGCAGGCTCAAGCTAGAGCAAAATACTCACATAAATGCTGTGGAATTTGAGTTCTCAGTTGCATGAGAATTACCCAGGTCAGGGTGGTCAGGCCAAAGGGTAGTTTAATATATACAGATTTCAGAGCCTCACTCCATGAGTTCCTAATTTGTTTGGTCCATAATAGAGGCTGGAATATGGATAGAGGTGAACCTCTAAAAAAGTAGAGAAGTAATTAAATAGAGAAGAAATAATAGAGAAGAAATATAGATCAGGAACTCTGATACCTGTATTGTACTTTAAAATTTGGAAAACTTACAAAAAAATTGAATGAGATTAAAAAAAAAAGATGCTCTAAACCTATAAATTGGCTTTTCTTGGCTCACATCGGGCACACACATTTTGTAAGAGAATAAATGAAATGAATGGATGACGGAAGAAGGATAAGAAGATTCACCCTCACTGGAGTCCTTAACCTCATAGCTTTAAGTATCAGAAAATTTTTTACTAAGTTTATAAAGTCAGTGGACAAAAGAGAATTTAAGTTTAAGACATAGACAAAAATAATGTGTTGCTGTTGAAATGTCAGCTACCCTGTGCAGGACTGTCCCGTTTCTTAGCCATCCCTAATTTTTGAAACCCTAATTTTTGTACATATTGACAAGAGAAGAAAGCCTCTTTGAGCCATGTGAAGACTCGGGCATTCTTAGCGCACAGTGGGCCATCATCTTACCCTTTCTCTTTTCCTTTTAAATTCTGTGTTAAAGGATCCCTTTTGAATTTACACATTTTGTTGGACTTAAGCATAGAATCTTTCTGAATTATCATCTTCTACTTCCTGGCCATTCAGAGTTTCCAATAGAGATTTGGGGCAGCTATAAACTTAGTACCGGGGTGGAAATACAGCTGTAATTTTTAAAGCAATATGGGTTTTGGTGGTGCAAGTAGCACGTTCATGAGGAGTGGAAGCTAACAACAGAACAATTTCCTATATAACCTCCTGGGTGTTAAGCGTCACTTGCATGAGACTTTTTTTTTTCCTCTAGGGTTTTTAGAATTTTTTAAATTCCCAAAGTCAGACATAACCCAGTATGTCTTGATGTGAAATTCTCTAGTTGTTAGGCTTTTTCCAATCGGGCCTTGTTAGGAGGAGGACAGTAAAGTACCCTCCAGACAGAGAAAGCTCTTTGAGAGTGAATAACGAAGCAAGCTATTGCGTACTGTTTATAGAGTTTTATTCGGGGTAACTTACTGACAAGGGTTATGGGGCAGGGATGATCCAGGCCCTGCATTGCTATTCTCTGCAACGTCTGGGCCTTAATCCCCAGATTTGATAGCATTGAGGGGACAGGTAGAGGTCAGGGTGGTGAGGCCAAAGGGTAGTTATCTCAAGTGGCACCATCTGTGCGCCAGAGGGTCTCTACTAGTTAATCTAAGTGGGCCATCTGCACACCGGAGGGAGGATCCGAACGAGCCTTCCCATGTTCCAGTAGAGGCGGACATTCACCTCCAAGGGGCCTGGAACGCGTTGCTGAAGGGAGATCAGTGCATGGACATGAACAAAATGAAGGGCCAGAGATGGCGTCCCTACTGTCAGCACTCGTACAGACCCCGTTTAAATACCCAGTATTGTTCTGAGACTACGTCCCAAACCACCGCGTATAAGGAAAGCCACCTCTTGTGTACCACATTGCTGGTTTCCACTTTCAGAGTGTGTAGCACTGCCTGAAATTTCCCTATTTCTGTATCTATTTGTTATCTTCCACTTCCACCTGGAATGTAAGGTTTGTGAGAGCAGGGATTTTGTCAGTCTAGATTAGACCTCTTCCCAGCTCCTAAAACTCTACCTGGGACACAGAGAGAGACTTAATGAATATTTGCTTAATGTACAGAGAGAATATTGGTATAATGGGCACAGATTCCACAGAGGCTTTGCCCTCTGCCCTTTGCTTTACACTGAAATGATAGGGGAAGCTTGGAGGGGTTTCAGTGAATTGCAGCTTGCAGGCGATCTTCGTTAATTTCTAGAATTCCTTCCTCTCCCAAAGTTTTCAGACTTCATGTGACGGGCCAGGTTCCAGCTCTCATGTGATTTATCTAGAGCAATTCCAAGTAGCCAGTGAAATAGTTACTGAGAAGTAAGGTCTACGGTAACAGGGCACAGTAATCAAGAGGAGCCATAGTTTATTGTCCATTTGGGGGTTTCCATCCTACTAGTCTACATTCATCAGATGCACTGGCTTCTGCTTCCTGTTGGAAGCAAGGTAAGGACCAGATGGGAATCTCAGGGAATGAAAGCTGTGTCCATTCCTTAAAGATGAGTCCTTCAAGTCTGTCTATAGTTAGATGGAGGAAGCAATAAAACCTGGTGTGGTGGGCGCCTGGGTGGCTCAGCTGGTTAAACACCTGACTCTTGGTTTTCCCTTCAGGGTCATGATTCCAGGGTCATGAGGTCAACCTCACATAGGAGTCTTAGCTCAGAGTCTCCTTGGGATTCTCTCTCCCTCTCCCTCTGCCCCTTATCCCACGCCTCTGTCAAAAATAAATGAATAAATCTTTATTTAAAAAAAATTCTCTCTCCCATTCCCTCTGCTCCCCACCCCCTTGTGTAGGTGCACACATGCACCCTCACACTCTGTCGATTTAAAAAAAAAAAAAATTAAAACCTGATGTGGACCCCAGAGTCCTGCCTTCCTATAATGAGGACCCCCACCTTTATTTCATATATTTCCTTTGCTGTTTCCTTTTCCATCTGAAACATACATCACCAAACACACACCTTTGTTTTTGGAATCAGAAGTAAGGATGTCGTGTTCTGAAATACCTCAGATACCAGGTTAGAACCCAGGGTTTTGGAAAGGCTAGAGGGTTAGATCAACTTAGATCATGAGATTTACTCTGTTGTCAGTGTGTGGCAGTGGGTGGAACTTTAAGATAAAGGTTATTAGTCAGGGAGAGGAAAGGTTTTGCAAAGCTGGGGAAACAAAGTGATGTGTACAGAATAGTACAGAATCGGGTGCACGGGTTGCAGATATAACACCTCCTCCTAGTTGTGAAACCTGAAGGAAAGAAAAGGACACAGACCAATTTCTCAAACTCACTGACATGCCCAGAACAGACCATATTTGTCCAGTGGCTAGGTTTCACGCCTTCTTCTCATTTCTAAACTCTCCACCTAGTGGCTTCCCCAGACACTAAATTTCCCCACACCCTTCAACAACATAAACAACCAATTAAAAATAGAGCAATTTTTGGCAAGTGCTGTCTGCAGCCTTTTTTTAGAAAATACACACCATAATATATTATCTGAGCTTCTCGGCTCTTTGGCGAGGATCTCCATATGTGGGAAAACGACTTCGGGGCTCACAGTGTAGAACATCAACAATGACACTGAGAGTCCTTCACCCCTCAGCCACTCTGCAGCCTCCCACACTGTGGTAGCTCCCCACACTGCTGTTTCCCATACAGCCCCTCGTGTTGCTGCATCTGTGTGACAGGGAGCTAAAAATACCTGCCAACATGGCGGTGTAGACTGACGTTATCCCACAAGCTTTTTGCAACTGCATGGTGTATGTAGGAAGATGATCTCAAAGCACTAACATCTCAAATGATTCAAGTTTCTATGGGACCTCAAATCAGAAGAGGAGGTTCAAGTTCAAAAACAAATAGTGCCGCGAAGAAGTTTTGGGGTCCACCCCCTTAGAATCAGAGAAACTCTCTTATTTTTTCTTGCCAGTTAATTCACTCTAAGTATTAATTGAAAAATAGGTATCCTGCTGTGTTGTCATGCATCCTTGTCACTGATAAAATTGGATTTTAATAAAATATTATTTTTTGTTTTTTATTTTTTTAATTTAAATTCAATTAGCCAACATATATTACAGCATTAGTTTCAGACGTAGGGTTCAGTAATTCACCCGTTGCACATAACACCCAATGCCCATCACATCACGTGCCCTCCTTAATGCCCCTCACCCAATTACCCCAGTCCCCTACCCACCTCCCCTCCAGCACCCCTGTTTCTTTCCCATAATTAAGAGTCTCTCATGATTTCTCTCCTTCTCTGACTTCTTCCCATTCCATTTTCCCCTCCTTTCCCCTATATAGCTAAATATATTTCTTATATTCTTCATATGAGTGAAACCATATGAATATTGTATTTCTTTGATTGACTTAATTTGCTCAGCATTATACCCTCCAGTTCTATCCACGTCCATGTAAATGCAAGATTTCATCCTTTCTGATGGCCAAGTAATATTCCATTATATATCTATACCACAAAAATATGATTTCAATGAAAATAATTTTTTATTGTTTCGCTGTTGATAATGAGACAGAGAAGTAGTGAAAAGTTAAATACTATGCTGTCATGCAAGAGGAAATATAACTAATAGTTGAGATGTTCTGTTCAGAGAGCTGACCAGCGCTTTTCTAGTTGAAACTAGAAAGGCGTATCTGGAAAGAAACAGACAGGTTTATTGTCTGTGTTGATTCAGTCTAAGTCCTCTTTTGCAATATCAACAGTATAAATTAGTACTGACTAGAAGGAGTTATTGGATCTTAAACTTTCTGGAAAGAAAGGGTTTTAAATGAGCTTGTACCGGAGAGGCAGGCATTTTAGTGTCCTCTTAAATTTGTCTGTGATAAATTGCAATGTCCCTTTCTAACCAAATCATTTCTCTGAGAAGCGATTCTGTCCGAAGAAGTCAGCCAGCACCATATTTTAGATATATTAATTCAGTGCATTGTGTGTTAGGCCCTTAAATGCAGAAGTGGATCTCTGGACTTTTTCATTTTAATTGTGGTGAAATGCACATTACAGAAAATTTACCATCTTAACCACTTTTAAGTGTATAGTTCAGAGAGTCAAATACATTCCCACTGTACAACGAATATCCAAAATGCTTTGTCTTACAAAACTAAAACTCCATCCATACCTATTAAACAGCAACTTCCCATTCCTCCCTACTCCTGTGGAGTCTGGACTTCTGTCTTCCTGAGACTTTTGTTTTTCTGAGACTTCTAGCCATCTTGTATGTGAACATCCTAGGACAAGGAACTATAACTATATTGTGATGAAAATAAGTGATTCTGCACATAACATTCTTCCTTTTTGACATAAGAAGTAAGACTGTGAATTCATGCAAATGTGTTTTTCAAAAGAATCCCAGTTGAAATTGCATCATCTTAACCCTTTCTGATCTGAATTTTTTATTTGATCAGAATGATTTTTCAAAATTTTTGTTTGTTTAAGCATAGCTGACAGACAGCATTACATTAGTTTCAGATCTATAATACGGTGATTTGACAAATATTTCTGTTATGCTGTGCTCACCACAAGTATAGCTACCATCTGTCACCATATTACCACTATTATAATACCACTGATTATATTCCCAGTGCTGTGCCTTTTATCCCTGTGACTTACTCTGATTCCAAAGATTTAAACCCAAGCATGTCGGGAACGACCTCCCATACATACCAAGTAGCTTCTGCCATCTGGTGGTGTACCTGGAAGACACGGCAGTCACGATCTTCAATGTGATCCCATCTCCCAGGCCACATCCCAGCTTCCAGATCTTTCTACTCCGGCAACTAGAAAGATGGAATGGATCATCGCTTCAGTTAATGAATGGCTCTTTCTCTTGCTTCCCAGAAAGTTTTTTGTTTGTTTTTATACAATAGCAACATTACTTGGCTCAACTATTTTCCTTCATTCATTTTAATTAGCAGCACAGTTAAAAAAAAAAAAAAAAAGAATCCAGTATCAACACAAACGATTTGTTTTTAATCTTTATTTATTTGAGAGAGAGGAAGAGAGAGCAAGAGAGAGCATGACTGGGAGGGGGAGAGGCAGAGGGAGACAGAGAGGAACAACTCCCTGCTGAGCAGGGAGCCTGATGCGGGGCTCGATCCCAGGACCAGGGATTATGACCTGAACCCAAGGCAGAAGCTTAACCAACTGAGCCACCCAGGTGTTCCAACACCACAGTTTTCATAAAATTTAGACTAAAATCTTTCATTAATTACAAAAATCAAATAGAGAACTACTGAAAGCTATAGCTTAATTTAATCATATTTTGAAATCATTTTGAAACATTATCTCCGAGTTAAAGGCTGATATTTACGCATCTGATGTGAGTGTTCCTGTGAACCCAAGCAGATACCGAGGCAGTGAGCCTTAGACAAACTATTTAGAGTTAACAGTTTGCCTTTTAAAACAAATTTATATTCCTTATCTGTAATCTACTTTAATAACTCATTCTATTAGTGCATGGGTAATGAGTATCTGCCACATGCCAAGCCCTGAGTGAAGTGTTGGGGAGACACTGATAAACAGGACATCATTCTGATCCTCATGAAATGCGCAGAGAAAACGAATACACGTTAGACGTGTCTCAGGGCTTTGTTTTGTTCTGTGAGACACGAAAAGAAATATTTGCATGGTTTTAACATATGATAAACATTTTTAATTTTTTTAAGATTTTATTTATTTATTTATTTATTATTTTTAAATTTCAGCAGTGGTTTTTTTTTAATTAATTTATTTATTTTCAGAAAAACATTATTCATTATTTTTTCACCACACCCAGTGCTCCATGCAATCCGTGCCCTCTATAATACCCACCACCTGGTACCCCAACCCCCCCCCCCCCCCCCCCCCCTCCAAACCCCCCCGATTGTTTTTCAGAGTCCATAGAGATCACAAGTAGGCAGAGAGGCAGGGGGAAGCAGGCTCCCCGCTGAGCAGAGAGCCTGATGCGGGGCTTGATCCCAGGACCCTGAGATCATGACCTGAGCTGAAGGCAGAGGCTTTAACCCACTGAGCCACCCAGGCGCCCCAACATATGATAAACATTTAAAAAATGATTTATAAATGATTGCAGAAGGAGAAAAGCCCTACATCTCTGTAACTGGTCTTATGAATCAATGTCTCCCCAGACTGTTGCTATTATTCAAGAGAATTAAGACTAGTTGGAGCATTTCTTGACCCTCCAGTAACAGGGGACACTCAAACATGTCATGATCTGCCATTGTACACAACGGCTGAAAAAATGTGATAGTAGTTATGATCTGCTGGAAGTCTAAGAGTATATATTACATTGGTGACAAGTGATTAAATAAGCATCTTCCTACATAAGCAAAGTGAAATGTGGATGAAAGGCATTTCCTCTGGCATCAAGCCTCCCAAAATGGTTAGTTTATTAATCAAATTCTTCAGGCAAATTTTTAAAAAATAGGAATCTGATGAAAAGGGACATGAATAATTTATGTAATGAAATCTTACTATGCAGTGTTCTTTAAAAGTTAACCTATGGTTAATGCCATAAGAATCTGGTTAGGGAACCCTAACGTTTTTTTGTTTTTGTTTTTTGTTTTCTTTGTTTGTTTTATTAATTTCTTTTCAGGGTAGTAACAGAATTCATTGTTTATGCACCACACCCAGTGCTCCATGCCATATGTGCCCTCCATAATACCCACCACCTGGCTCCCTCAACCTCCCCCCCTCCCCGCTTCAAAACCCTCAGGTTGTTTTTCAGAGTCCATAGTTTCTCATGGTTCACCTCCCCTTCCAATCTACCCCAACTCCCTTCTCCTCTCTAACACCCCTTGTCCTCCATGATATTTGTTAGGCTCCACAAATAAATGAAACCATATGATAATTGACTCTCTCTGCTTGACTTATTTCACTCAGCATAATCTCTTCCAGTCCCGTCCATGTTGCTACAAAAGTTGGGTATTCATCCTTTCTGATGGAGGCATAATACTCCATAGTATATATGGACCACATCTTTCTTATCCATTCATCTGTTGAAGGGAATCTTGGTTCTTTCCACAGTTTGGCGACCGTGGCCATTGCTGCTATAAACATTGGGGTACAGATGGCTCTTCTTTTCATTACATCTGTATCTTTGGGGTAAATACCCAGGAGTGCAATTGCAGGGTCATAGGGAAGCTCTATTTTTAATTTCTTAAGGAATCTCCATACTGTTCTCCAAAGTGGCTGCACCAACTTGCATTCCCACCAACAGTGTAAGAGGGTTAAGGGAATCCTAACGTTTGATTGTTCTGTTCTATATAGCAGTGTTCACTCAAACATAATTTTACACGGCAGAATTTGATTTGAAGTGGGTTCATTTCAGACCCATATCTGTTAAAGTGCTCAGTGCAACTAACTTACTTCTAGTCAGAGGTACCTGAAAGAGATGCCCATGGAGCAGTTCCAGGAGCCCAGGATCTCAGCACTTCTGTACCTGGGATCTATTCCAACTTGCTCTCGAACTCATTGTGTGGGCTCGTGTGAGACACTTAATCTCCCTGAGCCTGAATTTCTTCGTCTATGAAACATAGGCTCAGCATTCTGATTTTACAAAATCAGAATAATGTAAAAAGAAGGAAACTGGAGGCTGGTAAAGGTTATTTTTGGTGCGTCTCCATTGACTGGCTTGTTAATCAGGATGCCATCTCATAGCAGCATTTCTGTTGTAAAGAGTTCTGTTGCAGTCAGCCAGAGTCAATCAATGTTGAGGTTAACTTTCTCTGATGGTATCGATCAGGCAAAACAGTTACCCCAAAGCTGGAGGAAGGAAATAAATTCCTTCTACCAACTTAGGTCATAGAGATGCCCATCACGGTTTAGTGGCGTTTTTTGTCCTTTGCCCTTTGGAAGTTGACATGACTCCAGGAGTGCAAATACTCGGCATCATCCTTGAGGAGGGACCAGTCAGGAGCAGTGGGAGGCATCTCTGGGCCTCAGGAAGCCCACACGGAGGAGGGAATTGGGGAGAGGACTCAGGCGTCATTTACTGAACCAGGGAGGGTGGGGAGACAGAAAAGGCCGGAAATTAAAGGCTCTGGTGTGCAGTTGCTGGTCTTTTCTAGCAGAGGACCTTGGAATCCCAGCCATTTGGACACTTTTCAGGGGACAGTGAAGAACCCAAAATGTTTTACAAATGGAAGGAAGGTTGATAGGTTGTTAGGGGAAAGATGAGTCACGACTTTTGGAATAAGCTAAAGGAGGGAGGCTTCTAGCATATAGGAAGCTTAGACCAGATTTCACAAAGATTATCTATGTGTAACATTTCAGAACATAGAGCCTACATCTCGTTGTTGATTTGGGAAGAAAAGGAAAGTGGTTCTCAGTAATAGTGTATTAATATGGCTTCTTCTGAGGTTATCAGAGTGAATTTGTGAACGTCTTTTTTCTGTTTGGCGTGTTTCTGTGAAAGAAGGTATTTGGATGCGTATGATCAGTTGGATACCTTTTAATGTGTTTCCCTAACAAACAGTAGTAAATCTTACAGCTAACTTTTATCTTCCTGGCAGTATTCTAATGCATTACCTATATTAACTAATTCTTATAACACCCATTGGATGTAGGTTGATTCCTCTCCCTGTTTGATAGATGAGGAGATATCATGGGGAAATCAGGTCCCCAAACTTTCAGCTCTGGAGGGTCACACTCAGGCTGGCGCCTGAGACATGCATCCATTTGCATAAAGTGTCCTCTCTAGCTGCTGTTCCCTGAGTGTCCTTGTGATCACCCCTTCCTTCTCACAGACAGCCAAATGTTGCAGGGCTAAGTCTCCATCAGCACATAAGCTTATGTTCATTAGACAGTGTGGTTAAGCTGGTCCACAGCTAATCCTATAAATCACTAGAAGACCCAGAACTTAAAAACCATGCCTCTTCCTTTTTTTGGTTGACTCCACTCTGATATTTAAATAATCAAGTTTATGTGATGTTCATATTAGTAAAGTGTTTAAACATGAGTTATTCTATAAATGCATGCTGACTTCTTAAATATCTTTATTATGCCTATTACAGGCTTGGATTTCTCTACTAGTATCTGTCAGTCAAAGCATATGCAACTAGATGATTCTGAGGGAAAACTTCTCTAGTTATCTGTATGCTCAGAATGTCTGGGAGAGCAGCCTAAAGGAGGAAGCACACATTCAGTGCCTTCTCCTTGACTGAGATGTTCTTCTTCCGTGGCACCTGGTCCCTTTGTGCTTGTGGGAACACTCTCTTCAACAGTAACACAAAGTGGTACCATTATGGTTCTGTGGTACATTTACAATCTTTTACACATTTTTATAAGCCCGAGATGGCTTTTAACAAATTATTTTCCTCCCCACTTGGGGGTAAAGGAGGAAGGAGTTGAAAGTCTCCTGTTTGTAGAATAAAGGACTCAAAATTCAAACTTACCCTCCATGACCACGCTAAATGCTAACTGGATCCTGTAGCTCTGCATCCATTTATTGGGTCAGCCCATCATATGGAGCACTGAGACAAATAGACTGTCTCTGGGGGGCCCTAGAATCACATCTCCTAGTGTTCATGCCCTTTTGTCCTGCGTTCCCCTTGAGTGTGGGCAGGACCTGTGACTTGCTTCCAAACAAGTGAGTGGTGCAAAGGATATTCATGATGACGTTTAAGTGATTGTGTAACATCATACCACAGCATTGCTTATTACTGGAGACTTCTCTCTCCTTGCTGGCTTTGAGGGATGGGTTCTCTGTGTTGGGAACCCACCTGACAAGGGGCTGAAGGTGGCCTCTTAGAACTAAGGGAGCCTCCAGCCAGCAGCTGGTAAGAAATCAGAACTGGCAGTATCATAGGTGTAAGGAACTGAATTCTGCCAACAAAACCAGATACGATACTTCTCTACTCAAGTCTTAGATAAGACCTCAGCTGACACCGTTATTATAGCCTTTGTGCAATCCTAGCAGAGTACCCAGCAACCCATGTCTGAACTTCTGACCCATGGAAACTGGGAGATGCTAAATGTTGCTTCAAGTTATTAAGTCTGTGGCAGTTTGTTGCATAGAAATGGGAAGCACCTATAGTGTTCCAGACATGGTTTCAGATGTTGGAAATGGAGCAGTGGACAAAACAAAGTGCTTTCGCAGAGGAGCTTGTGCTCGAATAAACCTAGAACATGCACATGCTAGAAGCTTCAATTCATCTACGTTATAATTTCTAAGTACAAAGCTCACTCACCTTAGCTAAATGGAAAAGAGCATCTGAATTTCCTCAAAAATCTTTGTTTCCAGTGTGGTAGATACTTATACATTTGAGGATTTGAGTTTGGGTCCAAAGGAGGAAACAAAAAATTATTCCAAACAAATGCTAGTATAGGTGATTCTATTCAAGGAAAGAACATTGTCAGCCATGGAGAACACGTTCTGTACAGACTTCAGCTTTGGAATCAGAACTTTGCAGGGCCCCGAGAATGTGCTCACACAGTACATGTAATCATTTCAAAAACAAGATACTTAAAAGCTTAAACGCAAAACCGCCAAATGTTGCCAGAATAAAAAAGCAATTTCAAAATCAGCCTAGCGATTCTATATCTATAGAAAGACTACCATCTAAAAGAAAACCTAGACTTCATTCGGGAGCTTGGAGTCATGTTTATTAACATGGCACACACATTAGTTCTGGTGTCCGGGCCAGAGAGCTAGGGAGGGCGAGGGCTTGGCGAGAATATCTGCACAAGACCCCTGGCTTTGTGTGCAGCCCCAGAATGCCTGTGCTGTACACAGGCAACAGCCCACCCTAGGTCACCTGTCCAGCACTTTTGTGCTCCTAGTCTCTTGGGTCCCCAGGACCCTGTGCTTATTCAGCAAATCACAAAGCCAGGGCCACATTTTATAGAATAAGCTTAAGCGTCTTTTGAAATTGATGGGTAATCCATCACATCCTGAGCACAGCTGGGCGGCTTACCTGTAGTGTGTCGCACACAGTGAAATGACTGACGTTCGTATCGTGTACAGAGGGTGCTCGGAGAGCTTGGTCTCATTGAAGTCCTGTTATTGTTGTTAATAACACATATTGAGCACTAGCTCTGTCTAGAGTGCTCATGCTGAGCACTCTGATATGTATTTAATTGTGTTTTCTTAAAAGGATCACTGTACCCATTGTATGGATGGAGAAATGGAACGTTGGGAGCATAAGAGACACACCCAAGTTCCAACAAAGAGGGAGCCGTGGGATCAAGACATGTCCAGACGTTGATTGCAGAGCTGGTGCCCTCGGCCGTCACGCATGCTGCTTCCTGAGGGCGTGGCAAGCACCATGCCAGAAACTATGTTCTTCCATTTGTTCCTCATAACAACCCTGTGAGAAATATTTGTGGGTGATGGGATGGGCCCTTACACAACTAGTGTAAAAAGGACCAGGATAGAGACATGCATCTTCTGATGCTGCAGCCACTTCTTAAACCACCAGGATAAACAAGGCGCCGAGGGCTGTCGTTCTGAGTAGATGAGCACTGTGTGCTATTTATGAAGTATTTACGAGACCTCTGGTTATACCTCTAGTAGTAATGCTCCCACCCATTTGGTAATGCCTGACATCCGAAAATACATGCTAAATTCCTTTACCTTGAAGTTTTGATTGCTATAAAAATTGTCCCTTCCCCTTTAACCTTATCAGTCACATACACTTTAGTAAGAATAAGTTTATCACACTTTTTCATGAAAGCAGATTTTCATGCAGGAGAGAATGCAAAAATATGAGGATCCCAAGTGCTAAGTCTAGAAGTTGCTAAGGAGTGAAGAGAAAGGGCAGGAGGGATTTAGCCTAATGACTAACAGATCCCAAAAACACCTTCTTGAGGTATTAAATTTGGATTTTTCTGTACATCTAATTATATTATATTGTGTATCATAGACAACCTTATCTCTAATCTCGATTCAGTAGAAAATATAGAGTCAAAAAGCAGGGACAGTCAGTTCTATTTATTTATTTTTTTTATTATTTTTTTAAGATTTTATTTATTTACTTGACAGAGAGAGAGAAAGAGCACAAGCTGGGGGGAGTGGGAGAGGAAGAAGCAAGCTTCCTGCTGAGCAAGGAGCCTAATGCAGAACTCTGGAACCATGGACCGTGGAACCATGACACAAGCCAAAGGCAGAAGCTTAACCAACTGAGCCATACAGGTGCCCCTGCTGCCTACTTATTTGGAAAACATGGTTGATATGTTAGGGAATGGTGTGAGCATAACAGAATGTTCTGTTTTCTTCTGTGTGATTTTGTCCACGATAAACACCAATGAATGCATAGCACTGTACCCAGCTGAGAGGGACTGAGCAGGAATGCCCGAACCATGCACTACACACATCTCTCACATTTGTCTTTTTTTTTTTTTTTTTTAACAGCTACTTCAGTTCCCCATGTGTTGGGAGCCATATACGCCCATATCTGGGGTTCCAGCTTTCCTTCTGCGTTCAGATCACCTTCCTCCCACCCCTTCCCAGTCACTCACAAGCTGCAGTCCTTCCAAAGCCCTCTTCACAAGCAAACTCCAGGTCTTTTCAAGATAGTGTTATATTTATTGCACTGTTTATGTATTTCTGAGCCATTTAACATGTATAAAACTCTGCTCCCATTTTTAGTGGGTGACTTTTTCCCTGATGTTTCACTGAGACAGTTTGCGTGCATCCATCTTTCTCACGAGCCCTGGAGTTTTTATTGCATGATTTTGCATAGCGTGGTGATCTTAAGAAACCGTGTGTCATGTTAGAGCAGAACTAACTGTTTTGTCCTCGATTATGTGGACTGTGTCCCTCTTGGGGTGGGTGTGTGTGCTGTGCCCTGAAGGAGCGGCTGATAGTATTTGAAGTGCTTCTTTTCACGGTGGTTTAGCAGGTGAGCAGGTTTCTCCCAGGAAGGAAGTGCTAACCAGGCATCAAAATCACACGTTTTAGGAGAGTTTCTGGAGCACTGATTCTTGAGATTGGTATCTCAGGAGAACTCCTTGTATAAATGGGTGTCTCTGCGGTGCCTGGAGAGGCAGCTTTCAAAGTAGGGATGTTCTCATCTTTGCATTTACCCCTTTATCCTTACATATAGCTGATCTCAGGCATGGATGGATTTCTCTTAGGGTCAACGTTTGCAAATAGGCCTCGCCCTACTCCCTGCACACAGGCACTACTGAATGGGCTTTCCTGTGCAACTCCAGAAGGTATTGTAATGGAGGAGAGTCAAAGCCATGGTTACCAAGGATAACAACATGAAGACATTTGAAGCATTATGCCACCTAACAGTTCTGACATAAAAAAGAGTCAGATATGGTAAATATAGGTAGGGTAAATTCAGGACTTCTGAAGAATAAATTGTGACTCGTACCCAAAGAAACACTATAGAGAAGGTTCAGGTGTTAACAATGGAAAGAATCCCACTGATAGGAGGAGTGGATTCCTGGTGGTTAGTAACTCCTTATTTAGGAACACTGACCTTACCAGAGTTAATCTCAAATCCTGTGTTCATCAGTCTTGGGCAGGCTCTCCCTTCATTGGAGTTCTGTGGCATCCAGAAACTACAGGCTTACAAAATACCCTCTCAGCAATCCCAGTGGAAAACAAATTCCTCTTTCCCAGAATCCCAAAATAATAGTGATGATAATGATAATAATACAATACGGAGCTGTCTTGGTTCTGTTTGAGTCACATGCCAGTCCCTAGGTTAAGCAAAGTAGCTGGTAAGGCAAAGGACTTGTGATGCTCTGATTGGCCAGGCCTGATTCACATGTTCAATTTTGAGGCAGGAAAGGAATACATTTCATTTCAATCACATGAATTGAAAGTAGAAGAGAAGAAGGTCCTCAAAGAAAATGAGAGTGCTATCCCTGGAAGAGAAGGGCTTTGGACATGCAAGAATATCAGATAGACACTGTCAGAGCCTTCTAAACCAGGCCCTATACTAGACACTGGGGCTAACTGTGAGCAAGAGACGGAGCATTCAGCCTCTCTCAGCCTATAGTGGTTTAGAGAACATTAGTTGAATAAATACACAGATGAGGAAACTGAGGCCTACAGAGATAATTCCCTTTCTTAACGTCGGCACAGCAGGTTAGAGGTTGCACAGTGTCTAGAAACTCTGCAATCACTTCCAATACCAAGGTGCTAACTCACCCTAACCCTGATAGCAAGCTAACCCATTTGAAGCATGAGTATCTGTCAAGTGTATAATTTTTTAAGTTAATATTGTTATATCTGGGCCTGACTGGCATGAACTGATGAGAAGTGATCCTACTAAGCATTTGGTGAAATAACACTAGTAATTTGAAATCACCTATGGAGGAGAGAGCTATGCCACAGGCAAATATGAGAAACGAGACCTCTTTCCTTCAAGAGATGGTGATTAAGCATGTATCCCCATACTACTAGTTATAATAGTTATAAGAATTTAATCTTCAAGTAAGCTATTCTGCACAGTATTTAATAAAATTCACATGATTATTAACATAGATGGAGAGATATAACAGGGTGGGAAGTTAATAAACCATCACATTTTTGTTTCTTTTTTCTTTCATTCTACTCCAAATCCAGAGGTCTTCAATTTTACGCATCTGGTGTAACTGGTGTTTCATTTCTCTATTTAAGACATGTTGATCAAACTGCCACTCTTTATTAGCAGGGCCCCAATAGGTAGTGTGTGTGAATTTCCAGCTACTGACTTGACCTCATTAATGTTGATTTTCTTTTAACACAACAAGTAAAAGGGCCAGACTTTGGATATGTTCTTTTTTAACAGCACAGACTGGTAGCCAGTCCCCTGTACTACCAGATTTGTTAGCAATGCCCCTTTCTACCAACAGGCAGTTATTTTGGCAAATGAAGGGAAAGAAGATATGTAGAGACCACCCCTCTGAAGGGAAGAAAGACATTTATCCTAGGACTGTTATTAACAAGGTATTATAGACAGACTGGCTTAAACAACAGAAACTGATTGTCTCACAGTTCTGGAGGCTAGAAGCCCTAAATCAAGATGTCAGCAGTGTTGGCTCCTTCTGAGGTTGTGAAGGTAGAAATCTGTTCCATGTCTCTCCTAGCTTCTGGTGGTTTGCTGGCAATCCTCATGTTCTTTGCCTTCTGCATCACCTCGATTTCTGCCTTCATCTTCACGTGGCTTACTCCCTATGTGCAGGTCTGTGTCCAAATTTCTCCTTTTCATAAGGACACTAGTCATATTGAATTAGGGGCTACCTAACTCAATGACTAATGACCTCATCTTAACTTGATTACATCTGTAAACACCCTATTTCCAAATAAGGTCATATTCTGAGATGCTGGGGATTAGGACTTCAACATATCTTTTTTTTTGCTGTTGGCAGGGGAGAGGGCAGGGGTGGGGGGTGCATGTTTCAGCCACAACAGCATTGTCATTGAATTGTTAAATATTCAGACATTGATATCAATACATGAACAAATGTTCTTTGTCAAGGCAGAATTCTAATAAATGAATATTTCATTCTTTCAAAAAACAGATATTCCTACTGAGTTGACTTCCAGATTATTCAGAATGTCCTGAAGGAGTTGTCAGTCCATCTTGGTCTCAGCTTTGTGCTGGTACCTCTTTTGTCCAAGAACAGCCTTAATTTTAGGCAGGGGTCAGCTAACTCCTTCCCACTGCCTGTTACTGTATGGCCTCCAAGCCTGGAATAGTTTTCAATTTTTTGAAGCACTAAGAAAAAAAATTGAAAGAAGAATAATATTTCGTAACCTAGGAAAATTCTATGAAATTCAAGTTTTGGTGTCAGTAAAGTTTTATTGGCTCACAGCCTCATTCATTTACATATTGTCTGTAACTTCTTTCACATCACACTGGCAGAGTTGAGGAATTGCAAAAGAAACCATTAGGTCCATGAAGGTTAATGTACATGTACTATGTGGCCATTTATAGGAAGAGTTTGCTGATGCTTTAGGATGCTAGTTCTGTGAACTACAACACATTCACAACTAATTGCTGCCACTCCTGAATTACACAGCCTGGTCACCATAGCAAATAAGTATGATGGTGCCAGCCTTCCTGCTGTGAGGGGATGTTTTCATTCATCAGTGATAACATCGTCATAATTTGGCCTAATCTGTTACCACGAGAAGAATTAGACAGTTAATTGGTAAGCATTTAATTAGGAAACTGAATCAACACTGTTAATGGCCATACTTCATATTCCATTGACAAAATTACCTCCTGGAGGTCAAAAAAGTGTGTTTATTATCACCTCCGGCCTTCCCCCCAATATGGCAGAATTTTGTTAAACATAACCCCTATGTGTAACTCCTATCTTAAAATAATTCAGTTCAGCTACATTCATTGGGTTTGTATTTAATCCTTTTTGTATTAGCTTTTTATTGAGGCCAAAACGAGTTACTACTAGTGTCTTTTAAAATGTGAATTTATTATCTCAGTGACCTGTGGGTCAGAAGTCTGGTGGATTTGGCTGATTTCTCTGTTCCTCGATCCTCCTCTGAGTGTCCATAGTCTAACTATCAATGGCACCTCAAATCCTTCTCAAGCTCCAAATCTCTCTGACGTTTCCTTCTTCCTCATCTCACCCACTCCCCAGACAAAGCCTGTAAGGGCTCATGTGATTAGACTGGTCCCTTCAGACAATCCAGGATAATCTCCCTATTTTAAGGTCTGTAACCTTAATTACATCTGCAAAATCTGTTCGCCATGTAATTCCACATACGTAGGTTACAGGAATTAGATCCTGGGTATCTTTGGGGAGCCATTCTGCTAGCACATCTTCTGTGGGTTCTGTCTTTCTGACTTGCATATTCTGCATCTCTTTGTTCCCCTTGGAGACTGGGAGATCAGCTCTTGGCCCTGGGGACTGCCTTCTCTTACCTCTCTGAATCTGATTGATGTCCATGTTTGGAAGAGTTCTTAGACTTAATCCAAATGTGGGAAAACTTGAAGCATTCTGAAAGTTTGGGCTCAATTACAGTTTCTTTCAGGAAATGCTGGATAACTAACGGAAAGGGATTCCCAGCAAGATGGAAGGGGAAAGAGTAATGGCGTACTTACCTTTCTATGCGGTGAATATGATCACACTGCAGAGAACTCAGAGAGAATATAGAGCAGGGCTTCTGAACTCTAATGTGCTCATGAATCACCTGGGGGATCTGGTGAAGATGCAGATTCTGATTATCTGGCTCTGGAATGAGACCTCAACCTCCACATTCCTGCCCACCTCCCAGGTGACACGGCCTCTGTAAGTCCTTAGGGCTGCACTTTGCATGGTAAGGGTTAGACTATGAATTTTTTCCCAACAGGTTGTTTTCTTTCCCATACTAATTGTGATTTCTAGATTAAATATATCCATATTACTGGGAAGGTTAAATGGGTCAGTTTCATTTTTCTGCCTGGCATTGGGATTTAAGTATAATTTCAGTGATGCTACATTCTCTTAGCAGGGATGGAACAACTATGAAGAATGCTATTAGCTCTAATCAACTCAAATCTAATTAAAGAGAATAATAAGTTTACAAGAGAATATGTCAAGTTAAACTTTAGATCCAAATAGGGTCTTGACAGGGTTAGCATCAGGAAGATAATATCTTTAAAAATTTTAAGTATAATTGGAGAATGGAGACAATATGGTCTAATAATTTGTGTTGATGGGGAGACATTTTAGGCTGGACTAAAATATTACCTTCATTCTCTCCCTCCTCTAAATCTACCTAGAATTCTTCGGGACGTGCAGAAACAAGCTAGCTTCTGTTGTCTTGGGAGCTAATCTAAGCAACGTGAATCAGAAATCTTGGGATCCATGTTGCGTGCCCCCCCCCCCCCGTCTATACAGGCTCCACTTTCAAACTTATGGGGGTCACCTAATCCCTTCATGAGGCTTTGTGATGCCTGAAGCTGGCTATGAGGCCAGGGCATTCCTGTCTGTGCTTTTTACTGATTCTGAATCATCAAGATTAGGTTCAGTTACCATCGAAATGAAGGAATTATCATCCCAGTGACTTTTTATCCTGTCACTCAGCTGATTTTGCCTGACTGACAGAAAAGGCCCCCAGAGGAACTCCGTGTGATCCTTGGAACATGGAGCCCAGAACTAAATACGAGTGCCCTCACCACTGCCCCTGAGATCTCACTGTGTGCAAGTGAAAACTGGTCCTTGCCTTCATTTTTACTTCCTCACCTCTAGTATTATTGGGTTTGCCTCTTGCTGTTTTTGTAGATGAGAAGTTTACTACAAAGGTTGGTAAACACACTGCCATGTTAACTACGAAGAAAGGTGCTTAAGCTTCATTTGGGCATGAAAGGTAAAGGAGAAAAGATAAAAGTCTATGTCAAAGAAACCTTTAAAATAACTCCCAGCCCCCTTCCTTCTGACCAAAGGGGCCTTGAATTTCATGACTTCTCTGTGGCATGGTGGTTAGCAGTGCAGGCTTTAGAGAGCGGTGGTCTGGTTTCTGCCTACTACTTGTGTCACTTTAGGCAAGTTCCTTATTTAACTTTCTTGTTGCCTCGGTTTTCTTAGTCTGTAAAATGGGAAGAGTAGTACTTCATAGTGTTTTTAAAGAACTCTGAGTTTACCTTATTGAGTGATCAGTAAAGGTAACAAAGTTTACAAAAGCTCTTACTATTTTAGTGGAATCAGAAGACATTGGTTCAAATGTCTTTCACAAATTTGGGCCCTTCACACAGTGTCTTGAAACTCCTTGTCTATAAAACAGGGAATATAGTATTATCTCTTATGGTTATAGTTAAGCGAAAAGGACAGTTTGCATGGTGAGTCTGGCATTAAGTTGTTGCTTAGGAAGAGGTGGTTGAAGTCCAAATCATTAGAGCAAATATGTACTACTAAAAGGCATTAAATTAACTGAGAACAAGCAAACTAGCTTTTTATCTAAATTAGAAATCTATTTGCAGATAAGTATCTGTTATGAATTATGAAAAGGATGCAGTTTTTCTTTAGTTAGCTCTAATTCTTTCGTTTTGATTAGATAAGGTTGTAATCATGACAGCAACATTTATTAAATTCTTTATATACTTCATCTCATCCGTCCTCACCATGAGAAGAAATATTATGGTCAGGAATATTGTGATCTTTATTATCCCAGTCATTAAAATCTGCAGCTCAGAGAAGTTAAGTAACTTGCGCAAAGGCACATGCTACAAAGAAGCACAAGAAGGGCTGTAACCTAGTTCTCTTTGACCCCAAAGACAATGCTCTTTACAACTACAGTATTCTCTCTTAAATAACTCAAGTCTGGGGATGCCTGGGTGGCTAAGGCGGTTAAGCACCCAACTCTTAATTTCAGTTCAGGCCATGATCTCAGGGTTCTGGAACTGAGCCCCTCGTAGGTCTCTCCACTCAGCAGGGAGTCAGTCTGCCTTTCTCTCTTATCCTTCTCCCTCAGCCTCTCCCCCTGCTCGTGCTCTCTCTCTAAAATAAATAATTTTTTTTAAAAATCATGTCTTGATCTCTGAGAGCAATTTCTGTCATGACAGTTCAAATTATAGAAGATCAGATCTTAATTTTAGTTCAAAGTAAGCAATGTAGTTAAAGGAGAAAAAAGAACAAGGAGCCGTAGAAATCAGGTGTTGACCCATTTCTGCCACTGACGAACTCTGACATGCCATAAGTCTGAATGACTGTCTTCCAGTCTTGAAATATCTACTTCCCGAATCATTTCCCCCAGGAGGGCATTACAGGCAGTAATGGGTTAAAAGAGCAGTGGTCGGTGCTCTTGTCCAGAAGATGGATTTGCCAAGCAAGCACATGGTTTGTATTAAGATACAATGCTTGTTGGGGCACCTGGGTGGCTCAGTTGTTAAGTGTCTGCCTTCGGCTCAGGTCATGATCTCAAGGTCCTGGAATCGAGCCTCATATCTGGCTCCCTGCTCAGCAGGAAGCTTCCTTCTCCCTCTCCTACACCCGCTGCTTGTGTTCCCTCTGTTGCTATGTCTCTCTCTGTCAAATAAATAAACAAAATCTTAAAAAAAGACACAATGTTTGTTGGGATGGCTTGACATGGTTGATGGAGATTCTGGATCTAAAGCCTTTCTACCGCCATCACTACATAATGTGGGTCCAACACCTTTGACTCAGACTCTGCTAACAACAGCCAAAAAGATGTGAGCATGAAATGGTCTGCTGCACTGTATGTCCTGGGGTAACCCAGTAATTAGCAGTGTTACCAGATTAAATCAGAACAGTCCTACTCTAAAAGAACTCTGTATTTTATAATAACCCGTATTGAGAGAATTAATCTGTTTTTGCTTGGCAAATTGTACTAAGGGATTTCAGTTTAACTTATTGCTTTTATAAACAGTGTTTTTCCTCCTCTTCCTGAATAAATCTTTTTTTTTTTTTTTTTTTTTTTTAAGGAAAATTAGGGCTATCAGTCCATCCAGAGTGATATAGTCACTTTACTCTTTTTCCATCAGATGATCCCTATTAGCTAATCATGAGCAGGTATGTAGGCTGGGAGACTGGAGGAATGAGGAAATGTGTGCCAGGTTGCTAGTGGTGCTAATGAAGCAAAGGTATGCTTCAGTGCTCATTGTCACTCTGAGGTTCATTCTCTCTCTATCTCTCTCTCTCTCTATCTCTCCCTTCATTCCCTCCTTTCTCTTATGTTTCTTTTTAAATAGCTAATTCTTGGAAGACCTCTCCTTAGCCCTATCCTCTCATCTCCTTTACATGTAAATTCCATTTAAGAGATGACTTTCACTCTTTGTTATGAACTTGACAAAAAGACTGTTAAACCTACAAGTCAAGAAAGACCAGCCGTGGGGCACCTGGGTGGCTCAGTGGGTTAAGCCTCTGCCTTCGGCTCAGGTCATGATCCCAGGGTCCTGGGATCGAGTCCCACATAGGGCTTTCTGCTCTGCAGGTAGCCTGCTTCCCTCTCTCTCTGCCTGCCTCTCTGCCTACTTGTGATCTCTGTCAGATAAATAAAGAAAAGATCTTTAAAAAAAAAAGAAAGACCAGCCGTCAACCTCATATGAGAACAGAAAGCAGAGTGGGTGCTGGAAGACCTACTAAAGACCAGAATAGAAGGTAATTGAGTGAGATGAAGGAGGAGGAGGAGGAGATAGAGAAGAAATTAACAAGCTATGGAATGAGGTATAGGGTTTAAAAAAGCTATGGAATGAGGAGAGGGTTTAAAAAAATCTCAAGAGGTGGTTGGGTAGGTGTTTCCTTGTTTTTCTTCTTAACAACTCTAAGACTTTGGCCAGCTCACTCTTTGTGTTCTCATCTGCAAAATGGGATAATAATAATGTCTATCTCGTATAGTTGTAAAGATTGAGTGAGAAAATGGATGGAAAGCAGTTAGCACATGGTAACACCTGTGGTCGTTCGTTTCCTACCTCAGCTGTTCAGAACAGTGTTAAGGAATCATTTAAGATCCTGGGAGAGCTCTGCAGACAGAACCTATTCTGTCATCTCTTCTTTTTTTCTTTTTGTCTCTCACAATGTACTATACCTACAGTGGATACACTGAAGCTTTCCCCTGTAGATACATGGATACTTGCACAAAACTGGTAAATTACCATCAGATTAAGCCTTTTTGTTCTCTAATCCCCAGAAACTTTTTCCATGAAGGGCTTTGGCCACCAAGCTTCAGGGGTGTGGCCAATTTTTTGACTTCTTTCCAAATAACCTCAGGCCAGGCTCCTGAACACCTCCAGAAAATCCTCTTATAAAAGCCAAGTTCTTTTTTTTTTTTTTAAGATTTTATTTATTTATTTTAGAGAGAGAGCATGAGTGAGTAGGGGAAGGAACAGAGAGAGAGGGAACAAGTACTTAAAGGAGACTCTGCACTGAGCGTGGAGTCCTACACAGAACTTGATCCCATGACCTTGAGATCATGACCTGAGCCGAAACCAAGAGTTATGCTTAACTGGCTGAACCATCCAGGTGCACAGCTGAGTCCTCCTTTTAATGAATATTTGTAGTTATGCAGTTCTCTTGTATAAAGCAAGCACACATATTTTCAAGTCAGCCTTAAAATCTTAACTACTCTCTAATTTTTGCCTCTTAAGCAAACAAAAAGCAAACACAAGCAGTGTTTGCAGTGCTGTCCCAAACTTCTGCAAAATCCAGTTTCAATAAATGTATAGCCTTTTATAGCTGAAAAAACTCAGAAGTCATTTAATGCCATTTTCTCCATTTTATTGTTGAAGAAATTATATTGGAGAGGTTGGATGACCTGCTAGGACATGTGGTTGTTGTGAAAGAGCCTTTAACTTCTCCCACTATGTTGCATTGTTTCCTACCCCAAAATAGAAAAACTCCAAATAAAAACACCCTTGGTGTCTTTAGAGAATAAATGCCCAAAGGACATACTTCTAAGGCCAACTTTAGACAATATTAAATCCATCATCCAATTTTTTAAAAAAATTTTATTTATTTGAGAGAGAGCCCAGAGGGAGATTGGGAGGAAGAAGCAGACTCCCCGCTGAACAGGAAGCCCGATGTGGGGCTGGAGCCCAGTATAGGGTTCGATCCCAGGACTCTGGGTTCATCACCTGAGCCAAAGGCAGACACCCAACTGACTGAGCCACCCAGGTGCCCCTCACCCATTTTTTAAAAAGATTTATTTATTTATTTGAGAGAGAGAGAGAGAGAGAGAGAGATTGGGGGAGGGGCAGAGCAAGAGGGAAAGAGAGAATCTTCAAGCAGACTCCCCACAGAGCATGATGCCTGATGTAGGGCTTGATCTCAGAGCCTATGAGATCATGACCTGAGCCAAAAACAAGAGTTGCACACTTAACTGACTGAGCCACCCAGGCGCCCCTCCATCACACAATTTATGTAGATTCATTGTGACGTCTTTGATTTTTTATTATTAACTCAAGTCATGCCCAGGGTGCACCAGTTGCCACCTAGGAAGTTAGTTCTTTCTATTCCCACTGATGGCACAGAGTAGCAATATAAACTGGTTTTAAAATTTTTAATTATTTTATGGCTAAAAGACCCATCATGATACAGAGGAAGCTAGGACTTGGGGGATTAGGTCCCTGCTCTTTGAGATTGAGAAACAAAACCTTCCCCAGTATGGTCTTGTTACATCCTAGAAGAACCTTGGGCCTTGTTCTCCACTAGCCTGGCTGTTCAAAAGCTTGCTTTACCACCCACAGGAGAAGCACAGAAATAAAACTAGCAGGCCCCAAATCTATTGATTAGATACCCACCAGTTATGTTACTAATTACCAGCACCTTAACCTTCAGGCAGGGAAACGTATTTCCAGCTCTCATTTAGTCGTTTATTTTAAAACTCTTTAATATTTCACGTTTTCTTTCTTTGGTTTTTGATTTCTCTGTCTCCCTATATGAGGGTTGCCTTGTGTTGTTATTTGGCAAACAGAGCCTGTTTCATTTGGCCCCTCTTCTGCCTCCAGCCAGAGAGGGGGGAATGCGCTCCCTCCTACATGGGATTATGCAGCGATGCCAAGGGATGTGTGACTTCACCCTAGTCTGGTTCTTCAGGCTTCATCACCACCAACTAGAGCAGTGTTTTGGAATCCCAGCTGTTTTTTAGAATCACCGACAGAGCATTGAAAACTAAACTTACTGTGGAAATCCTTTTGCAATATATGTAGGTCTGTCTCCCTTAAACTAGTATGGTGCCATCTGTCAGTTATCACTCCATTAAACTGAAGGAAAGGAAACATATGGATGCTAGGGCTGCCCAGGAGACCAGTTGAAACACAGTCAGGGGAGAAGGTCCTGACATCTTTGGGTCTATTTTTTTAAACTCCCAAGTTAACCTAGTGGGCCAGGATTCAGAACTACTAGTTTAGAATTTTCCTTAGAGAATAAAACTAAACATAGAATAAGGAATGGAAATCCCCAAAATGGCACAGTGTCCATAACAGAGAGCTGATGGCAAAGAAGGCAGGACTGGGAGTGCCTAAGTATGTCATGGACTTTTTTCCACTGTCTTTTCTTCTCTTTCTCTTTTATTTAATTTAAAATCAATTTAATTAACATATGTATTATTAGTTTTAGAGGTAGAATTTAATGGTTCTTCAGTTGCATATAATACCCAGTTCTCATGACATCATTACATCATTCATATCTATCATCCAGTTACTCCATCCCCCCAACCCCCTCCCCTCCAGCAGCCCTGTTTATTCCCTATGATTTAAGAGTCTCTTGTGGTTTGTTTCCCTCTCTGTTTTCATCTTATTTTTTCTCCCCTTCCCCTATGTTCATTTGTTTTGTTTCTTAAATTCCACATATGTTCACTATCTTTCCAAGAGCCGTTGGCCAAATGTATCACTAAGTATGTCTAGAGCTATAAGCTCAGGGTGGCATGGCAGTCCCCCGACCCATGACCGAGGGGCTCTTTCACCCAGTTCGGGCAAGTTAAGAGTCATGTGCACTATGTTCAGTGAACAGCAACTGCTAACTCTGATTCTAGGTTTTGCTTGCTGGTGTGATACTGACTAAATTTTGTCTACTGGGCTCCTTTAAGACAGTGACTCCTCCAGTACTGGGAACATGTCCGTCTCCAATGCCGGGTACATAACAGCAGCTGAAGATGCGCCTGAGGAACAAGTGAATCAGGAGAATGAGCCGCAAAATTGTACCTAGGGGCCAATCCTCTGTTTTGCCAGGTTTTATTATGGTCGCCAATGATCCAATGTCAGGGCATACCATGGAAATGAAGTAACCCAAATCCTGCTTTATCAGAGTCTTCAGATACATTATTAGAAAATCATACTCTGATCTTTCAGAAAGTGCTGCTTTCTGAAATGATTTCTGTAGTAGCCCTTAATCCAGTGTGCTGGAAACACTGATACTGGGAAATATCCATTTTTTTAAAAAAACAACAACTTTGTTAAAAATTTCATTTTTAAGCTCTATAACATCAGACACTAGATAATAAGATATTAGAACATCCATAAAACTCATAAAAATATATTAAGGAGAAGAAAATTAATTACAGTATATAAACTGTTGATATTACATTATGATGAACTATGAGACAGTTTTCATGATTTTGGTGAAAAACTTTATAGTCTGAACATAAGGTTTTTTTAAATGATGCTGTTGTCAGCTAATCAATTAATTCAGTTTTATATTACAAATGGTGCAAGACGAGTCTTGAGCAAAGGTCTAAAAGCAGTAGAGGTTGGTGTTTGATGCCCTCCCCACCATAATCATGGGCACTTACATAAGTGTTGTTTCTACAGTGTTCCCGTATTAGAGGAGGATGTGCATGTTGCGGGGGGGGGTGGATTGGAGGAGATCAGTAAAAGGACAGAGAGAATTTTTGAAATGTTAAAAATGGAAGCAGAAGTGCAGGAGATCAGGCAACAGCTCCCGGGTATAATCCTGCCAGGGATGAAACTCCTACATTCTCTCTCTACAGTCTAACAGAATTTTCCTCTCTAATAAAAATTTTGATGAACCAAAGTGCCATCATGTGCTTTAATTTGAGGATGGTTATTTTGATGGTAATGGTTCTACTGGTGATAATAGACTTAATTATTCCCTGTTTGTAGATGCGTTCATTTATTCACATCCCCCAATCCCCATTTTACAAAGCACTTCCCAATGTACTGATTTTTCTGTAACTGGCTGGGTAGCTTAAGTCAAGTCTATTTCATGAATTCTTCTCGGTCCACTCAGGAGAGAGATGTGTATCATGCATTTCTATGTCAGACAAAGGAAACGGGCATTCTGATATCTTGGCAGATACTTTCTTTTCTATGTCAGGCAAAGAAATGGACATTCTGAGGTCTTGGCAGATACTTTCTTTCCTCGCTTGGTTAGCCCTCATTACTAATGCCTCCGGTCCTTGTCACCTTTGTTTTTACAATACATTGAATTAGAAACCAAAGAAATGGAATACCTTTGTCTGTCCTTGAGTCATCTGAATACCATGAGTGGCCGGTGGCTGGCATGCGCCAGACTCTGTGATCAGGAGGCCTAGACCTGAATCTTGATGGATACTGCTTCTTACTCACTGTGTGACTTCGGACCGACTACTTAACTAAGACTCAGTTTCCTCCTTTGTAAAATGGGCACAACCAAACCTCGTGAGCTAGTCCTGAAAATTAATAAAACAAATCAGGTAAAGCATGAAGCATAGCACCTGGGGCCAGGAAAGAGCTGGATGGGGGTTAAGTACTACGTGTAACATCACTTATTTCATATGCAGTTAGGACCGCTTTGCACATATACCTCTGTGAGCCAGAAATACTTATTCAGTGAATTTTCAACTACTTATTAATCATATACTCTGGACACAGGATTGTGTTAAGCTCAAGATTTAAATTGAACCTTGAAGTTTAATTAGGTAGGATTTAGTTAAGTACCCAGAGAGGAAGAACAAACTATACTATGTAATATGGTAACGTCTCACTCCATGTCACTACTGAGCACTTGAAATGCGACTCGTCTGAGCTGAGATGGGCTGTGATGGGCACGAGATTTTGAAAACTTGGTGCAAGAAAGAGAAAATTTAAAATATCTCATTAACAACCAATGATATGTTGAACTGATAATATTTTGGATATAGTGTGCTAAATGAAATATATTATTGCAGTTAGTTTCACCTATTTCTGTGTACTTTTAAAAAATGCGACTATTGGAAAATGTAAAACTATGTGTGTGGCTTACATTATGGTTCTAGTAGGAAGCACTGAGGCAGCACCTCATTAAAAAGAGAGTAAGTCAAAGAACTTACAGTGAGAAAAAAGAAACGGTACTAAAACACAGGAGAAAAGAGTCCACAGTCCCTTATATGACCTGGTTCAGAACACCTGGGAGCTGTTCTGGGAACATACTGAGGTCACCAGTATCTCTGATACTCAGGCGGAATAGGTAGAGGGGGTTTTGGCAATGGCTGTCCTCTTCTGAAAACCCACCTAAGCAACAGAGGAATGTTCCTAACCATCTTGGGAACCTAGCAGCACCCTGTTTGCCTTCTGCAAAATCAGATATCAAAATAGCAAAATAAAGGGGAAATTTCTCACTGATGGTTCTTCAGCCTTCAGGGTCTCTATGTTAAGCAAACATTTTTCTTTTTTTCTTTCTTTCTTTCTTTCTTTTTTTTTTTTTTTTTTTTGCATTGGTTTATGTAGTATTTTGGCCAGTAGAGTTGAGACATATTCTGGAGTACTTTGTTGAAATAATATAAGATGTGAAATAAGCTGGAATATAGAGGACTTGAAACCAGAAGAAAAAAGGCACATTTTAAAGCTTTTAGCCTTGTCAAGAAATAGCTATTTTAACTTTCAGAGAGACGACTCTTGAGCCTGCCAAGAAAAGGAAACAAAATTTTTACTAGCCTACCAGAATCTTATTTTCCCTTGCATAATATGCCTAATTTGAAGTAGCTGTTCTGTGTTCAAAAGCATGCTTTTATTCTGTTTTCAGTCCCACCCAATAGGTGCACTCCAGGTAGCCTTTCCACTCACAGCCAATAAACACAAAACATCTTGTACCTTCAATTTTAGAAATAAAGAAGGGAAGGATAAAAGTAAGGATGGAAAAGACAGTCCCTTTGTGGAGCTTCTTCCTTATGTCAGGCACTGTACTAGGCATCTTTACTTTTAATCAAGGAGGTGTGAGATGGGCTAGAACTCTCTGGGAGGTCATTTAAAGTGTGGAATCAGAAGCTCGTTAGTCATTCCAGGACAGCAGTGATGGTATAGCACACCCCCAAACCTCATCTAGACTGAGACCATTTAATGATTCTTTTCACCCATTTTGCATGTCTGATTCATTAAAGTTGCCTGAAATCTCAGGTTCACCATGGATAGGAAGATCCCTTTGCAGTGTGTAGTGTGAACCATTCACTCTACTGAGATGTGTTGGTCTGCCCTTTTTTTTTTTTTTTTTTTTTTTTAAGATCTTATTTTTGACTAATCTCTACACCCAAGATGGGGCTCAAACTCATAATTCCAAGATCAAGAGTTGCATGCTCTTCTGACTACGCCAGCCAGGTGCCCCTAGTCTGCCTTTTGATAGGAACATGGTGTGCATTTTTGAGGACTACTCATCCTTCTGAATTTCACTTTTGATCACTGTTAGCTTTTCTCTTTTGGGAAATACTCTTTAATGCCAGGAATCCATAATGGACATTATAGAGACTCTAGACAATTTCCATACAGAACTGATTTTTGAAGACCAGTGGACTTGCTGAGTAAGAGAAGATACATCTGATAGAAAAATTCTCTGCTTTCTGAAAAGAGCCTGTAGAGAAAACTTGTTCGGAAAACATCAACCAACTTGAAGAAATCCTCCAAAAACATGGAGAAGGGGAGTTGGAGTAAACTTTTTTCTCATGTTGTCAGCATTATGAAATTAGCTTAAATGGGACAAATCAAAGGAAAAAACCTTGGTTTGTCTGTGGGTTATAGCATTTTGAACATTTAGGCAAAGAATGGCCCTTCATTCGTTAAAATATGTGTGGAGTAAAAGTGTGTAAACCTGGTGATTCACAGACCTGTACCCCTGGGGATAAAAATATATGTTTATAAAAAATAAAAAATTAACAAAAAAAATATGTGTGGAGTAAATAAGTAATAATATTGTGATTGGCAGCCTAAATTCGTATGTAAAAAGCCATGTTCTTTGAAAATAGATTTTGTGCTGTACATGAACTAATTTTGTGCATGTTTTCATGCTATGTAAACAATAATTCATGCTATGTAAACAATAATTCATACCAGAAGTTTAATTACTCATGTGTGCCATGATTATTCCAACTACGTTAAACCCTGACTTTTAGAAATCCCGCATCCCCTTCTCTTCAGTTGAATGCTATCTGGAAATGAAAGAGTGTTTCTGTTTTATTTTGTTTTGTCCCCACTTATATTGCCTGATGATACTAACTGGGTACTTACCAGATTTGTGTTCTATGCCAGTGAGTAACAGTTTGGCCAGTCTTCATGGTGCAAGTGAGGGTCTTTGCAATAAAAGCCAGAGAAGCAAAGGATCAAAATTTATTCAACTTGCAAAGCAATATGGTGATGTCACATACCGGAGCCAAAAGTAATAATACCCATTGCTCTTGTAGTATTAGGACAAACTTTGCCAAATTGGAGTTGCCATGTCAGAAACTGCACGTTTGTCTATAGAACACAAGCGTAGCCTTAGAATAGCACCTTACTAAAAGAACTCTGGATGTAAAATAGATAGCCATCACTTTAAATACCATTTTAAATACAAGTCAAGTGTTTGCTTGGATCTCTAACTGTATAAGCTCATAATTCAGTTAAGATTTGTTGGGTATTTTCCCTGTACTGGGTGCTCATTGAACTATTCATATACATTATCTCTTTTAGTCCTTCCCAAAAGTCTTGTGAGCTTATTTTTCTTGCCTTACCAACAGAGATGTCTAGAAAAACTAAATGGCTTGACCAAAAGAAATGAAAATCAGACTCAAATCTGAGTCAGCTGACCTCATGTGCACTGATAGGCTTGTTGGCTCTGTAATAGTTTAGGAGGCAACGTGGAAGACTTAGAGGCAGGAGTGCCCCCAGAAGGCAATAGAGAAAGCAAATGATGCCAGGATTTTCTATGAGAAAAATTGTGTTTGTGATCTCTGTGGAATATAATTGAGTCTCAGCCCTACAATGCAATCCATTGCCAGTGAGTGCTAGGAATAGCCTAATCAGTATCACCTCAGTGTTAACCATGTCTAATATGCAATGATGCAAAAATCCTTGAGCCCATCTCTTGCCGAAGAACTATGTCTCACGGAGGCAGGGTTTGCTGTTTCATGCTCTGGGTATATTCTCCAGATCTCTGCCCCTTGCCATTTTGCATGCTCCTTGTTACAGATCATGTGTCCCATTACTGGAATATGTCTTGTTTTCAGGAACATCCAAGTACTCCTGATCTCTTCATATGAGCAACTACAAGATGGCAGTAGTGCATTTTATGATCTCAAGTGCATCTTTTCTATATATATTTATCACAACATCAATTCTATCTTAGCTAGGCCTAGTAACAAAGCTGCCATCCTCCTCTACTGCTGAAGGCAGCCCCAGAGAAAGTATTATATATAGTTCACTTTGATTCACTTGGCTCAGCTCTTAGTGATATCAGAGCTTCTGGGCTCTTATTTCAGAGTTACTAATGGGTGGCTGTGTTCCACTGAAGCTTCAGAGAGAACACGGGACTGCTTTAAATTCTATCAGCTCAACTGCCTAGTGATCTCAGAAGGGAACCAAATGCCAAATTATGTCCTGATGCTTCCAGCTGCCAGCCTTAAGCATTCCCCGAGTCACACCTGCTTGAGATAAAACTCCAAATGGATACATGAACAATTTTACTGCCTTTATCAGTTTCAGATACTGATCCATCAACAATGTCACCTTCTTGATTAGTAGGTGACAGAGGACACTGATGAATCTTTCCAGCTGTTGTCACTGTTATTCAATAAATGTCCTGTTTCACAAATTACAGATTGTTACATCACTGAAAATGCCACCTGTCCCAAAATCATTTTTATCGCTTCTTCTTTTTCAGCTCTTTCATTAATGTCAACAGCAAAAGTTTCCACCTTCATTTTATAACATGGATGAAGGATCTACCAGGTTGAGTTAGGGAGTGTTTTTTGAGTTGTGAATCAATTGCATTTTCACTGCTTTTCTAGGTATATGTAAATTTAATAGAACCTGACATAGATATATCAGAAATACTTTATATATTTGAATAATATAATATATTTAAATAAATATGTAACACACTACATATCCATTAGTATTACCATTTGAATTGCCTTTTATTTTGTGTTTGCATTTTTTGTTGCTATTTAGGTTGAATGTATTAGAATGTATATATTATGAGAAGTCAAATTAAGAAGTATGTTTTCCCTAAACTTCTTCTTTCTTATGTGAGAATATAGTGATAGTCCCTCAGAACTGAACTGTTTCAAGGAACTGAAGAATTCATTTATAAATCTTCCAGCATCCACTTGGTTGCATGATAAAAGTCAGAAAGATAATTTTTAGACAGGGGTTCTACTTCCCAACAAATTAGGTCAAAAAGTAATCTGTATTCAGCCTTAAAAGGGAAAAAAATTCTTACACATTCTACAACATGGGTGGACGTTGAAGACATTATACTAAGTGCAATAACCCAGACACAAAAGAATAAATTCTGGGTGATTCCGTTCTACTCCAATGAGATACATTGAGTAGCCAAATTCATAAAGAGAGAAAGGAGAATGGTGGTTACCAAGACTTGGGGGAGCAGGAAATAGGAGGTAGTAATTAATGGGTATGAAGTTTCAGTTTGGGACAGTGAAAATGTTCTGGAGCGAGACGGTGGTGATGGGTGTACTTAATGCCACTGAACCATTCACTTAGAAATGATTAAAGTGGTAGATCTTATGTTATGTATATTTTACCTATACAATATTTTGAAAAGGGGATTCTGACATGGTTTCCCTGTTACTTGCGAGTGTGATTCCGTGAGTCCTGAGGGGTTTGCGGTCAGAGGGAGAGAAACTGGGGAGGGGACCAAGCACACATTTAATAATGTGCTGTTTAGGGGAGTTTACCTCTTCTTACTTTTTAAAAATTAGCGCGAGAGTTGGAAAACAGCACATTTTTCTGTTTACCACAACTCTCAATAATTCCTGACAGAGGTGTTGCAGTTCTGAGAAAGATGATAGAGATGCAAAATAATAAGACATTTTTATTTAAAAAAAAAGTTTTTTTACTGAAATCTAGTAAGGAAAACTATAATGATTTATACTCTTGGCCAAAGTTCCAAAATAAAAGAAGGTTAAGTCACCTCAAGATCACTCAGTAAATAAATGGAAGAGCTAAAAATGGATCTGAGGATTCCCCGACTCTTGGCGTCTCGATAAACACACTCACATCCTTCTCTGCAGCAGCGAGGCTGGCAGGATGCGTGAGGGGCTGGCAGCAGGAGGAGAATCTTCCATGTCTTAAAATAGTTTTCGAGTTCTAAAAACCTATCGTGGCAAAGCAAACTCTTACAAATGCTGACTCTGCATCCCAGCTCACCACTATCTACTAACGGAGAAGAAACTTGAGGAAATAGCTGTCTTTTAATAGCCATGTTGTCATTTCTTGATGAATTCCTTCTATCTGGATGCTTAATTGTTTGGCTAATTTTTAACACTGTTTTTCCTCTTTTTCTAAAATAACATCCATCAAATTTGCTAGAACTTTTTTCTGCCAAGGAAACTAACAGAAATTTAAACATCAATTCAGTTTCAGCATATTTCTCTTCAGTTTACTTTAGAAAGCACATATATGTGTTGGATTTCTTTGGACACTTACCCAAAGATACAGGTATAATAATTATATTTGAGTGGAAAAGCAAGAGCTGGGTGCTGTCAAAGATAAACAAAGCTGGACATTAAAGCAATGACAACATGGGCGCCTGGGTGGCTCAGTGGGTTGAGCCGCTGCCTTCGGCTCAGGTCATGATCTCAGGGTCCTGGGATCGAGTCCCACATGGGGCTCTCTGCTCAGCAGGGAGCCTGCTTCCCTCTCTCTCTCTGCCTGCCTCTCTCTCTACTTGTGATCTCTCTCTGTCAAATAAATAAATAAAAATTTAAAAAAATTAAAAACAAAAAAAAAAGCAATGACAACAGATTTTCTTCAGTAATTGCTGATGGTAGGAAACGGAGATGGGCTCTGCTCCTCACAAGGAAAATAAGGAGGACAAGCCAGGGCTCAAGTAGAGTCAAGGTTAGGATTCGTCCTCTTCCGCAGGGACCAAGGTCCTATCCTTCTGAATGGTTACAGTTCAGAGCAATGGCTTTCAGGTCCTTGAGGAAGACACTCCTGAGTGATAGGCTATACCTTACCTCTCAGAGGGACAGAGGAAGGATTCACAATTGTTAAGTCGTGTTTAGTAAATATTCTAAGGAAGAGAGGTCAGGGGCCTTTATCTTCAGGCGTTGGATTAAAGAGTAGTAACTTCTTTTGACAGCCTTGAGCTTTTCCAGAGGGGAACTCTGAAGGAGGCCAGGTTTTCCCAGGGGCACCACCTTGGCCTGATAGAAGTTCTGCTTAAGTTTAGTCAGGTGGTTATTCCTGGGGTTTGAACGGAGTGCTCATGGAGAGAAGTTTTTGCAGTTCTCAGTAGTCATGGTACTGTCTCTATCAAAAAGAATATAGTATCTGATTCAGACAGTGCAAAAGAAAGCTTTGTTTTAAGCTGTGCTTTAGTTCTTCTGTGTCACATTAGATATGAGAATCATGAGTAAAGTTTAACCTGTCTTAGATAACACTAGTCATTGGTTGATTGCCTTGGGTTTACTTTAGGATGAAGGGAATGATACTAACTTTTAAACTACATGATAATATTTTTGCATCAAATGCATTACAGTTTTTAGTAAATTCTTACTCCATTGTGCATATTTTATATTTCATTTTTTTAAATAATAGAAATATTAACAATATTAACAATAATACTCATTGAGTAAAATATTAACAGATTATTATTAATGAATGGTTGTTTCAGTTTCCAACAATTTTCAGTTCACAGGCCAGAATTTTCCTGGTTAAGCAGAATATAAGATTTATTAGTCTGTCTACAGAAATCCATATAGAATAATGCATATCACAAAAAGGAGAAAGAAATACTGTTTCAGAAATGATACCCTGTCTATATAGCTTTTATAGCAAGTAGAAGACTCTATTATTACCAGACCAAGTAGTGGTACCTAAGAATCAATAGAAAATATCTATAAAGTATGCATTTGCTTTATAAGAAATATGGTTGCTACTAAATTAATTTTACGTTTTTTCTTCTGTGAAATTTTACATTGTGCAGGCTTTTAAAAATTTGTACTTTTTCTTGCATTGTGTACTTTTCTTTATAGATGTGTACGTAGTATGAAACTATGGTTTTATATTAAAGACATTTTTATTATCTACTTTTAAAAGAAGAGATTTCCTTGTTTCTGATAGCCTTAGAATATATATTTCTCTATTATTTCACAGAATGGAATAAATTGTGCATATTTCAACATCTTCTCACTCATAGCTTCAGGAACTATACCATGTTGGATTTACGGATATGGGTTTCTGTTTTCAAGTTATTCATCACTGAGAGTCTGTTGTTTGTCTTATTCTAAACTTCTCTGAGAAAGATGCTAGAACACAACCTCCCATTCACTTACTGGATTTGATATCATTCAGTGTGCAGCAGGGAGATTGAAGGATGAATCATGGGTCCTTTCAAAGCTGTATTTCCTACTAATCATCAGTGAGAATAGATGCTTCCATGATGGAGATGTGGGGGTCACAAATGTCAAGCAGAGTACTATGAAAATCTTCCCAGGCCTCCATCATAGACTAGATCCCATTAGAATCTCAGGGAACCTCTAAGCATAGTGATCTTTTCCTCCTTGGGGGATTCTTAACAGTTCCAAATACGATCTGATCAAATAAAGTGATTGACATGGCCACCTGGAATAACTCCTACAGGGCAGATCATTAAATTGTAACTGATGGCACATATCACTAAACAGATGATTCTTCTGATAGTGACAGGTCTGTTCTTAATTAGTTGGTAAGGGAAGGCACTGAACCCAGAAGGCCGACCCACTGAAGGCAGGACTTGGTAAGAGTGGTCCAAGGTTCTTCTTCTTCTTCTTCTTTTTTTTAAAGATTTTTAATTATTTATTTGAGAGAGAAAGAGTATGAGCAAGAGGCAGGACAAAAGGGAGAGGAAGAGAGAATCTTAAGCAAACTGCGCTTAGTGCAGAGCCTGATGTGGGTCTTTTTTTTTTTTTTTAATTTATTTATTTTCAGAAAAACGGTATTCATTATTTTTTCACCACACCCAGTGCTCCATGCAATCAGTGCCCTCTATAATACCCACCACCTGATGTGGGTCTTAATCTCACAACCCTGAGATCATGACCTGAGCCAAAACCAAGAGTCATTGCTTAACTGACTATGCCACCCAGACACCCAAGTGTGTCCAGGATTCTAATCCATTTCATATTACAACATGGATCATAAATAAGCACAGTATCATTAAAAGGAAAAACAACACCTAGAGATCTTTAAAGTAGTCACATATGTACTTATTTCCTTAAATAAAAAAAATATATTTTTCATGGGGAGAAAAGTAGATAGGTAATACCCTGTAACTATTTTATAGCCCCTGCCTATAAAGCACTTTAATAGATAGTCTGCTTTTATTTTTACAAGTCCATTCAAAGGAAGGTTCCAGGTTTTTTCACCATCTTAGACACTTCCCTACAGTCCAAACCTTGGGGGGGCATCTGGTTGTCATCGTCGGTTAAGCGTCTCTTGATTTTGGCTCAGGTCCTGATCTCAGGGTTGTAAGATTGAGCCTCACATTGGGCTCTATGCTAGGTGTGGAGCCTACTTAAGATTCTCTCTCTCTCCTTCTCCCCTTCCCCTCTCTCTGTCTAAAAAAGTAAAAAATGAATTAATCAGTCAGTCAATCCAAACCTGGGATTTCAATCTCCTGGATGCCCCAACATCATCTTCTAGCTCCCCCTTAGTGGCTGCCTTTTTCTAATAGCTCAGCTCCTGTGCTTACTTATAACAAGAGACAGGAAGTGACTTTGGAAGAATTCTGGCCTTGAGTTAGCTTTCAGTACATTTTCTCATTTAATCTTCACACAATCTCTGTTTTCTGATGAGGAGACTAAGATTCAGAAAGGTTAAATAACTTGCTCAACATCATGTTGATGACCTTTGTCAGAGCCAGAGATCACTACCAGCCAGGTCCCTCTGATGCCACCGTGACATCCTACAACCCAAGGTCCCACTGATGAGTAAGGGTATCTTCAATAGTCTGCTTGGAAAAGAGGGATTTGGGGATTTATAGGATATTTTTTATTGCGTATTTTTAAAGGGAAAGTCAACATTTATCATGCTTTGTGAAGAATCTACCTGTCAATGTCTCTAAGCTCTGATGAAGACACAGAAATAAATACAAAGATACAGATAGAGAGATACCTCCCCCCAGTAAAAGTGACTCAGTCTCCCCAGAGACACTTTCATATTTACTATATGAAAGCCAAAACCTATTTAGTAGACTGATACATTTGGGAACTTCAAGATAGTACTGGGTGTCAAAACTGACATTAATTTTCCAAACCCTAGAATTACTGTGTCACAAGCCTGTGGGAAGCATTGGGAAAAAATGCCTTTTCCTGTGCTCTGCAGCATTCATTGAGAAAACTCTGGTGAAGAGAATATAGGGAATGAAGGAAAAACAAAGCACAAGCTTAATGCTTTTCTTTACATCTGAACATGTTTAGAATTTACTTAAGAGACATAGTTATGTGTCATTTCATTTTCTACAAGTATTATAAGAATCATTTGTTAACAATTCTGTCTTTCTGTTAATATCCAGTATGACCTATAACTGATGGAAGTCATTTTCTCCCATAAGTAAATTTTTTTTAAGATTTTATTTATTTATTTGTCAGAGAGAGAGAGAGAGCACAAGCAGAGGGAGCAGCAGTCAGAGGGAGAAGCAGACTCCCTGCTGAGCAGGGAGCCTGATGTGGGACTCCATCCTAGGATGCTGGGATCATGACGTGAGCCGAAGACAGACGCTTAATTAACCAACTGAGCCACCCAGGTGTCCCATAAATTATTTTTTGGTATGGGCTGAGGGAGGCTCTTCGGGCAAAGGAATAATAAACAATTTGCTCTTGGGAATTCTTTCAAAAGTTGCATTTCAGTTCAGATGGTGTTGGATAACAAAGGCAGTGTGAAGTAGAATTATGGATTTGAAGTACTTACCATCCAACACTAAAACAACTCATTAAACTCCTACTGTTAAAGATTACTTAACATTAACATCCACAGAGACTTTCTACCGCCCCCCCCCCCCCAAGTCAATGAAGGCAGTGCTGAGCCACACAAACCAGTGATAAAAAGCTCAGCAGTGACTTGGCTAGAGGCCCAGATGTGGTTCATCCACCGTAAATTTTACCAGATAATCATAGTCAATTCCAAGCACCTTTTAAAAAATGCCTTTTTTTTTTCACCTTTGGGCACTCGATATCCATCCAGTTTATCCAGTCAACCTTACACTATTAGGAGGAAATGTGACATCAATTTATTACATTATTTGAAGATACAATAATACTGGAAAAGAGCTTCGCAGAAATTAACCCCCAATTTAGTGTATGCAGCTGTCTACTAGATTTCTCTACTTGAATGTTTAGCAGGCATCTCAAGAGTAACAGGAAGAAGCAACTCTAGAGCACTAGAGTCCATTCCCACCACACGCAAACACCCCCACACCAGATAAGCATCACCCCGTTTGCCCCATCTTGGTAAATTATGTCACCCAGTGGCTCAGATTGAGAAAGTAATGTGTTGTCCTTGATTTTTCTTTCATTCTCGCTCCCAGCAATAGCAAGTCCATCAATTCTACCTCTGTAGTCTACTTTGAATTTGACTTCTTCTCAGTACCTTCTCACCAGTAGCCTGAGCATCATTAGGTCTTCTGCAGATTTCTAAAATGTATGCCTTTCTCAAGACATACCATCTTTTGGAATATTGCTATTCTGTACTGTTTTTCTGCAAAGAAGACACATCACAGTATATCTGCTGAAAAGCTGTATTAACAAATATATGAGCCATCTGAAAAATATACAGTATTCATACTGTGAATGGCACCTCTGGGATTGTGCTATGCGAAATCTGCTGGATCGTATAGCAACCCTGAATAAGGCAGCCATCATCTGATGCCTAGATTACCGTTAGAGCTACCTACTGTCCAACTTCCTCTCTTGCCCTACTGCTACAGTCCTTTTTTCGACAGAGCATTTAGAATGATCTTTATAAAATCAGGCATCAAATCATGTTCCTTCCCTACTCAGAACCTTGCAATGGCTTCCATGTACACTCAAAGTAAAATCCAAACTCCATTCCATGGTGTGTACATCCCAGTAAGATCGGGCCTCTGCCTACCTCTACAGTCTTTTCTCTGACCTCGCTGGTTGAAGATGTATCAGTGTGTATTGCCAGGCTGTAACAAATGGCATATGTTCTGATTGGCAGTGCCTTTATCAGGTCACCACTAAATTTTTTAGGTATCTACCCAGATTACCTTTTTGGTTCTGCTCTCATGGCTCTAGTTCTACTGGTTTTGTTGTTCCCAGAACATACCAAGCATATTTCCATTTGCATTAGTTTCCTAGAGCTTCCTTAAATTACAAGAAACTGGGTGGCTTAAGATAAAAATGTATTCTTTCACAGTTGTGAAGACAAGAAACACAAAATCAAGATGTTAGCAAGGTTGATCCTTTCTGGAGGCAGTGAGGGAGAATCCTAGCTTCTGGGGGATGTTGGCAATCTGGAATTCCTTGGCTTATAGCTTTGTAACTCTTGTCTCTGCCTCTGTCTTCATGCCTTTGCCCTCTTTTCTCTTTGTTTCTACTTTTCTTCTCTAATAAGGACTTGTCATTGAGTTGAGGGCCCACTGTGATCAGGATAGTCTCATCTCAAGATTTTTAACTAATTTTTTTTTTTTAAAGATTTTATTTATTTGACAGAGAAAGAGTCACAAGTAGGCAGAGAGAGGAGGAGGCAGGCTCCCCGCTGAGCAGAGAACCCGATGCGGGGCCCGATCCCAGGACCCTGGAATCATGACCTGAGCCGAAGGCAGCGGCTTAACCCACTGAGCCACCCAGTCGCCCCAATTTTTAACTAAATTTCATTTGCAAAGACTCTTATTCTAAGTAAAGTCATATTTCTAAGGCTCCTGATCATTGTGTCTTTTGGAGAGCCACTATTCAGCTCATTGCACAATATAATAATTCTTTTTTCTATAGGTTTTTTCCTAGAATTTCTGTTCAGTTGTAAACATGACACTGTTCCTTGGTTTTATCCCAGTTTCATCTCAAGCGGTAATTCCCTATAATTTCATCTACAATAGCTTTTCCATTCCTCACTCATTGCTACTAATTCTCTTACTCTATTTCTACTTTTCTTCATGAAACTTTAATACCATCTTCCATTTTATCATATATTGTTTGTTTATTGATTATTGTCCCCACTAACATGTAAGCTTTATGAGGTCAGGGAGTTTGTCTTCATTTCAGTATTACCTAGAGTAGGAGTCCTAAATTATGTCCCACTGGCCACATCTGGTATACCACCTGTTTTTTATTTTTATTTTTTTAAGTTTCATTGGAGCATAGCCATGCCCATATGTTTACATGCTATCTGTGGGTGCTTTTGTGCTATAACAGCAGAGTTGAGTAGTCATGACAGAGACCATATGGCCTGTAAAGCCTAAAATCTGTACTATCTGGACCCTTAAGGAGAACTACATGTATATGCCGTATGTGTTTGGCTTATAGAATATATTTATTGATTTACATTATAAAGAGTTATTTCTAAGCAGAGAAATTAAATTTTGTCTTAGGGTTAATACTCTGAAAAAGGAAGATATCTGGGTTCTTTTTTTTTTTTTTCCTGTTTCTAATTTAGAATAATTTGTGTGGTTAAAAAAGGAAGAGGGAATTCTATTAAGATAAGATTACAGAATGCACTTCTTAGATCACAAATTACTTTGAAGAGTGTGCCACCTTGTTTAATTTTCATAATTACCTAATTAGTTCAGTATCATGCTCTCTATTTCACAGATAAAATGAGATCACTCAGCCAGGGTTCTTGCAAGCCCAGAACTCCACCTGAGCTCTAATTTGGGGTTCATATGTCTTCTGCTGACAGCAAATCCAAAGTCAGCAAATCTAGATGCTTCACTAGGGCCACTTTATGCTCCAGTCTCTGCAAACGTGTATCATCATGAGGCATATCTCACGCTTCCCAAATCATACATATCTTACATGTTAGTATAAAACTTAAACATTAAAAATTATCAGCTACCTCAAAGCAAAGCTATGTATTTTTGGCACCCCCACAACATCTAGAAGAGTACAAGATACAAACTCTGATATAAGTAATCAGTACTTAGTGAATGAATTGGATTCTGATACCCAATACAAAATAAAAAGGAGTGCTATTTAAAGGCTTTATATTTTTCTTAGAAATATTTGTTCAAAATTTCTATTGGCCATCCGAGTATAAAGTAATAGGTATGTGGGTTTGTTAATAATTTAGACTCTGTATCATTAATTGCTTTTCCAAGTTCTTTAACCACTTGCTTTAAAAAGAAATATTAAATAAAAAGACACTAAACATCAGAATGGATAGTTAAAACAATGACTAGTGAATAAGAATACTAACTTGAATAATCTTCCCATGGAGCTGAGAGATAAGCAGGGAAAACTCTGAGAGAAAAGGCCAAAGATATGGAAGACAGAGTGAGAAATTCACTGTCTGTATAATAGGAGTTTCAGAAGGAGAAAAAAACGAGATTTAGAACAAATTATTATCAAGCAAAACCTTTAGTATTAATTAGATGAAAAGATTCAGGAAATGTTAGGATTAGTGAATGAAGAAGAAAGATTGCCATGTCCTGGAAAACTGCTGATTTCCAAAGTAAGTAGAGTACCTATAAACCAATAATAGGCTGCCCATAAAGGAAAGGTAATCGAGCAACAGACATTTTGATGATGATACATTTAGGCGTTCGCTGGTTGGTAAGCTATTTTCAAGGTTATTGATGGGGTCAGAAAGTACTCATAATTAAGGTTAAGACTTTGAGTAGAAGAGTGGAAATTTCACCAGTCATATCATTCTGAAAGACAGGATAGATATTGCTACTTCAAACTTAGTCCTTTCTGGTTTTTTATTTCATTCATGCACTTCCCAGAGGTGCAGAGCACTCAGTGCTAGATACTGGTGATACAAAGATGAATAAGTAATACTTCTCACCCTCACAGAGCGCATAGTCAAGTGAGAGACAATGATTTCAATAGGCATGGCCTGGGAGAGGTCAACGAATGCTTCTCAGTGGAAGAGGCTTCTGAGCAGGAGATCAGAGAGGATGGGCATGATGGGCAGAAGAACCAGCATGTGTCAAAGTACAAATGAGTTGAAATGTAATTGTTAGAGTCATGTTCTCCTTTCCACTTCACTCCTGTACTGTCAGTGTTGTACCACTGAGACACCAGACTAACTATATTTTAGGAAAATTAACATCTTCTTTCATTGTTTCATTGATCTCCTCCACATGAAAGAGTGTACAAATGAAGACAAAAGGTTAAAAGGGGTATAGAAAGGAAAGGACAAGCGTCTTAAAGAAACTTTTACCTTTGAGAGCTATATCTAGAGTATAGAGTCTTAATATGAAATATTTTTCCTGTCTAATTCATTCAATAAGCCCCAAGGCGGAAACCATGCTTACTCTATGGCTTATGTAATGCTGAATTGGCTGTCAACACTCAAGTCATGAATAATAATAATGGCAAACAAAGGCCAGGAAATGCAAAAGTGAAGGCTTTCACTGTAATGTTAACTCATCCAAATTGTACACATATATTATCTTTCAATATCTAGATAAACTTTCCAGGATTGTTTTATTATATAAGAAATGTTCAATATAGTCAGGTTAACTATAATGAGAACCTGGGGCGCCTGGGTGGCTCAGTGGGTTAAAGCCTCTGCCTTTGGCTAAGGTCATGATTTTAGGGTCCTGGGATGAAGCCCTGGGCTCTCTGTTCAGCAGGGAGCCTGCTCCCCCCATCCTCTCTCTGCCTGCCTCTCTGCCTACTTGTGATCTCTGTCTGGCAAATTAAAAAAAACTTAAAAAAAAAAAAACAAAAAAAAACCTATAATGAGAACCTTAGAGTTTCACAGTTTGGGCCTTTTCTAAGCATTATAGCTTAAAGCCTTCACATTGTATTAGCAAGAGGTTTCATATTAAGGAATAAAAGGAGGCTGCTCTTTGTATTTGTAAGTAATTCTCCCCTGTAGAAGCAGGAGCTCATGTACTATGGAAGCTATTTTTCAGCAAAAGTCATAGGTTTCCTTGATCACCTTTGTACTTTCTCACCAAATCCAGCTTAAGACTAGCAATTCTCTTTCTCATTGTGGGGATGTCTGAAGGGAAAGGAGGAGTTGTTGTTGCCTGAGATAGAAAAGCTAATGGTCTGTTTGTATAAGCATACATGTAGGATACAACCCCTGGCCTCTAAGTGATTGCTGGCCCCAGGCTCTGTTGTACTATGGTAGAAAATGATCAGTATGTCTTGAAATTCACTATATTTAAAGTAAAGTGATTTTAATTCAATTTTATGAACATTTATTGACCATCTCTAATGTTCTTGTGTTTAAAACATATACTAGTTACAGTACAACACATAGCGATTGAAGCATACTACATGCTCTCACACACACAAAAATTGTAGTCTATAAGAATAGTGGACCATTAAACAAGGATGTTGCAAAGTAGTATACAATTAGGGTAGTACAAAATACTTTGAGAGCTTATAGGGAGAAATCATAAAAAAGGATCAAAAGCAAATTTCTAGAAAAGGAAACGTTAAATATAAAATTTTAAAGATGGAGAGTATTTTTAAATCAAGATTTATATACTTAAAATATATTAATCTTGATTAATTCAGCCCTGGTTACACAGAAATAAACTTTGAGTTTCAAGTATCTTAGGTTGCAAGATTATTCATGTAAAGCTCCTAACTACTGTTCACGTTATGGAGAACCCATTAAGCAGCAACAACTGGAAATTTTATCCCGAAATTACTTAGGAGAAAAAAGAAAAGGAACCATTTATCCATGAAAATTACTTTTAAACTACATTTATAAGATATTCCCCTAAGAATTGTATTTAACTTCCATTGAGAAATTTGTATAATCAGTTAACTATAGCTGAAACTAAATGAGAAGAAATTAAAAATTACTTTAGAAGAAAAACAAAAAAGTTTCTATGTCAATAGAAGAGATGTGAGGCATAAGGTATAAACCAGTTATTAATAAGATCCCCATTTTCAGTTAAGAATGACAGTCCTATCAAGTTTCCATTTGAAATATTGTATAATTATTACATAATAATAATAAAACCAAAATAAAAATTCTATTAGGAGACATAAAATTCTTTTGCTGTGTTCCTGGATGATCTTAATGGACTTAACAACAATAAAAATATTGTGATTAGTGTATTTATACATAGAATTACAAAGATATAACTAACTTACAAGATCCACATTTCAGTAATCTACAATTATATATTATCCAAAGAATTATAATTCTATCAGGCTTCCATTTGAGCCATAATCACTTAGTGGCAGAATAGTTAATGGAGAAAACATCAAATTATTTTTGTCTGAGGGTGGGGCAGAAAGCTTCTTGCTCTGGTTTTGGACCTTCAAAAGGAAGCTTCTTATCAAGGTAGGATCCACTTGGAAGGTGATTCGCCTCTGCTTTCAGGTTGTGTGGAGGAAGACCAAATTTAGGGCTTAGTGTAGAGATACTTTTTGTTGCCAGAAGAGGATGTTCTGAGCCAGGGAAGCCCCTCAGTGGCAGGAGAGAATTCCTAGGGAGATTTTGTCCTTACTTTCAAGAATAAGAGAGGGAAAGGGGGTTCTTTTCTTGGGAACTCCAGGGTAACATCTGACCTGGGGGACCATGAGATGGAGAACCAGCACTGTGATTTGTGGCTTCTTATTCAGGTGGGAGAGTTGAATCAAAATAAGCCCGAGGAAAAGTTCTGGCATGCTCTCATGGAAGATCTCCTATATCAGGATGGAGGTGGCCTCATAGAGGGATTTTGCCCCAAAGGTTCTGGCCCCCAGTAGAATGGCATCTGGTTCATATAGGATGCTGGAACTCAATCCTCCACCATCACAACTTTCTTTCATGGGGATCTGGTGTTCCAGAGGATTCCCTGGTGCCCTTTGCAACCTTCTGTCCAATACCCTGTTTCCAACAAAAAGGAGGACATAAGTATACTTTTCAAAATGTTTAAATTCTTTCACAGTAATTTTTTTTCTGATGTATGCCTTGTCTCTCCTTGTGTTATGGAGATTTCTTTCTGAAAGAATTTGGCTTGGATTTTAGAGATGCCCAACCCTTGACATGCACGGATGATCTGATATCAGCTTTGAAAAGATTCACCTCTGTTTTCCATTGATTATTTGGCAAAAATTCACTTTTTATTTAACGTAGTTCAAAAAGGACCTAAAGTTGTTCCTGGACCTCCTGCAAATTTTCTTCTTCTTCTTATTTTCCCTTAGATTTTATTTATTTATTTGAGAGAATGAAAGTGAGAGAGGTCACAGAGGGAGAAATAGACTGGCCACTGAGCGGAGAGCTCAATGCGGGACTCCATCCCAGGATCCTGAGATCATGACCTGAGCTGAAGGCAGACACTTAACCGATTGAGCCACCCAGGTGCCCTGGACTTCCTGCAGTGGTTTTTCTAACTGCAGGGAGGCCTTCTCTGTGTGCAGACATCTAATACCTTTCAGTTCATTGGTATTTTATTTTCTTCAGTTAATTTAATCTACATTTCTTTCTTAAATATGTACTTGACTCAGCCCTGTCAATCAGTTTCTTCAGAACTGGTTTGATTTTCCATTTTCAGGAGGTCTCCTTTTTCTGGTGCATTCTTTTTTCCAATTCCAGGTTTCTACCCACCATATTGCTTCTTCAGGAACAGCAACCCAGTTTCTCTTTTTTTAGCAAGAGGTCATCCAGAGGCTTCATTTGACTCTCTTTGTCATTTAAAGTTGTCCCATAGACACTTCAGCATTTTCTGCTACTTTATTCTGATAAGTTCATTCACTCTTGCTTTCATACCTTAGCCTCTTATGAAAGCAGCTTATACTTCTTGAGAAGTAGAATTTTCATCGAAAACATCTTTTAGTGCTGTATGAAGTTGTTCTTTATTTTTCTGATGTGTTTTGAAAGCTGTTTTAGTGGCAGCTACCTGAAATTGGATGTTTGTTGATGGCATCTTCTAAGGATTGACTCTTTCTTGTAATGTTAGGCATCAGCTCAGCTTTTCTAAATGTTTTTAAATTTCTCTTCCTGAAGGCCTTTTAAACCTAAGTAAAGAGCTGGGTGCCTCCAGCTCTTGCCTTTCTTTTTCAGTGAGGCTAAACTTCCCAAGAATTTGGAATAAGGAATAAAAGGAGGCTGCTCTTTGTATTTGTAAGTAATTCTCCCCTGTAGAAGCAGGAGCTATTTTTCAGCAAAAGTCATAGGTTTCCTTGATCACCTTTGTGATCCTCATTTGCTTTATTCTGTGGTCTAAGGGTCCTAGCAGCACTGGTATTTCCTGGCACAGCATCTCCAGGGATGATCCAGTGCAGAGCATCAGGACTATCTATGGGTCCACCATGGCTTCCGAGGCCACTGCTGACTTGACTCAGCTTTCCAGGACCACAGCAGACTGCAGAGAATAGTAGTGAGCATTCGTCCTAATACCAAACCCTTGACGGACAACTAGCATGGATGCCCAGCAGAAGTAAGATAGAGAGGTCACTTCCTCCCAACCTTCCTCTCATCATGAAATATATAGATAATGATAACCTTATGTGATGCTGGGGACTATGAACTAAGGCTACTAGATGAGACAGATGATGTCTTGGAGCCAGACCTGACTATCTTAGAACTAAGGGCAACAGTGTTACCCCATAACCCATTCAGTGTCACCCCTTGCACACCTTGCTGGGGAGGATTTGAAAGACTCCCAACTAGCTAGCATTCCTCATTTGCTTTATTCTGTGGCTCTTGAGCCCTCATTCTGCGCACAGGAGTTCTAGAAAACTACTCTCAGGCCTTCCTTAGTCTGCATCTAGCATGAGGATGGTTGCAAGAGGATTTGGGGTCTTTTCACTCATTTGATCAATAAAAACTAAGGAAGAAATAAGTGGGATTTTCACAGTTCACACATTCCAAGAATGGACCACCAACTGTGAGCGAAGAACACACACTTTTCAGACTCTTTCTGTTTGGCGACATGGAAGTCTTCAGTCTTCAGATGGTTCAGAATGACCATCTTAGAGGATATTACAGTTCTCCCTGAAGTGGCAGGAGTGCTCAGCCACCTGAGCTCCTCTCCAACATGTAGGCATTTTGGACGTGGGGTGATAATCAACATTGATGGGACACTTCTACCGTCCAGGTGCTAATTGCTTTTCATGGGTTTGCTTATAATGATGTTATGAGGTAGGGACTTCAGTTTCCAGCTCTGGTAGATGGATTAACAAAGGCTTGTAGAGGTTCTACAACCTGCATAAGGTTCACACAAACTAGGAGGCACTTGATCCCAATCCCAGTTTTTTTATAATATGAGACATGGCAGAACAAAAGTGAGGAAATATTCCAAGTGCCCAAGAAGGATGCTCTGGTTTAACATGGGATAGCTATTGGATATTGAAATGGAGAATAATGGAAAGGCAATTTAGGGTCATCATTTGTGGAAGATCTTGCATAACAGAGTGGGGGGGGGTCTATTTCATTTTTCAGGCCACAGTCTTGGGAATGGCTCCAAGAGCCTGAATATTTCTGAATATGTGTTTGTGATGGTGGGTGGTGGTGGAAGTGAGTTTAAGAACCAGTCAATTGGTTTCTAGGTTTTCTATCCCTACCCTATTTAAAGTAGAGCATTTCTACTTTATCTGTATTACATTTTGACATAACACTTATTTTTAAGAAAGGATTCTGTTGCTTAAATATAAATGTCTCACCAACCACTCCACTGTTTTAAACAATGAAAAGTCCCCGGAGATATCTGAGAGGGAAACATGAGATGAGGTGGACTGTGGTAAGATTAAGATATTGCTAGAAGGGTTGCCTGGGTGGCTCAGTGGGTTAAGCCTCTGCCTTTGGCTCAGGTTCTGATCTCAGGGTCCTGGAATCGAGCCCCACATCAGGCTCTCTGATCAGTGGGGAGCCTGCTTCCCCCTCTCTCTGCCTGCCTCTCTGCCTACTTGTGATCTCTCTCTCTGTCAAATAAATAAATAAAATCTTTTTTTAAAAAAAGATTTTGCTAGAAGATGGATGGAATAAAGAGAGGTGAAGGGTAGAGCACCCAGAAAGGGTGATTTTTATACTGATAAAACATTAGCTTTTATATTTCTGCTTTTTTTTTTTTTTTTTTTTTTGGTTTGGTAAACAAAGACCTTAAACATGTTAAGGTATAGCTTCCAAAAAACAACTATAGTTTGTCCATTTGTCAATACAACATCAGTGTCTTCTTATAATTTTCTTTCTATAAATAAATGAGCCTCCTTTTTGGTGCTTTAGATGAGGCCCTGCCTGAAATGAAATTCTCTTTGAATGCAAAAGTTGGGTTATTTTAGTTTCTTTTATATGTTCCAGTTTTCTGATTTAGGTTAAGGTAAAAAGGAGAGTTTGTTTTCATTACAGGAATTCTATGACTCACCTGGGCTTTCAAAGCTAGAAGTTCCCAGGAGATAAGAATGAAACTTGCTGACCTCTCTCTTTCCAGAGGCTGTCTCTTCCACCCTGTCTCAGCTTTGCCTCCTATTTTACTCTGTAGCTTCCTCCCAGATGATGTCTCCACCAAGGATTCTGCGTAGGGCTGGCCCAGAGATTAGGTAAATTAGGTAAAGGATCTCTTCCTTCCTTCCTTACGAGGAAGAAAGAATCCTCCTGCATTCTGTGCTAGAGGTTAATCTGAGGTCAAATGAGCATTCTTTATTTCTGTGCTTGACCATAAGATGGCCGTAAACACACTGGGGAGGTGGTATCTCCAAATGCCTATCACTCCTCCCACTAAAGCTCTAGCACTTTCCATCATCTCTGGTTTGGTTGATGGTCTTATTTTCTGAGAGTCAACACAAAATGCCACCTGCATCACACAAAAAGTTTTTGTATCACAGAGATGTTTTCTATATAATCTGTTATTCCAAAGGATAGACTACCCTTCTGTATTTGCAATATAAAAAGCATCCTTCTCATTCTAACATTCATTCATGCAACAAATCTTTACTGCATACCTTCTAGGTGCCAGACACTGCTCTGGGTACTGGAGATATAGCATTAAGGAAAACAAAAATCCCTCCCCACCGGCCACTGATTTCCAGTAGAGAAAATTAGATAAAATAAATAAGTAAAATCATACTATGTTAGAAAATGATAACTTCTATGGTAAAAAGAAAAAAAATAGTGTAGGGAAATTGTTTCAGAATTAGGGGGGATTAGAGTGAAGCAGGGTGGGCAGAGAAGGGTGTGGGAGCAAACCAGTTAGCATAGGCAGAGGAATAAGGACAAAAACCTGAAGGAGGAACTTGACTTCAGTGTTCAGGGGTTATCACACAGGCCAGGTAGGCTGATGTGCTGAGAACCAAGGGAAAGGGCAAATGAGGAGTCCAGGAGCACACACAAGGAAACAAATCTGGAAGAACCTAGGACTGCCATTCATTCCAATGGCTGGGAAGCCATTTGGAGGGTAGTGACAAAAATAATGAGTTGGCACGAACTGATTCACTTTTGAATATGATGCCTGGAGCTGCTATGCTGAGAATAAGAGGAAGGGGAAAAGTAAGACAGAGGAGGCCTATCCTGTGTTGATTATGATCATCCAAACAAAAGGACCACAGTAGTTTCAGGGGAGATGGTGAGATGTGAGTAGACACCGGTGAGAGAAGCAGCTCTGAGAGAAGACAAGGATGTCTACAGGCTTTTAGCTGGAACAACTGGGATGATTGGAATTGTCATTCATTGAAATAGGGGAAATACTAGGGGAATAGGCTAACGAAAAGAACAGAGCAACCCTGTAAAATACCTGTTGCTTGTCCTTCATATCACCATTTAAAGAGCTGAAAGTATTGGGACACCTGAGTTGCTCTGTTGATTGAGTGTCTGACTTTTGGTCATGATCTTAGGCTTGTGAGATCAAGCCCCACATCAGGTTTTACCCTCTGCTTGAGATTCTATTTCTCCCTCTCCCTTTCCCTCTGCTCCCCATCCCCTCAGATCACATGCACTCTCTCTCTTTCCAAGCAAATAAAATCTTTAAAAAGCTGAAGGTGTAAGTCGTATTTATGCAAGAAAACATAGATGTGGAATTTCTAAATACAGATTTTTAATCAACATTATAAAAACATTATATAGGCAGGTCATTAGATTATTTGGGGGGAATCTCTTAGTTACTATTATATTATATCCTACAACCTAAGTGCCCTGGCACCAAGTACTCAATGGATATTCTCGAATTCAGTCACATTTACTATTGTGGAAACTAACATAGGTAGATTTGCTCTTAAATCATTCTTACTTTTATGGGTATTTATAAACTGTGATATTGAGTTTGTCCCAGCCAAATACTTAGTTCCATCCAGATGATTATGTTTTATTCAACTAAAAAAGCAACTGTAGACCCAGCCAAAAGAGACTAGTTGCCTCCCATCAAGCTAATCATTAAACACAGTAAAACTCTCCCCTCCTAACCAGCTGCGTACTGTGAAAATAAACTGGTTATTGCAGCAAATAAGAAGGGTGGAGTTGTGTGCACTCTGAGAGAAGGGGAACTGGCTCCCTGTGTCCACATGGAGGTGGTTGGGCATCCCTTATCCTTTCCTGATAGTCTCTCCTTTATTTATTTATTTATTTGTTTATTGGTGACCTAAAACCAAAAAGATGTGTTCCTTTTCAAGATAACTTAAAAACAAAAAAACAAAAAATGGATTTATTTATTTACTTGAGAAGGGGAGAGAAAGAAAGACAGAGTAGGAGGAGGGGCAGAGTAAGAAGCGGAGAGAGAATCCTCAAGCAGACTCCCCACTGAGTGTGGAGCCTGATGTGGGGCTTGATCTCATAACCCTGAGATCATAACCTGAGCTGAAACCAGGAGTCAAAGCTCAACTCACTGAGCCGCCCAGGTGTCCCTCAATATGACTTAAAAGGAAAAAAAAAACAAACCTGCCTATGAACATCTTCCACTTCCTTTTTTTTTTTTTTTTTTTACAAACAATGACAATAATAATATGTTTAATACAAAGAAAAGTTGTTATGCAGATGCTTCTGGCAGACCTTATTTTCTTTCTAGTAGCACATACCTGATACTGTCCCCCTATACTAAAAGATTACATTTTGGATCCCTTTCTCATATCTCTTTCTGCTGCTTAAAAACAGGACCTCTCAATTTAATCCATATATCATCCACGTAAAGAAAATGTGGTTTTTCCATTCTCTAAAGACCATAAAAGAATAATGATGGCCAATATCTATAACACTTTGCCACAGCACTTTTGAGTACATTTTCAAGTGTAATTTTCTTACCATGATCTTGATTTTATAGATGAGGAAATAAAAAGCTTGGATTGAATTCTGAATGAAAGGTTGGGGAAATAGGGTGCCTGGATGGCTCAGTTGGTTAAATATCTGCCTTTGGCTCAGGTCATGATCCCTCGACCCTAGAATGGAGCTCCAAGTTGGGCCATCTGCTCAGTGGGAAGTCTGTTTCTCCCTCTGCCCTTCCCCCCACTCCTGCTCATGTCTGTATGCATTCACATTCTCTTTGTCTCTCTCAAATAAACAAATTTTTATAAAAAAAGGTAAGGTTACAGAGAAATGTCTTATGGTGTTATGCTTTATTCAGTTACTTGTCTGAGATGTAGATAATTTTATATTTTCATAGGTGACTTTTAAATAAGAAGAAAAAAGACTTCTTGCTTTACTGATAACTTTTTTGTGTGTATTTTTCCTGACCCTAGAAATTATGACTACTAGAAATCCTTTTAATCCTTGACTGTTTTGTTGTTTATTTTGTTGTTTTTGTTTCTTGTTTTCCTTTCTATTTATGACATTGGAATAGAACAAAAAAGAGCATAGGTTTTGAAACCAGATGTTTGGATTCTGATACTTTCATCTAATTGTGTATTTGTGGGGAAAAGGTGGTAGAAAACAGAGACAGACACACACACACACACACACAGAGAGAGAGAGAGAATGAGAGAGTAACTGAGATACTTAAATTATCTGAATTCTGTACATCATGTTTTGCAGTTGTTAAAAATTGCAGGGGTGGGTGGGCTTCTGGGTGGCTCAGTCATTTGAACATCTGACTCTTGGTCTCAGGTCAAGTCTTGATTTCAATTTTTTGAAATCTGTGCTTGATGTGGAGTCCACTTAAAAATAAATAAATAGAGGTAGTAGAGGGAAGATGGCAGAAGATTAGGGCACCCGTGTTTCATCTGGTCCCTTGAATTCAGCTAGATATCTATCAAATCATTCTGAATACCTGTGAATTAAACCTGAGAGCTAAGAAAAGAATTGCTACAATTCTGCAAATAGAAGGGTGACCACTTTTTGTAAGTGGCACAAAAAGTCTTCAGGGAACAAAAGCCACATAGTGCAATCTGAAGTAGCTTAACTGAGCCCAGCCCTATGGCAAGAGATAGTACAACTCCACCCTGGCAAAGACACCTGAAATTCAGTGCAACAGACCCCTTCCCCAGAAGACCAGCAGGAACATGAGATGAATACCAAGTTTGTGGAGCATACAAAACTGAAAAATTCCTGTGCTTGGGAAAAATAGTATATAGAATTCAAGGTATTTTGTCCTGAGTCTGTAGTCTCAGTTTAAAATTTTCTTTTTCTTTTTTCCTTTTTTTCCCTTTCAATTGGTTTCTTATTTTATCAATTCATTTTTAAGTCTTTTTTTAATTTTTATTTTTGCACTTATATTTTATAGATATATTCATTTTCAACTTCCTATCACTCTATTCAATTTTATTTTTGTATATATATAAGTTTTTCTTTCTTTACAATTTTGGGATTTAGTGTCTTCTAACAAACAGACCATTATGATATACTATATGCTGGCTAACTGACCAAATAAGAAAAAAACAAAAACAAAAACAAAAAAATACACCTGGGACCAAGTGAATCATGCTGTTTGTCCACCTGCAATATTATTCTCTTTTCTATACTTTTTTCCTTTTTGGGGAGGGAGGCTGACCTCTTTGGAGTTGTCTAGTGTATTTCACTGCTATTGTGGTTGGTATTTTTGACTTTGTTCTCTTGTTCATCTATTCTCTTTGGACAAAATGACCAGAAGGAGAAATTCACAACAAAAGAAAGAATAAGAGGGAATACTCTCTACCATTGATCTAATCAATATGGGTATAAGTAAAATGTCAGACCTAGAATCATAATTATAAAGTTACTAGCTGGGCTTGGAAAAAAAGCATAAAAGACACTAGAGAATCTCTTAGTGCAGAAATAAAATCTAATCAGGCCAGAATTAAAAATGTGTAAGCTTAGATGCAGTCTTAAATGGATGCACTAACAGTTAGGGTAAATGACAAGAGAGAGTCAGTGATATAGAACAACAAAATGATGGAAAGAAAGGAAGCTGAGGAAAAGAGAGAAAAACAATTAATAGACCATGATGGGAGACTTTAAGAAATCAGTGATACCATAAAGTGAAACAATATTAGAATTATTGAGGTTCCAGAGGAAGAAGAAAGAGAGAGAAAGAGGGATGGGAGGTATATTTAGCAAATCATAGCTGAGAACTTGCCTAATCTGGGGAAGGAAACAGGCATTCCAGTCCAGGAGGCACAGAGAATCTCCCTCAAAATCAATAAAAATGGATCAACACCCCGACATACAATAATTAAGCTTGTAAATTTCAGAGATAAAGAGAAAATCCTGAAAGCACCTCGGGACAAGAGGTCTTTAACATATAAAGGCAGGAATACTAGACTGGCAGCAAACCTATGCACAGAGACCCGGCAAGCCAGAAGGAACTGGCATGATATATTCAGGATACTAAATGAGAAGAGCATGCAACCAAGAATACTTTATCCAGCAAGGCTCTTACTCAGAATGGAAGGAGAGATAAAGAGCTTCCAGAATAAACAGAAACTAAAAGAATTTGTGACCACTAAACAGCCTTGCAAGAAATAAAGGGGATCCTGTAAATGGTGACAGAGCCCAAAAGTAACATAGACCAGAAAGAAACAGGGACTTTACAGGTAATGCAATCACACTAAATTCATATTTTTCAATTATTACTCTGAATATAAATGGGCTAAATATTCTAATCAAAAGACGCAGGTTATCAGATTGGATAAAAAAGAAAGATCCATCCATATACTGTCTATAAGAGACTCATTTTAGACACAAAGACACCTCCAGATTGAAAGTGAGGGGGTGGAGAACCATTTATCATACTAATGGACATCAGAAAGAAGCTGAGGTAGCAATCCTCATATCAGACAAATTAGTTTTTAAACCAAATACTATAGTAAGGGATGAAGAGGGATACCATATCATAACTAAAGGGTCTATCCATCAAGAAGATCTAACAATGATAAGTATTTATGCTCCTAACTTGGGAACAGCCAATTATATAAACCAATTAATAACCAAATTAAAGGAACACGTTGATAATACAATAATAGCAGGGGACTTTAACATCCCACTCAACTCGATGGGCAGATCATCTAAGCAGAAGATCAACAAGAAAACAGGGCTTTGAATGACACACTGAACCAGATGGACTTCACAAGTATATACAGAGTGTTCCACCCTAAAGCAAAAAAATACACATTCTTCTCAAGTGCACATGGAACATTCTCCAGAATAGATCACATACTGAGTCACAAATCAGGTCTCAATTTGTACCAAAAGACTGGGATTATTCCCTGCATATTTTCAGACCACAGTGCTTTGAAACTTGAACTCAATCACAAGAAGAAATTTGGAAAGAGCTCAAATAGTTAGAGGTTAAAGACTATTGTACTCAAAAATAAATGGGTCAACCAGGAACTTAAAGAAGAATTAAAAAAAATATCAGGGGAACAAATGAAAATGAAAACACTACTGTTTAAAACCTTTGATACAGCAAAGGCAGTCCTAAGAAGGAAGTACATAGCAATACAAGCCTTTCTCAGAAAATTAGAAAAGTGCCAAATACATGTAAAGGAGCTGGAGAAAGAACAGCAAATAAAACCTAAACCCAGCAGGAGAAGAGAAATAATAAAGATTAGAGCAGAAATCAATGAAAGAGAAACCAAAAGGACAGTAGAACAGACCAATGAAACCTGAAGCTGGTTCTTTGAAAGAATTAATAAGATCCACAAATGCCTAGCTATACTTACCAAGAAGAAAAGAGAAAGGACCCAAATTAATAAAATCATGAATGAAACAGGAGAGATCATGACCAACACCAAGGAAATACAGCTTTAAGAACATATTATGAGCAGCTATATGCCCACAAATGAGGCAATCTGGAAGAAATGGATGCATTCCCAGAAACTTATAAACTACCAAAACTGAAACAGGAATAAATAGAAAACCTGCACAGACCCATAACCAGCAAGGAAATTGAAGCTGTAATCAAAAATCTCCCAATAAACTTGAGTCTGTAGCCAGATGGCTTCCCAGGGGAATTCTACCAAACACTAAAGGAAGAACTAATACCTGTTCTTCCAAAGCTGTTTTAAAAAACAGATGGATGAATGGAACAGAATAGAGAATCCAGAAATGGACCCTCAACTCTATGGTCAACTAATCTTCAACAAAGCAGGGAAGATTATCCAATGGAAAAAAGATAGTCACTTCAACAGATGGTATTGGGAAAATTGGACAGCCACATGTAAAAGAATTAAACTAGACCATTTTCTTATACTATACCCAAAGATAAACTCAAAATGGATGAAAGACCTAAATGTGAGACAGGAATCCATCAAAATCCTAGAGGAGAACAGAGGCAGCATCCTCTTTGGCCTTGGCTTTGGCAACTTCTTGCTGGACATATTTCCAAACACAAGGAAAACAAAAGTAAAAATGAACTTTTGGGACTTCATCAAGATAAAAAGCTTCTGCACAGCAAAGGAAACAGTCAACAAAATTAAGAGGCAACCTATGGAAAGGGAGAAGATACTTGCAAATGGCATATCAGATAAAGGGTTAGTATTCAAGATCTATAAAGAACTTAACAAATTCAACATCCAAAAACCAAATAATCCAGTCACGAAATAGGTGGAAGACATGAACAGACATTTCTCCAAAGAAGACATACAAATGGCCAACAGACACATAGAAAAATGCACTACATCACTCGGCATCAGGGAAATACAAATCGAAACCACAATGAGATACCACCTCACACCAGTCAGAATGGCTAAAATTAACAAGTCAGTCAGAAAACAATTAATTTTGGCAAGGATGTGGAGAAAGGGGAACTCACTTATGCTGTTGGTGAGAATGCAAGCTGGTATAGCCACCATGGAAAGCAGTATGTAGCTTCCACAAGAAGTTAAAAATAGAGCTAATTGACACCCCAGCAATTGCACTACTAGGTACTTACCCTAAAGTTATAAATATATTGATCTGAAGGGGCACCTACACCCCAGTGTTTATAGAAGCAGTATCCACAATAGCCAAACTGTGGAATGAGCTGAGATGTCCATCAACAGAGGAATGGATAAAGAAGATGTGATGTTATAATCTCTCTGATATGAGGAATTTGAGAGGCAGGGTGGGGGATTTGGGACGTAGGGAAGGAAAAAATGAAACAAGATGGGATTGGGAGGGAGACAAACCATGAGAGACTCTTAATCTCATAAAACAGACTGAGGGTTGCTGGGGGCTGGAGTTGGTAGGGATAGGTGGTTGGGTTATGGACGTTGGGGAGGGTATGTGCTATGGTGAGTGATGTGAAATGTGTAAGCCTGAGAATTCACAGACCTGTACCCCTGGGGAAAATAATACATTATATGTTAATAAAAATAATTTAATTTTTTTAAAATTCTAGAAAAAAAAGGGTGTGTATGTGTGTGTGTGTGTGTGTACACATACATACATATACACAGTGGACTGTTACTCAGCCATCAGAAAGGATGAAATCTTACCATTTACATCGATGTGGATGGAACTGGGTATTATGTTGAGTGAAATAAGTCAATCAGAGAAAGACAATTATCATATAGTTTCTCTCATATATGAAATATAAGAAGCAGCATAGAGGATCATGGGGAAGGGAGGGAATACTGAATGGGAAGTCATCAGGAGGGAGAAAAACCATGAGAGACTCTTAACTATAGGAAACAAAGTGAGAATTGCTGGAGGGGAGGTGGGTGGGTAGATGGGGTAATTGAATGATGGACATTAAGGAGGGCATGTGATGTGATGAGCACTGGGTGTTAGATGCAACTGATGAATTATGGAACTCTACATCTGAAACTAATGATGTACTATATATTGGCTAAGTGAAGTTTAAAAAACAACAATCAATAGCTAAGTTAGCTCATGATACACAGTAAGTCAGCCTCTTTATCCTCTTTCTGAGCTTTGAATGTTAGAGGCACTCAGATTAGTTCTGGACCCTGTCTCTTTTATCTCTATATGTTCTCTCTAGGTAACCACATCCATTTTTGTGGCCTTAAATACCATCCATCTACCTATCTGCTTTCACCTCTCAAATTTATATCTTTGGTCCTCTCCACTTAGATGTCTCACAGTCATCTCAAACTTAACCTGTCTAAACATAAAGTTTTGGCCTTTCCTTTATCCTATAAACCTGTCCTTCCTCCAGTCTTGTCCAATTTTAGTAACACTGTCATATACTGGGGCGCCTGGGTGACTCAGTGGGTTAAAGCCTCTGCCTTTGGCTCAGGTCATGATCCCAGGGTCCTGGAATCAAGCCCCGCATCGGGCTCTCTGCTCGGCTGGGAGCCTGCTTCCTCCTCTCTCTCTGCCTGCCTCTCTGCCAACTTGTGATCTCTGTCTGTCAAATAAATAAATAAAATCTTAAAAAAAAAAAACAAAAACTGTCATATACTCAGTTAAGACAGAAACCTAGTAGTAGTCTATGATTTGCCTTCTCTATCCCTCTTGAAATACAGCCCACTACCAAAGTCTGCATCTTTCTTATCCATTATATATCTTAAACCTGCTTTTTCTCTTCATCCCCACCACCCTCCTCACTGTAGCCAAGTCTGAGTCACCACTAGTCCCCTCCTGGACAGCTGCCTGTTGTCTCTTCCTCCACTCTGTATCACTCAAATCCTTTCTCCATGCAGCAGCCATTGAGATCTTCAGAAGATGTAAATCAGATACCATGCTCTTACTTAACATCCTTAAGTCGAGCCTTGTTACCAATGAAGCATAAAAACTATGTAACCTTTATAATCTCCTCATGAGAGATTCCTCATGATTATGTCCTTGTCACTCACTACCCTCTGCTCTCATTGACTGTGTTGGGGGATTCCAAGACCCCTCTCAATTTCAGTGTTCACTAGAGGGAACTCCCAGAACTAGAGGGACTCCCAGAACTCTGAAGACCTGTTGTACTCATGGTGATGGTTTACTGCAGCAAAAAGATAGAGATTAAATTACCAAAGGAAAAAAGCCTCAAGTCAGAGTCTGGGAGAAGCCAGCCCTGAACTTCCCATTTGTTCTCCCCCATTGGAGTCATGTGAATAGCACTTAATTCTCCTACCATTGTGTGTGTGTGTGTGTGTGTGTGTGTGTGTGTGTGTGTGTGTGTGACAACATATGGAGTATTGCCAACTGAGCATGTTCATTTTAGCCTTGATGCTGGAGACTAGTCACTTAGGCATGGAGCACCCATGTGACGGACCTTAGTTAATTAACATCTAGCTTGTTCAGAGGCCCAACTGATAACAGATAACCCAGAGCCCCAGTTATAAATCAGATTAACATAACTATCACAGACTTAGGAAAGCAAATCAGGATTTAGAGGAAATGACCGAAGACCAGACTTTTCTATTTTCTACATGGATGATCTGGAAATTCCTAGAACAGGCCATGTCCTTTTCTTCTCTGGGTTTTTGTACCTGGTGTATCTTTATCCTTAAGGTTTTACATTAGGTATCACTCTTCAAAGAGGTTTTTTCTGACCACCAGACCTAAGTCAGTCATCTTTTTTATTATTCTTTACCTCAGAACCCTCATGAGATCTTTAGTAATACTTATTTCTAAATGATGATTTTGTTTGCATGTGTTTATTTACTTGCTTATTGTCCATCTCCCCAGCTAGATTTGAAGACCCACAAAGAAATCTCTTTCCATGTTTGCCCTGTGTGAAGCACCTGGTCTGAGCTGTGGTTGTCGCTCAGACATTTTGTGAATCATGGGAGTTGTTCTTTTTGTATGTGTATTTGTCTCCTTGATTTTTATTTGTAATTTTAATGAACATTTTATAAATCATTCTAATCTGACAGTCAGATGTGAGAATATTCTAGCCAGCCTATGTGTAACCTCTTGAACTCATTAGACTAATCTGGCTGGTCAGGCAATTTCTATTTTCTATTCTATTTCTATTTCAATTTCTATTTTCTCAGGTGTGTCTTTGTGAAGCTGCCCACTCTGTGAAAGAGGGAGAGAGGTAGGCCCTGAGGGAAAGCTACCTGTTTCTTCATAATTTTTTTTACCAGAACAACAGCACAGCTCAAGATCCACTGCAGCCATTGATTATGTCTCCCTTTGCTTTTGTGAATTGCATGTGTACAACATTTACATTTTAACTGAATCATTGCTGGTCAGAAACTTTGAAATAAGTATCATAGCTCAGTTAGATTTTAAATCATATATAAGATTGTGTTCTTAATTTAAAATACTGAACTAATAATGCTTATGGAAATTATTGAATAAAAACATACCTTTTTCAGTTCAAAGAAACCTGACACAGAGAGAAAAAAGATAAATACGTTCAAAAGATTCTGTTTCACAGTCTTGTAATTTTAGAAATGTCACTATAATAAATAGTAACTTCTCTCAATTTTGAAGTTTAAAAAAAAATCTAATTGCCTGTGGCAATTTTCACAAAATTTATTCTTTCATAGTAATGAAATTATGTGACATGTATTTCATTCAGATTTTGTACAAGAATTTGAGGTAATACAGTACTTTTTTAAAAACAGAGTCTATGTATTTGAGAGAGCACAGAGGAAGAAGGAGAAGCAGACTCCCCACTGAGCAGAGAGCCTGATGTGGGGACTCAGTCCCAGGATGCTGAGATCATGACCTGAGCCAAAGGCAGGTGCTTAAATGACTGAGACACTTTATTTTATTTTATTTTATTTTTATTTATTTTCAGCATAACAGTATTCATTATTTTTGCACCACAGCCAGTGCTCCATGCAATCCGTGCCCTCTATAATACCCACCACCTACCTCCCACCCCCCGCCCCTTCAAAACCCTTAGATTGTTTTTCGGAGTCCATAGTCTCTCATGGTTCACCTCCCCTCCCAATTTCCCCTAACTCCCTTCTCCTCTCTAACTGACTGAGACACTTTTAAATAAAGCACAGTTGTAAAAATCTTCCTTGATTCCATGATTTCACATTTTCCACTTTAAGGGATTTCAAATCTCCTAGCTTGTCACTCAGGGTCTTGGAGAATTAGAAAGCAGTCAATACACATAGCCTCCTTTTCTAATCACAGAGATCTATTCCATACCAGCCTTACCATAACACCTGCTGTTCCCTGTCCTGGAATGTTTTGTAGTTGAGGCGAAGACCCCATTGGTTGAGAATATTGACTTACACTTCTGAACTGACTTGAATATGCCTGCATGCTAATTAGCATCATAAAAAAAAGCACCAGATGAGCGTGGTGAGGAGAGCTGGAGCGTGGAGCATGGGGAGGAGAGTTGGACTTTGGTCTTAGTCCTCCCACTCTTAAGCTGAATCACTTGACTCACTGAGCCTCATTCATAAGATAAGGAGATTGAACGAGATAATCTCTAAAGTGCTTACGGCTCTGAAGCCTGGATTCTATCTCCCTTGTGTTGATGGCCTAGAAGACTTCATTAGTTATCAAGAGATTAGACTGTGCTCAACCAGCCAGGGGGCAGTTCTGTCTGCAGAAAAGTGAGGACCAATGAAGTGCTTGTATGGGTGGTTACTGTTTTTGGTGATAAATCAATTTAAGCTTCTCTTGACTCTAATGTTGCTTTCGAGGCTAATTACTAGGACAAGGATCTCTGTTGTTGCTGGAATATGATTTTGGAATAAATGCATTGTAACAGAAAGTTTGGGGAGATTTTGAGAACTGCCATTCACTGTACGATATATAAACTTGGCATGTAACTTGACAGGCTTCCTGTGAAGATAGATTTAATGGGCAAGATGCTGGGCTATTGCTCTTACCTACAGCCCTCTTTCTTTCAGATTCCCCACTCTGACTGCCATCTTTCTAGTTCAGATCCTCATTATCCCTCACCTAGACAATATTAATAACCTGTGAACTCATCTGTGCACCTCTTCTCCCTACATAAGGCAGTTCTGTACAGAGCTGTCAGATTAATCTTCCTAAAACAGGTATGTCTGCAGAAATAAGTTCTAAGTCTTCAGTTTGCTCCTCAAATGCATAAACACTGTAGCTCCAACCTGTCTTTCCAGGCATATGTCCTACTAGTTGTCCACATTTACCCTTTGTTCAGGCAAAATTGGATCACTGCCTGGCCCTAATTATGCCAAGCTTCATTTACCTGTGCACCTTCATGTTCTCCACTAGTTTTTAAAGTCCTCCAAGTCCTTAATTGTGACTGCTCCCATGAAGTCACAATGGATACGACTTTTTTTCCTTTAGATTCATCTATTATTCTGGATGTCTTTCCACCTTCTATTAGTTTGTACCTAAGATAATAAGATTGTGGAATTTCAGAGATGAATAAAACCTTATAGATCATTTTCATCTGAAAGATATTTTATGCATCCTACGGAATTCTAAATAAGGGTGGACTTTGATTTTTTCATCACTTTCATTGATTTTTTTTCACTAGAGAGGTATCACTCACATTCCTGATCTCTTACCATAGTGTTTTGCACAAAAGAGATGCACAATTCATATTTGTTGGATAAACTGGTTGCAATCGTCTCAACATAGAAAACTAAGTATAGATGTAGAAAATCACCAAACACACATTTGTTTTATTTTAATTAGTACTGTTATAAGTCACTACCATGTTGAACACTATAGCCTGTAGATCCTTTCATGCTCTCATTAATTCATTCATCCAGCATTTATTGAACAGCTACTCTGTGTTAGACACTGTGTTGAATTCTTATTAGCCTATTTACAGACGAGCATGAAAACTTGCTATGGGACTTGTGATTGGGCCAAAGAGAAAAAGAGCCCCAGAATCTATAATAAGAAAAATTCCATCACAGCTGAAATATACAAAACTGAGTGTGGTAGACTGTTAGTGCTAATGACTCCACTTTTCTTTCCTCTGTGTATCCAGTTTCTTTGTCAATATAACCTTGCAGTTTCTCACTTCAAAAGGTGGAGTACATGTCACCACCTCTTGATTATAAATTTAGCCATGAGGATTTGCCTTGGTCAGGATAATGTTAATGGTTGTGCCCCAGTCAGAAACTTGAAAATATACATGCCTGTCTTTTTTTCCTCTTCTCTTACTTCATTGCCGTGATCATAAGAACACATCCAAATAAAGCCTCTTGGAGGTTAAGATAGGGCCAGGTCCCCCATATGGTTTGAATGTGGCTGTCCTTTAGTCAGTTAACACCTAAACATGTAAACAAGCCCAGCTCTCCTCAGCTAAGCCCCAGACCAACCAGTCCCTGCACACCCATGGGCTAAATGAAGAGTTAATCAGCTCCACTGAGGTTCAGTGGTTGTTTGTTATACAGTATTGTTGTGCTAATAGAGGGCTGATGAAATGAGAGTCAGGACAGTCCTCAGACTCATACATTCCTTAACAAGAAAGTGACAAGCACTGTAAGTTGTAGTGGAGTTTTTGGGTTTTTGTTTATGTCTTTGTTTATTTGTTTGCTTATGCATCTAAGGGCAGCTGGATCCAGTATTCATTGAATAATCAAAGGTATTCTGGAAAGCTAATTTAGCTACAAAATTATTGTTTTTAATTGAGCTAAATGAATTAGAAAAATAATGGAATCTTTATTTAGAATCATAAAAGATAATATTGAACTGCCTCATTTCCCTCAAACTCATTAGCATAGACATTTCCTATACAGTAGCAGCAAATTAACATGGGCTATTTCTTTATTCCAGCAACTACCAACATGTTAACATATCTTGAATTATGGGTGGTTTAATAAAATTTGAAGCAATGGCACACTGCTCTTGGAGAGGCAAATCTAGCAGGGGCACCGTAAAGATTTGGGCAGTTTTGATTAGTTAAGATAGTTTATTTTTTCTCATAATTGCGCCTGTTGCTTATTCACTGATACTATCTTTAATGAAAGATCAGTTTATGTTGTCTCTTGCTTTATTTTTTATTTAGTAACAACTGTCTCTGAAGTATCTGAAGTCTTCTGTTTACTGGAAGGGTTTTTGTTTCAAATGCACTGAGCCTTTAGGAGTGTAAATCTCAATCTCAAGTACAACTCTCCTGCTCTTCCTTATAGTGGGGATCTTAGGATCATTAAAAATTCTTTATGTTTGGGCGCCTGGGTGGCTCAGTGGGTTAAGCCGCTGCCTTCAGCTCAGGTCATGATCTCAGGGTCCTGGGATCGAGTCCCGCATCGGGCTCTCTGCTCAGCAGAGAGCCTGCTTCCTCCTCTCTCTCTCTCTGCCTGCCTCTCTGCCTACTTGTGATCTCTCTCTATCAAATAAATAAATAAAATCTTAAAAAAAAAATTCTTTATGTTCGTATAATTCTTATACACACTATGATCAGTACATTGCAACTTAAAAAGTAGTAGCATTATTAGAACAACAGAAAATAACAAATGTTATCGAGGATGTGCAGAAATGTGGACTGTTGGTGGGAATATAAAATAGTGCAGCCATTACGGAAAACAGTATGGCTGATGGATCCTCAGGAAGTTAACATCAAACTACTATATGATCTAGCAATTCCATCTCTGAGTATATACCCCAAAGAATTGAAAGGAAGGACTCAAACAGATATTTGTACACCAGTGTTTGTGGAAGTATTATTCATAACTGTATTATGTACATTCTTTTGATGGAAACAACCCAAATTCCATTGGCAAATGAATGGATAAACAAACTGTGGAATATGCATATGATGGAATATTATTCAGCCTTAAAAAGTTATGAAATACTGACAGACTACAAAATGAGTGAACCTTGAATCTGAAAAGTGAAATAACCCAGAAACAAAAAGACAAATATTCTGTAATTCCACTTATATAAGGTACATAGAATAATCAAATTCATAGAAACAAAAAATAGGCTATTGATTACCAGCATCTGGGAGAAGTGCTGAATTGCGAGTTGTTGTTTAATGGGTATAGAGTTTGGGATGACAATAAAGTTCTGGAGATGAATGGTTGTGATGGTTTCACAACATGGTGAATGTGCCTGAGGCCACTGAATATACCATTTTATGATATAATTTTAACATATAATTTTAACATAACATATACAAAATGGTAGATTGTATGTCAGATATATTTTACCATAATGAAAATATTAAGTAGAAATAACTATTAATTAGGAAGTTCATCCGATATGTTGCATGGTTGGTCAGACGTCTGGGCTGCCCACCTCTTCAGAAAGAACTAGCGTGGTGTTGTATCATACCAATAAGGTCAAAGGCTATTCAGTCAGATGAATGAGTCCTAAAGCACATCTCTTATGGCTATGGGGCAAGTTAATTAAATTTTTCTTACCCTTAATTTTCTCTTCTGTGAATGACTCTGATGGTATCTACCTAGAAAGGTTGTCTCAGAGAATTAAACATTTTAAAGTTAAGAAGTTATTCTTCGTTGTGCAGAAACTTTTGGTTTTGATGAAGTCCCAAAAGTTTATTTTCGCTTTTGTTTCCTTTGCCTTTGGAGACATGTCTTGAAAGAATTTGCTGTGGCTGATATCGAAGAGATTACTGCCTATGTTCTCCTCTAGGATCAAAAGTTTCTGCACAGCAAAGGAAACAGTCAAAAAAACAAAGAGGCAACCCACGGAATGGGAGAAGATATTTGCAAATGACAGCACAGACAAAAGATTGGTATCTAGGATCTATAATGAACTCCTCAAACTCAACACACACAAAACAGGCAATCATATAAAAAAAATGGGCAGAAGATATGAACAGAGACTTCTCCAATGAAGACATACAAATGGCTGTCAGACACATGAAAAAATGTTCATCATCACTAGCCCTCAGGGAGATTCAAATTAAAACCACATTGAGATATCACCTTACACCAGTTAGAATGGCCAAAATTAACAAGACAGGAAACAACTTGTGTTGGAGGGGATGTGGAGAAAGGGGAACCCTCTTACACTTTTGGTGGGAATGCAGGTTGGTGCAGCCTCTTTGGAGAACAGTGTGGAGATTCCTCAAGAAATTAAAAATAGAACTTCCCTATGACCCTGCCATTGCACTCCTGGGTATTTACCCCAAAGATACAGATGTCATGAAAAGAAGGGCCATCTGTACCCCAATGTTTATAGCAGCAATGGCCACAGTTTCCAGACTGTGGAAAGAACCAAGATGCCCTTCAACGGACAAATGGATAAGGAAAATGTGGTCCATATACACTATGGAGTATTATGCCTCCATCAGAAAGGATGAATACCCAACTTTTGTAGCAACATGGACGGGACTGGAAGAGATGATGCTGAGTGAGATAAGTCAAGCAGAGAGAGTCAATTATCATATGGTTTCACTTATTTGTGGAGCATAACAAATATCATGGAGGACATGGGGAGTTAGAGAGGAGAAGGGAGTTGGGGGAAATTGGAAGGGGAGGTGAATCATGTGAGACTATGGACTCTGAAAAACAATCTGAGGGGTATGAAGTGGCGGGGGGTTGGGAGGTTGGGGTACCAGGTGGTGGGTATTATTGAGGGCACGGATTGCATGGAGCACTGGGTGGGGTGAAAAAATAATGAATACTGTTATGCTGAAAATAAATAAATTTAATTTAAAAAAAAGTTATTCTTCACTGACACTTTGAATTTTTCTTCATTTGGTTTGCTGTACACTGCTTACGTCAACAACATCTTAAGTTGTAGGTTTCCTTAGAGATCAAGGATGTCTCAAGGTCCACTTAAGTTTTGAAAGAGTATAATGGCATTTTGAATCTAGTTACTTCCTATTTGCAACTTTAGGCTTTTGAGGAGGTAATGTACAATAATTAGATTTTACAGACATAATAATTTCTATTCATCAGGACCATTAGCTCATCAGAGAAAAGTTCCGTGTAAATAAAAGGAAGCTTTACAGATATCATCCATGACAAAGATTGTAGTTCTCTTTATGAGTAAGGACAATGTGAAGCTATTTGCTTAAATCACCGGTGATGGAAGACATGCCATTTGTGTTTGTAGCCCTAGCATTTGGCACAAAGTAAGTGTTTGATAAATGTTTTGAATGGAAAGGAAAAAAACCCTAACTTCTGACTGACTAGAGAAGGATATTTGTAGGTTAAAAACTATATACAATAGTGTAAGAAGATTGAATAGTTAAAAGAATTGTTAGAGCAGCTTATCTGTTGCTACTGCAGACTGCTGAAGTCCTATCATATTAAAATAATGAGGATTTTTTTTCTTGTTTAAAAGCAAAAAATGGTATTCTATGGTTATGAGAGATCAAACATGTTCCTGAAACAACCCAAAAGTAACTGCTATGATTCCAGTTTGTTGGATAGGTTGACTATTCTAAATTTTAGTCATTCCCTTTGCTAAGGTACAGCTAAATGTAGAAATGACTAATGGGGGCTTTAATACCCCCTGTGTTACATTTTGGAAAATAACAATGTGAGAGGAAAAAAAAAAAGGATTGTTTTCATCACAAAGCAAGGTTGTATATGTAGGTATGTTGGGGGAGACAAACTTAATAAAAAGCGTTTAAGTATCTTTGCCAAGAATTTTTTTAATCAAAGCTTTTATGTTTATGAGTTTCCTGATGGAAGCAATGAGCACAGTCTTTGCTCAATTTGTTTCAAAGCAATATTGAGGAAAATTGAACAAAATATGCAATAAGAAAAAATTCTGTGCCAGTCCCCAGGATATGAGCATACTGACAGTGTAATAGATGTTTTCCATTTCCCTGTGTCTAGAGTTCTAGGTGGTTGCAGACCATATTTTACCCTTGGTCCACTCCCACCATTTGCACTGACATTAATGGGAGGCTCATTGCAGAAATAAGGCAGTCTGTAGTCCTGTATTTATATTTAGAATGAGATCATTCTATCTGGTATAAGAGTTCCATTGCCCCTCATTACACACTCAAGATGGACAAAAAATGCTAATAACAATTATATGAGTGATTCAGAGAAGAATTAAGCCTCAGGAAAGTGTAACATTGGAAACATTTACTTAAGGCAGGGATGTTTTCACTAAAACAGCAATGAACATCCCAAAAGAGTGGCATTGTTTTTGATCACATCTATCACCTCCACCTCCCCAACCTGGTCTTCTCATAGGCACAGAAATTCTTCAGAGTTACCGGTGAAAATTGTGGGGGAAATGACAGTATTTCTTTTGCCAAGGTCTCCATTGCAAAATCAAGTCAGTAACGTCTAACATGAGGGGCTTGAAATAATTCATTTAAATCATAAAGTTATTGAGGCCAATGAGCAATATGTATTCACCTCAATTCCCAAGCGTAGTAACATTGTTGTACCTCTGTTCTGGGGTTATTAAAATCCCAGAGCATCCCCAGAAGACTCCGTCATATTTCTCCTAGCTTGAGGAAGGTATCTGTTTCTGATCTGTAAGATCTGCTTCCAATATTTTGTGCTCATTATCTCCTCCCATTATCTAAAGTTTACATAACCATTAACCCACCATTCTAGCTAGTATTAGAAACTCCTTTGTATTCACACAAGATCGTAATTCCTTAATTCCTTAAATAGTAATCCCAATGGGAGTTTTGCTGAATGGCATACACTTTTTTTTTTTTTTTAATGTAGTAGAATTCACATTTAAGTGTAGTGAGACTTAAAATTTGAGTGGCCAGTATTCAGTAGAGGTTAAGTTTAGTTGGGCAAACAGGAGTTGACCTTAGGATGGTTTGACCTTAGGATGTTAACATTGCCTTTTATTTCACTGAGAAAATAGAAACAATTGAAGGAGCACTCCCACAAACTCACCACTGATATGGCAGCTAACCCTCTACATGCATCTGAATCCATATGCATGCCCCTTGGCTTCCTCCTCTCACAAGCACTACCTTTTCTCCTCTGTGTTGGATCCTGTTATGAACTGACTTGTGTCCCTCCAAAATTCACATGTTGAAATGCTATCCCTAGTGCTCAGAAGGTGCCCTTATTTGGAAACAGGGTTGTTGCAGATCAGTTATGATGAGGTCATGCTGGATAGGGTGGGCCCCTAATCTAATGTGACTAGTATCCTTATGAAAAGGGAAGATCTGGACACAAAAAATACTGTGAAGATTGGATTTACGCAGCCATAAGCCAAGGAACTAGCAGAAGCTGGAAGAGAGGCTGGGAACAGATCCTTCCCTAGCATGCTGTGGGAGCATGGCCTTGCCAACACCTGAGCCTTGGACCTCCAGCCTCCAGAACTGTGAAACGATAAATTTCTCTTGTTTAAGCCACTCAGTTTGTGGTACTTTGGGGCAGCCACCCAGAGGCTGATACAGATCTTGCCCCTTTCCTCACCAAGCTGTTGTCATGGCCAGCATTAGTAAGTTCTCCCCTCCACTTGGACCATCTTCATTGGTAGACAAACACACACACACACACACACACACACACACACACACACACACACACTGTACTCCAGCTAGGGCACATGACCTCCAGCTGTTTCTTAACTCCCTCTTACTGAAAATCATTGAAAAAAAAAATGTTTTCACTCCCTTGGTCTACCTCTTCTCCATTTTCTTCGAAACTAGCTCCATTCAGGCTTTATCAGAACTGCTCTTGACTGCTGCATTGTCAGATCCAGTGTAAGCATCTCAGTGCATACTCTGCTTAACCAACAGCAGCATTCGCTAAGACTCTAGGACACCATTCTCGCCTTGTTTTTCTCCTAACTCACTGGCCACTCTCTCTAAGTCCCCTTACTACTTCATCCCACTTTTCTGCCCATAATCATTTGTGTTTCAATGATCTCTCAATAAAGCTGTTTTAAAAATACAGCAACAGCAGAGTGCTTCCCATCTCGGTCCCCAGACTTATTAAGATTCTCTGAATCTACATTCATTTTTAGATGATCTTATCCAGTCTCCCTGCCTTTAAATAAAATATCAGGATGCTGAGGCTGCCAAGTTTGTCTTCAGCTTGGACCTCACCCCTGAACTCAGTAATTGTGGATCCAACTACTACTGGGCATCTCTAATAAGAATCTCAAGGTAAATCTGTCTTCCCCCAACATCTTCTTTCCCAGTCTTGTAATTGGTAATTCCATTCTTTCTGGTGTGTAAACAAAACATTTTGGAAACCCTTTAACTCCTGTTTTTCTTCTGTCTACATCTATTATTCTGGAAGATCCTGTTGGCTCTACCTTTGGAACATCCAGAATCCAACCACGTTTCCCCACCTCCACTGCCTGTGCAAGCCACCATCATCTCATCTTGTTTATCATAAAGCCTCCTAATTGAAGATGAACTGTGTTAATAATTGCCCTGTAGTCTACTCTCCATTTAGCTGCCTGGGTGATCCTTTTAAAATAGTATAGACCATGTCACTGTCTTCAGAGGTTTCCATCTCAACACTATCCAAAGTCATTATCATGACTGAGGGGCTCCATAAAATTTGTTCCTCACTCACTCTGGCCTTGGTTTTGTATGATTTGGTTTGGTTTCCAAGCATGCCACATGTGATCCTGCTTCTGGGCCTTTGCATCTGCAGCTTTCTCTGCCTTTGATGTCTTCCTGCTACGTTGTTGCTGCTCTCTTCTTTACTCTCTTTAAGTGTTCAGATGTCATCTAACTGGAGAGCCCTCTATCCCTCTTACCTAATTTTATTTTAAAGAAAACAAAAAGCTTCAAAAAGTAAGGGACTTCCATTTTGTGTCATAGGCCATTAAAACAGGTCCTGCCACACAAATATATATGGAATGCATTACTGAATGATCCAAGGTTAGCCTGGTAAGGTTACACTTCCCAGTAGAGCCTGGTGTTTCTGTAGCTATGATACATCCTCCAAGGATCCCGCCACATATCCCTGTGTGGATTCTTATGATAATGCCCTCTGAGGAATGTTTCTTTATTTTCGTGGTGTCTAGGTGAGTGCCCCTCACATGGTAAATGATTTTGAATGACTTGGTGTGTAGTTGGTTTTTAGGCCTTAGATTTTTAATCTTGAGCTCTAATCATGAGCGAAATTGATCCTGCAATAACCTTGTTCCATTGAAGATTTGTTTTGAAGAGATTTACATTGCCCATCTTCCTCAACATGGTAGCTAAATCATGTTTTAGAAGATCCAGGGGACACGGTGAAACCTCAGTTAATAAGCTAGAAGAATAAAAAGAATAGTCCACTTTTAAGGAGTAGCATGGACATTGTTCCTCTTTGTATATAGGTTTGCAGAAGATAATTATGAACTTGTTTTTTTTTTCATGTGTATTAATGGGACATCATCTTTATGTCTGGCAGGAGCCTCTCATTACAGGATAACTAGATTTTCACTGGGTCTTGGTCCACAACACTTTGCACATTACATTAGCATTTCTTGAGCTTTTCCAGGGAAATGCTTCTGGTATCAGAGGATAGCAACTTACACTCCCAAAAGTCTGGCTGCATAAACCAAAGGAGTCAAATTCAAAAGTGGTTCATGTTTTATTATAAAAACAATGTGGAATTTTCCATTCTATTCTATAATAAGCCCATGGAGTTTTTATGTTTTGACATAGAATATTATGAGATATTTTAAGTTCAATTATTTACATTTTTTCCTGAATCCTCAAAAGTAAATTAAAGATGAACCATGTTTATCCTATGGCTTTGAGTAGCCCCTGGTACCTGGCATCATTTTATACCTCTGATCTGGGACTGACTATGTGATCTCTAGAGAACAGCAGAATTGACCATCCTTGTTAGACATGGCCCTGACAGCTATTGAATCAATCCAGCTGCCTAGGAAGGCTGTTCTCTGATTGTAGGGCTGTTTTTGGCAGCTGATAACTTCCTGTCTGATCCAATCTTCATCTCTAATGGATGGTGCATCACGGTGTAATGGGTCCTGTTTTATCCATCCTGTTCTGTTAGGCCAAGATCAATAATGCAGCTAACATTCCAAAGGCTCATATTATACCCAAATTTCACTCTTGTGTCACCTCCTTAGCATAAAACTTAGTTTAATAATATTGATTACCTTACTAAGATTTTAACTACCTGAATTTCTAGAGCACTATAACATACTTTCAGCTTTCATACATTGAAGGGTTTACCCAGGTCTGTACTCCAGGGAATGAGGCCTCAGAGGACACCTGAATGAGCTTACAAGTAAAGGGTCAAAGCATGGAGGAATAAGCAGGATGGGCTAAGGAATGGAGATCCCCATGTAAGGAGCCATAGGAGGTCAAAGAAGAAAGGTAAGAGGGGTCAGATTATGGAGGAGTGCTACATCTCACCTTCTCACATGGCCTTTAATGCCAGCGTGATGAGCTTGGAATTTCTTAAGTAAAAGCAAGGAGCCTTTGGAAGCTTTTGATCCAGAAAGTAACATGATTAATGCAGTGCTTTATGAAATGTAACATGGTAATCCTATCAGGGATGCTGTGGAGTGGAACAGGTGAAGCAGGTCTGGGCATGGGGCAAGGAGGCATTGCAGGGTAGCAGAAAGTGTGGATTTTGGAGCTACTTTCTGGCTATGAGGCCTCATGTATAAAGTTAGGACATGACCCACCTCACAAGGTCTTACTGATGGCTAATGAGACAAGAGATAACAGTGGTGAGCTGAGTGTCATGCCAGTCCCTTGAAGTACTAGAGGCGGAATGGCATAGCGTGGGCTCTGAAGCCTACTGCCTGGGTTTAGATTTTGGCTTAGCTACTCTGTGCTGGATGGAGCTTACTACACAATCCTTGACTTCTCTAAGCCTTATTACCTCCTTTTAAAGGACAGGGATAATTACAGAGCCTATTTCAAAAAGCACTTGTGAAGATTAAATATGCTAAGCACCCAATTGCTGCTCTCTGTTTTATCCCCCTGCCCTCTTATCACAGCCTCCAGACTGGGCGCCAAACGAAATCAAAGAGCAGATATGGCAGAGGTGGACAAGAACTGAGAGCTTGTCTTCTGTAAAGAATGATGCAAAAATTAAGCCAAAGACAGCCCTCAGAAAGGTTAAGTTGGCAGCGAAGAAGAGATCAGGAAGTAGAGTGCGTTTGGTTTGGAGGATGAGATGATGTAGTGGGAGATATTAAACTTGAAGTAACAGTGTAACTTCCCACTGGGAATAGTGGAGGTTTATTGTTAGGCCAATAACAACTTCAAATGATGACCTTGCTATTGGGTCAACATAATTTATTTTCAGTATGTTGAAGTTGGTTGTTAATATTTTCACCAAGGGATTCTCAACCCAAAGTTGCCAGTTATACTCTTTGAGGGACAGTGGAGCTTCATAGACATTCCCATGTTTAAAAAAAAAAATTAATAATAATAATAATAATTCCCATGTTAAAAAAAAATAATAATGTAGGTGGAGGGGATCATCTGATTCAACCCCCTCATTCTTTGGTTGAGTAAATGAGGATTTACCAAGGTGATTTGCTCAGGGACATACAGCCACTAAGAGGATAAGCCAGATGGGACCCCTGACCCCAGGCTCCTCTTGCTGCTCTTGGGATGACATCTTGCTGCCTTTCATACCTGGCTCTTAACATATTAACTCTACTACTATTGGTAGATGCCAGCATTAAAGAGCAAAGTATTTTTGTGTATGTGTGTGTTTTTTTTAATCCCCTAGACTAGCTATATAGATTCTGACTGCTAATTCTAGAGTAACCTGCATCTCAGGTATGGTACTCTGTGGCAGTCGATGTTGGGAGAATGGCCCAGTAGAGACTCTGGGCTTTCCTAAGTGAGATTTCTTCTCATAAAAAAGAATGCCATCTTTGATCTGGAGGAGAGCTATTTATCTTTTCAGCAGGAGTTCATCTGGCAGCAAGCAGAGCTTTCAAGACAGGAACACATACATGGCCCTCGAGTGATACTTTACTCTTCTCTGGAATGCCGCAGGAGGTACCAATGGCCACAGGAAGAAAGACTTACCATTCCCGTGTTGTAATCCCAAGTGAAATGTATTTTAGAGAGATGGCCCCTGGGGCTCATGAATCCCTCCAAGGTCTGGCTGAATGTATGTAGACATGGATCAGTTAGGTTGAGTTTTCTAGGAGCCTTTGCCCTTCTGGTTACCACATGGGTTGCTTATGCTCTGCACTGGTACAGCCTTGATGAAGAAGTCAAATGCGATGGTCTCTTTTGCACTATGGATAGAAATGTGGTTCTTTGGTCTCTTTTTGGACCACCCCCTCACCAAGTACAGTGTTTGTGCCCCTGTAAGTTTTAGATCTGCTTCTGCTTAGGACGTAACCTTCTCCTCATCGATGTTAGCAATATCCTCCTGTTTGTCTCTGCTTTCAAAAAGTCTCCAGCGATCCTGCACCTTTTCTGAGCGTCTCGGAAGCCTGATTTCAGCCCTGTAGGTGAAGTCCACCTTCAGCACATTCTACTGCATCCTCAGTGATCCTGCTGTTAGTCATTCTCAGTCTGTCAAAAGGGACCTGCCTGCTCACCCCTTGGAAGGTCAGATTGCAGCTCACTGAGAATGGAGGCTTTCCCAGATTGCAGATATCTGCCTGGAGAAATTGAGTATGTGCGGGGCTGCATCTTCTCCCAGAGCATCAGCAGGGCTGCCTGGTTTGGCGTGGGGAAAGCAGTACCTTGAGCCACGAGAAAGACTAACCTTTTAACAAAAGGAAAATCTGAGATGAAAGAGTGACTTAAGATCCCTGATCCTTCAGTTGGTGCTTTTTGAAAACTCTCGGATTCTGGGGGTGAAGAATCACATTTTAAAGTCTTTATGTCTCATCATAAAGATGAGGTTAAGGAAATGTCTTTGTTAACCAAGACATTTGACTTCAAAGGCTGTGCCAAAAAGGATTTCTATTTTCCTATTTTTTGGACATGTACATTTAGTTTTCTTGAGAAAATGTGTTAATGTTACCTGATTATCTGATTTCTGTGTGACACATAATTCCTTTTAGAAAATAACTAAGGCAAAGCTTTTCAAATATATATTTTGAGTTTAGGCCATGATAAATATCCTCTGGAGTATGGTTATCTGGGATTTTCTCCTGAAAACTCAACATGACTTACTCAGTAGTTATAGACCAAGGCAACAGAATGTCTTATACTTCAATAAATTATGTGTATGTTAATGATTGTTTTGTGCTTTCTGGAATTGAGGAAGATCACTATTATCCTATTATGAAGAATTTGCCAATTACCATATGAATATCATCCTGTTCACACAAGAATTTCTGTAAGCTCTAAAGTCAATTTTAGTAAATCCAGAGACTAGAAAATACCCATTATGGCTCTCTTTTCCCTGTATCACCTGCGTCAGCCTTGGATTCTTTCTCAACACAATTGTCCAAGGTCTCTTTAACATGAGAGCTGAATTCTGTCACCTGGGCAGATTTGATAAAATACTATCAATGAGAGAAGAAGACTGCTTCCAAATCCTAAAAGTTACTGTTGTTTCATATTTATTGCATATCCATAACATGTTAAGTGGAGAGAGAATCAAAAGATTCACATGGTCTAGTACTAATGAAATAATAAGGTGCATGCTTGTGAACATTTATCCTGACATAATGAAAAAATTCTCTTATCCTTTCTTTTGCAACATCAGGCCTTATGAAGTAAACATTAGGGATATAAAGAGACGAATAACTCCAGTCCTCTGCTGTCAGTGTTGGCCAGTGTCAGAAACTTTCTGTTACTTGTGACACATTTTTTTCTGTTTCTTCTCAAGGGTTCTGATTATTCATGTATGCAAGCATTAATTAATCCAACAAATGTTTATTGATTTCTAGGCATTGTGCCAGGCCAGTATAGCAAGATGAGGAAAGCAGTATAAATCCATTTTTTCCACAAGCTTTTTCAGTTAGCATTGTATGTGTGTGTGTGTATGTGTGTGTGTGTGCGCGCGCGCATGCATGGGCATTTGAGGACGGCAGTGTATACAAGCAACTTAAAAAAAAAAAATTAAGGATCAAAAGGAAAACTAGGTTTTAGGAGCACCTAAGATGAGGAAGACTCCTAGAATTTAGATGGAGGAATTTCTGACCGGTCCCAGTCAGGCACTGCTTCTCGTGTGGACCGGCGCCACCTCTTGTCCATTTGTGGTCATTCTACTCACTTAACAGCTCTGAGAAGAGTTTCCAACTGGCCTGGCTTAGGTCAGGAGCCCACCCCTTAGGCAGAGAGAGCAGGGCACCTTGATTGGCCCTCCACTGTAGCCCAAATAACTCCAAAGGTCTGTTACCAAAAGAAGGAGAACAAACTATGCACAGAGGGAGTCACGTGGGTACAGTTCCTCACGCAGTGTGAGGCATGGGTAGGGAGCTGCAGGGGGCCACGGAGGTGGAGACTTTGGAGAGAAGGAGGAAGTTCACATAAGAGAAAGCAGCAGAAGAAGGGGTTGGGACAGACTGGCCGGGACCAGATCAGAAAGGACTTTAAGTGGTGTTCCCATGAGTTTGTACTTTATCCGGTGAATAAGGGTAAAGATCCAAGGATATTAGCGTAAAACAATGAGTTTAAAAAGTTACCCTGCTGGTGAGGCCATGGGCAGATTAAAAGGTAAGACCAGGAGCAAGCTCATCAATTAAGTGAAATGGCAAGGCCTGTTCTAAAAGCAGCACCAGTGGAGTTGGAAGGGGCCAGATTCTAGAGATGCTTGAAAATGTAGGGAATTTGGTGACAGACTGAATGAGAGACAGGAAGGAGAAGTAGAATTCGGAGCAGCTCTCAGGTTTCTGGCTTGAGTCAAGTGTGTGGTCACTAAGAAAAGAAATACAAAAATAAGGTGCTGCGCTGAAAACAGGTTTTGAGATTTCTCTGGGACTTCCAGCTACGGCTAATCCAGGGGGCAGTAGTGTATAAAGATTTAGGGACGAGCTCAGAGGTCAGGCCTGGAGATTGGGCTGTCGGCATATATGTAAGTGTAATTGAGCCCTTGATGCCGGCAAGATTGTCCAGGGTGAGAGTGAAAAGGGATAAGAAAAGCAAATTAAAGTCTCTGGGAATCGCAATATTTAAGAGATAGGAGGAAGAAGAGAGGCCATGAGGGAAGAAGAAATGTCTCATCTGTCCCTGCCTGACCCCTCCCTACCCTCAAACTCTAAGTAGGTTTGATAAATCTGTAGAGATTCAAATAAACCCGTTTCTCTAAAAAAAAGCATGTCTCTAGTACAGTACATCCTGGTACCATGGGGAGCTTTGAATATGTGAGATTTGAAGAGAATATTTGATCAGTGACCAAGAGCTGAAAGCAGCCACCACTAAGAAGGCTTAGAATTTGTTGAGAACTGGACCAACAGAATTGCACTGAGAGTGCATCAGAAAGCCACTGATGAGCTGTGTGCTTCTACACTGACATATTTAGGCAGATGTATTCAGGTTTATTTCACGAGGTCCACCCCACATATTTTAAATGTCACCTTGATGGTGCTTTTACCCTCTGAATAAACACAGCCATCCTTATTCCCTTATACTCGTCATCCTTCATCTTTAAATAACTTACGTCAAAACAAATTTAGGAGGTTTCCAACCAATGAAAAAAATTGCAGTTTCACTAAGGTCAAGGGAAGCAGGAAACATTTTTCTCAGGTACGACAGGACTCTGTTGATATTCTGAAACTTATGTGTTGGAGTCAATATATAATACACCCTTTCGACGAATTAGAAAAAGCTTCTAACACATAGCCACTGTGAAAGGCCATCCTGACATGTACATATCTCAGAAGTGGATGACTCTGGGTTGGAATACCTCACTCTTAGTATCAACACCCCATATTGTTACAATTTTCATTCTTATGGTGCTTTTGATAACTCATTTTTCTTCCGAATTTTAAAAACAATATGTACAAAATGCATCTTCATAAAGACTGGGGAAGTTTTCAGCTAATTCAGCAACAAGGATTTATTGGAGTTCCTGCTATATGCCATGCCTTGTCCTGGGAGATGGAGGTACCATGCTGAATAGGAGCAACATAGCTCCTGTCATCTTAGCTTATAGTCTACATAGTAAGACATAGGCACAGTATTAAAACACAAGGAATGGTGAGTGCTCTGCCACTGCCGGTCCAGGGAGTCATGAGAGCAGGTAGCAAGAAGCTACTTGTGGGGGTCAAAGAAAGGAACCCAGGAGAAGGTGTGTTCAAGCTGTAACCTGAAGGTAAGTGGCAGAGGAGGTGGTCAGAAAGGGAAGACAAAGGGAACAACAGTGTGAGAAGGTCCAGATGCCAAAGAGAGTGTGTTTGTAGAAACAGAAGAGTTCAAGATGCCAGAAGGGGTGAGAGTTCTCCTGATGACGGTTCTTTTTGTTTAAAACTTTGTCTCTAAGATTATATTTTTCCCACCTGAAACACACAATTTCTCAGTGTATTGCTTTGTCAAGACCTTAACCTTTCGCATAGCAAAATACTCTATCCTCGAGATGGAGTTTGTAGTGTAAGTCTATTATATCTGACACAAAGGTCCTGATATTCATCTTCGAAGCTCTGTTTGGGCTTCTCCAAGTTAGCAGTGTGTGATCCTTCTTTTGGGGGTATTTCTTATGTGAGAAACTTGAAAGAGAATGAGAAGCAAAGCGACAGAGCTGTAAGGTGATATCGAAAAAAAAGCAGTCAATAAATTATTTTGCCAGCACGGTAATCGACCTAAAAACAAACTTAACCTCAAACATAGTACATCACTGAGTGTCCGGCGGTGACCTCTAAGAAATTGTTTCTTGTCACCAGGTGATAAGTAATTTTCTATGTCTGGAAATGATAGTTCACCCCATGGTAGAATTACATATCCTGGGTGATTTTGTTTAGAAACAGAGCCCTGAGGCACAGAACTGAGAGATTAAACCCATATCATGTTTACACAGATCAATACTTAGAATTAAATGTGTATCCTAAATAGCGGTCTTCAAATTACCTTGCTCTCCAGTACAGTGGTCTTCTTCCAGATTTGATGGCATAGAATAATGAAGATGAGATGTCCACGAGATTCCTGTAGAATTCCCTTGAGTGGTCTGATCCACATGAGTGCAGACCTCCTAAGATTAATTACCCAGGAAGCTTGGTGTGAAGTCACTTGGGAATGGTATTGAGAATGATGAAAAGTGTCCTCTCTCACTGACAGGAAGCTGATGGTGTCTTTGTAAATCTTTGAAATGAATGAATAGGATTCAACTCACTCTTTGATATTGATAGGTCTTGATAGTAACATACTGGAATACCTGTTCCTGAAATCAAAACAATTATTAAAAACTAATTAATCAATATAAGTCTTTTTATAGTATTTTTGGAAGAGTGTTAGTGTTTTTCCTCTCAGCTCTATTGTCATCAGCCAGAGAAAATTTTAAGCAATCTATGAGACAATAATAGAAAATTTCCCTCACTAAAACGTAATTTTATATTGTGTGTGTATCATATTTAGCCTGTTTTCAAGCTTGACCTGTCATCTTTCTCCCTCAGTGAGTGATGAGAACGCTATCTAAGGAGATTTACTCTTTGTCATTTCCAGCCAGTGTGCTGCCTTGCGGGGTGGATTGGGGGCGTGCATATGATTTTCTCTGTGTGGAGGGGTTGCAACAATAGAACTCATTAACAATAAGACCACAGTGATGACCATATGAAAATACAGCATGGTCTAAGTATTGTGCAAATTAAGTCTAAAGACACAAACTGTATTATTCCAGATAATTTAAAGGTTGGTTCTTTCAAACAAGTTTTATTTCAGTATTTGATTTTGACCTTCATCAGTTTCATTTGACCTCCAATGGTGATGGTTCTACAACATCATATTCTAGAAAGTTACTATGGCCTTGGAAATGGAGACATTGGTTCATATTATTTTTATCTGAGTATCTTTTTGTTGTTGTTGTTGTTGTTGTTTGTTTTTTGTTTCGTTTTAAGACCGGTAGAGTTACCACATGGAGAAGGTATGGAACAACTCATTTTTAATTTTTTTTTATAAACATATAATGTATTATTAGCCCCAGAGGTACAGGTCTGTGAATCGCCAGGTTTACACACTTCACAGCAATATCTGAGTATCTTTTAAAATATAATTGGTGATGACCCACATCCCATGTCACATAAGCCCAGAGATAGCCTGCCCTGGGTACCTGAAAAGCAGCTGTGTCTGGGAGCTAGATTTGTCTATGCCAGGGGAAGAATGGGAATTCCCATTGTGGGACAGCTGGGGAACTGCTGATCACAGAGAGCAAGGCAGGCCAGAGTCTGTTATAGGAAGTACAGAAGCAGTAGGAACCAGCTGAAGGCCTGGTTACTGAAGATGGAATCACAGTCTAGAAGCCCGGGATGTAGAACCCAAGAGATGGCTAAGAGCACCACTCTTCTGGAAAGGGGATCCTGTCTGTCCTCCACACTCACACTGAAGTGATCTCTTTAATATACGCATCTGATTTTTGTTCATCAGCTTGAAATCCTTCATGGGATTTCAGGTTCAAAAATCTTAAGACTCTTTTTGTGATCCTTAGCTTGTCGTAGTTGGCCTTTTCTGAACTTGTGTTGGTCCTGCATTCTGACCTTGTTTCCTATAGATCCCTGGAGTGTACTCATCCTCATAGTCTGCAGAATCTACACAGATTCCCCAAGTAACACATGCTCAATCTTTTTTTTTTTTTTATTAAGTATTTATTTATTTGAGAGAGAGAGCATGCCTGAGCAGGGGGAGGAACAGAGGGAGAGGACCTTCAAGCAGACTTCCCGCTGAGCATGGAGCCCAATGCAGAGCTTGATCTCACAACCCTGAGATCATGACCTGAGCCAAAACCAAGAGTCAGATGCCTAACCGACTGAGCCACCCAAGTGCCCCCATCATGCTCTTTCTAACCTCCATGGTGTTCTTTCTGCTGGAATATACATCCTCTTGGAGCCATCATGTAGCTAATTCCTATGTAATGTTCTTGAGTTGGTTTGTTGAAAATCATCTCCCCACCCCACAATTTCTAACATATGCCTTTGTCATAGTATTCACCACATTTTGGTCTAATTGTTTATTATTCTTATTATACTAAACCATAAGCCATAAACCTGGCAGAGACCAGGGCTCATTGTACATTGCATTTCAGTGGCTGGGAAAGTTAAGCTTAATAAATACTTAAGTAAATATTGAATAGGTAAATTAATTAACTACTATAAAGTATAATTACCATAGGAAAAAAGAGAAAGAGGGCAATTTAATTCACTTATTCCTTAATTTGTGGTGCATTACATTTATAAGTAACCTTAACATTTTGAGTCAAGATAGATGTATAAATGGCTATAGAAATAAACTTATAGAGAGATAGATTGTCCTTTAAAATTTAGTTATGTCCTTTCTGTAATTGTTCATTGATACGTACGTGTCAAATATCTGCTGTGTCACAGCAGCAAAGTGTACATACCATAAAATTCACCTACTTTAAGTACACGTATCCGTGATCTTTTTAATGTTTTACAGAGTTAAGCAACAATTAACCATGTCCTAGTTCTAGACATTTCCATCACCCCAGAAAGAGTGCTTGTGCCCATCTGCAGTCACTCTTCATTCCCACAACCAGCCCTAGGAAGCCACTAATCTACTTCCTGTTTCCATAGATTTGCATTTTCTGGACATTCCCATAAAGATAATCATACAGTATATGATTTGTGTTCGGGTTCTTTCACTTGGTGTCAACTTTTTGAAGTCTGTCTATGCTGTATAGATTATATGAGTGCTTCATTTCTTCTTTCTTACCAAACAGCATTCCGTTATAAGAACATACCACATTCTGTTTATCTGTTCTTTGGTTGATGGACATTTGGGCTATTTCCCTTTTTGGGAATAATATGAACTTTGGAATTGAAAAAATTCTTCTGGTTGTGAGTCTTGCTTTTATTTTGCATTGTTACTACAAAATCTGTCTTTTCTATTTGGTAACCAGACTCAGACCAACTTCTTTTATTTGTGACACTGAAACAAATCTATTCTTTTTCCAGAGATTATTTATTCCATTAAGAAATCTGTGTTAAAGCTTGCTCTAACCATGAAAAAAAAAAGTTCAACTTCTGAACAATTTAGAGCCATGTAGTCATAGTGGATACCGTAAGAGAGAGTTTTCCGAAGCCTGCCTGATATTTTCTGAATTCATTGAGCTTTGAAAGATGCAAAGGACTTCATTTAAGATCACTCACTCCCATGAATGGCTGCTGTTTAGAAATGATATGAGTGCAACGTCTTGATTCCTTAGTCTACGTAAGAGGAACCATGTGATTTGGTAATTACTGTTTCCTCTCTCCCAAGAAGCAAATCGCTGTCATTACCAACTGTCATCAATTAAGTCAACTATCATCTCAGTGTCTGTAGACCAGCTGAAGATCCCTCCTTTAGGGAAATAAAGCCAAAAATAAGTTTTCTCATTTCATAGAAAGTCTTCCTGCCTTTTACATGGTCCCCACACATGCCTGCATCTCTCATAGCACTTTGCACTTTCTGTAATTCTCAGTTTGTCACCCTCCCTAGACTTGAACCTTCTTGAGGACAGCAGCCAAGTCCTCCTTGGCCAGGGCCATCATTTCTAGAAATGCCCAATTTCAGATTTTGATGATACTTTTAACAATTTACCACAATTATAATGGGAGAAGAAAAAAAGGCAGGCATAAAAATGAGACAGAATCGACCATTTTATTTCATGGTGACACCAAGTAGATACCTTGTACTTCCTAAAATTAAAACTGTAAAAAGATACAATGACTATTTCTTTAATTCAGATGCCATGAAGCCTCCACAGCCATCTGTTAAGTATCTTAACACAGCAGGTAAAAGAGGAATTTCACAAATACCCTCACACTTTAGAATCAGACAAGAGCAGTTGACTCTCACATTTGCAAAAGCTTCTGGTTCCATTCTTCTCAAAATGAGGACAACTGAATTTGTAAAAGGAGTCTTGAGGGCAGCCAGATGCCTGTCCTATTTGAAAGATCCATGGCAAACCTTGAACTTGCTACATTGATGGAGCTGCGTGTCAAGTCAGCTTGGTGCCTGTTTCATAAGATGGGCTGGTGTAGCTCCCCTAGGCTAAGGGGGCATGCAGTCTGTTTCCCTTCTGAATTAAGTGTTTGTATAACTCGATGTCTTAAAAAATAGACTTTGTCTTCCCCAATGCCTGTTGTTCCCTATAGTACTCTAATTTGAGCTCTAGTGGCAGACATCACTGTGCCTCCCTGTGCACCTAACCTTCTCACAGAATAAAAATGAAGTGTCATAACTGTGAGGACATTTTCTGTCACTTTGGACAAATAATCAGTTGACTTAAATCCTCTTAACAGCCAATGCTGAAGTTGCAGTAAAAAGGAAAGTCTTACATACTTGAACTAATGCCATTTTACTGCACAATGGGAGACTCCTTCCAGTTGATAATCGGTTTTAGATCCTGAAATCTCAGAAGTAGTAAGCCTTATAATTATTCTCATGAACGTAACCGGTAGTTTTTATTCATGCATAAGGAGCTAATCTGTTTGCCGCAATAATATTCAGCCTCTGCAGGTGCCACAGGTTAATTACACGCTGTAGCACGTGTACAGCAGCTCACTAATCACTGATATCCTTGAAATTCTCAAGTGATTCTCCGGGGGAACCTGCAAGTTTCTTGATTCTCTGGGGCTGATCACCAGGGAACCTTAATGGCAGCTTATACTGTTATGATGTCATCATCTTCCCATTAATATTTACATGCTCGATTCTGTCTCATTTTTATGCCTGCCTTTTTTTCTTCTCCCATTTTGATATTTCACATGAGATGACTACAGATCCCTAACTTCCTATTTTGGTGCCACATAAAGTGAATTGTTTATCGGAGATGAAATAAACACAGAAATGGAGAGTGGGCATTCATATATTACTGTTTGACCATGTCTGCTGAATCTCATTATAAAAATTGAAGGGTTGCGTTTATCCGTTTAGTTTTTTAAATTTGTTCTTCTAGTAATTGATATGTATTGTATTGTATTGTATTGTATTGTATTGTATTGTATTGTATTTTATAAGAGTATCACTCTGTGAAGGATTGGGGTGGGGGGAAGCAGATCCTTTCCCCCAGACAGTTTAAGAAACACTACCCTGCTCTAGCAACACCTGATTGGTGGGAACAATTGACAGGTCCCCATGTTACACCCAACAACATGGTTTGTTAACATTAGTAAAAGTGAGTAGGAAAGTTCTTCATCTCCAGTGGTCTGTGTTGTCTTCCATCTAACATTATGCCAACATCCGTGCTATGGGACAAAGAGACACTTGGGTCTTGAATTTCAGACTTGTATCCACCAAAATGCTCCCTGTGCATAATGTCATCCCATCCTGCACACAGAATCTCACAAACTAGCTAGAACAACTTTCTGTTTATTGCTAAAACTATATTCTATATTACTGAGGTGTCTTTCTAAATTGGACGTTATTAGTACTTAATATTGTGTTAGTCACTAGATCTTAAAATATAGCGATGTTGTTCCTAAATTGGGTAGTTTCCATTCAAAAGTGTGAACTAAGAATAAGCTTTGGCCTTTGAAAAATCTCAAGTCAGGTAGTAGTACTGCTGGTGATATGAGTCTCCTGAGTTTTGCTTTAAGGGTTTTTGCTAATGGTGAAATTATGCAACTTGCTTTCGATAATGAAGATATGTTATGATATTATGATATCATTATCACTGACACCCCTCTCTCAGTCACCATAATTAGTTGCCTTGTCTAGTTTGAACAAATGAGCACTTGAGTACCTTTTGCACTCCCTCCTTCCGTTTGTGGCTGGTAGACTTTCAGTTACAGCCAGACCGGGGATGATTTCTGCATGGTTCCATTTGCACAGGAAAAGTGGACAGAGACTCGGGAGATAGACTTCCTACAGTACCTTTCTCAACCTTGATTTGTTTCTGTCCTCTGCGCACAGTGAGACCACTTGTTGGAGGTCTCGAGACCATTTTTGTGAAAACATCATATACCACCGAGTGTAGTTTCTGAAAGTACATGCTCTTGTGAGAAGCTTCATCCTTCCGTGCCCTTGCACCAGGTTCTCTGGGACTAGTTGAGAGACTATGTCATACAAGGAGCATAAATCCTACTGTCTATCAACCTGCATGTCCACCCCACCACCAGGGAGAGGGCAAGCTCTGTGTTCCAAAAAAAGCAACAACTGTCTGAACAGAATGTCACTCATTCTGCCTGGGATTGGGCCCAGGCTCAGAAATATATAGGCTGTTCATAATATTTCAGAAATACACTAAGAATGACTTAAAACTTAGCCAGTTTAGCTTTATCTGCAGAAGTCTGCTCCTCCCAGTAGTACCTGGGCTCAAGTTCAGGCTAGATGACCCCAGGGAGAAGAGAATGGAGATGCAGAGAAAAACCAGAGGACCGGGGCAGGGAGAGAGTTAGGATGTTTCTTGTCTCTGTCCTTCCTGGCACACCTGAAGCATCAACTCTGTTTACCTAAAAATCAGCAAACTGGTCCCCTGACGTGCCACTGTGCTTCCCAGTTCAATATTCTGTTTTTCCTTTTCTCGAACAACAGGAAAACTTGCATTCAAATTGACCATCATTCCAACTATAATGTAGGATATTTATCCTGAAGATGCAATAATACATGTACATTGGGAGAGAAAATGGAAACGTGGTATTTAGGATGTGCATTTTTATGTCCTCTGTTGTCCTTATGAGAGGAAGAGGGATAATTGTAGCCCAACTAAATTATGAACTATTATAGGATATGGAGGTCCTTTTGGCCTAATTTAATTTTTGTTTGTTTATTCTGCAAAGGTCATTTCTTAAAATATCCTCTTGCAGGCATGCAAAGCCCTTTCCTTTGCATAAGGTGGCTGGGAAGAACACTGGCTTTTGCAGTCAAATCACCAAGTTTGCATGTGTGCCACATCTGTTCCCTCTCTACATGTGTGCCTTTTTGTGTGTGTCTCCTACAGTAGGCCCTCCACAAGATTCAGAAAATGCCAGGATTTATATATTGTGTGGATTTGTTCCATTTATGTACTCCTGAATTTTAAAGAGAAACCTGCCCGAAGCCATCATTCTAAAGACCAGAAATAAATCTGTCACGTAGCAGCAGTTTTTAAATAACAACATTTTTTTAATGGGTATGGTAAAATTAGATCAAAATGTTCTAGAAGATGACAACTCCTATATAGACAGACATTAAAAAATAGTGTTTTAAAATCTTGTACGATATAACAAAATAGAGGGTATTTTATATTGATTCATAAGTATGAGCCATTCATAAGTGAATTCTTTTATGTAGTGAGTACAGTGTATTACCTACATTATCAGGCTGGATCAAGCACTAAGTAGTAATATTAGCCTTTCTTTAAGAAAAAGCATTATAGCATCTGTGTATCCATCTTTTCTCATTAAAAAGATTTTTTAGGGCACCTGGTAGCTGAGTCGGTTAAGCTTACAACTCGTGGTTTCTCTTGGGTCACGATCTCAGGATCCTGAGATCAAGTCCCATGACTGGCTTTGTGCTCAGCAGAGAAGCTGCTTGAGATTCTTTCTCCCTTGCTCTCTCCCCCCTTTTGCCCCTCCCCGCTACTTGCACCCCCGCCACACACTCTCTCTCAAGTAAATAAATAGGTAGACACATAGATATATGGATAGATAAATAAACTCTTTTTTAAAAAAAGGACATGTAGGACGCCTGGGTGGCTCAGTTGGTTGGGTGATGCCTTCTGCTCAGGTCATGATCCTGGAGTCCCAGGATCGAATCCTGCATTGGGCTCCCTGCTCGACAGGGAGTCTGCTTCTCCCTCTGTGTCGTCTTCTATCTCTCGTGCTCTCTCTCTCACTCAAGTAAATAAGTAAAATCTTTAAAAAAAAAAAAAAAGAAAAGAAAAAAGTTCAAGTATAAGCTTTTGAAACAAAACTAATATTTTGCTTGTCCTCTTCATTGAGCTTTGTGTGTATATTTCAGGCTCCTCGACTGATATTTTCCCCCTCAGAACAAGGACACCTCGATCTTCGTGCCAGTTAAATCTAGTACCTGAAGTCTATAAAGCTGAAGAGTTAACATCGCCTTTATGAGCCTGTCTTTCCCGGTCTGTAAAATGGATTAATAATATGCCCAGTTTCTAGGGAGCTTTTGAGGAATAGATGATATAATCAGTGTTAAGTAAATAACACAGTTTTGGCCTGAAGTCAGTGCCCAGTACATTCAAGTCGTCATTATTAGTTACAAAGAGCTTTCGGCTTCTTCTGTGTCTCTGTGATTTCTCCTCTCCACTTGAGAGAGGGAAATGAGGAGATAAAATTTTCACCTTTTAACAAAAGTAGAATATTTAATGATGTTTCTTCTACCTAGAAACTTCAACCCTGGGAGCACCGGAAGTCATTTTCCTCAAGACGATAAAATGTCTACTTCAAGAAGTAGGGACGAAGTATTCAAGCACAGCATTTACATAGAGAATGACAGATTTTCCTGTGTGCACATGATTATGAGACTCTGGTAAATGTTTTCAAAGATGATGGATTTTTTTTTTTAAGATTTTATTTATTTGACAGACAGAGATCACAAGTAGGCAGAGAGGCAGGCAGAGAGAGGAGGAAGCAGGCTCCCTGGTGAGCAGAGACCCCGATGTGGGTCTCGATCCCAGGACCCTGAGATCATGACCTGAGCTGAAGGCAGAGGCTTTAACCCACTGAGCCACCCAGGCGCCCAAAGATGATGGATTTTCAAAAGTTAATTGAGTGATCTAACAAATGAGCTTTTTTTTTTTTTTTTTTTTAAATAGGAGCCTTCTTAATCTTGTATCTTACTATTGGTTGCCTCCTTTAATCCATGGAAAGATCTTCTGTTCCCAGGGAAAGGTTCCTTTAAGCAGAGCCATCCGCAGATTAAACGAGAGCATTACTAAATACCCTTTTTTTTTTTTTTTCCTGGCCCAATTTTTCTATTCTTAACTAATTCAACTCCTCTGATGTACTTCCTAGAACCGATTTTGACATATCGGTAACCCCTGTATGAATCACAGACGGAACTTTGGTCGTTGTTTAACACGGACAGCCAAATCATTAAAACAGTTTCTTTGTCCTAATTGCTTAATACTTTCTGTGTCTGTTATGTATTTTCCAAGACCTCTTGCAAATTAAGTATTAGCTGTATGAGGTGACACATTAAATTAGTGACAGAGAGAGGATATAGATTGGGTTGAATCGTCGTCCTAGTTTGTAGTCAGTGAACCACGCCGAGAAAGTGATTTTGCTAAAGTGATTTAGTAGCTGACACTTGCAGAGTCATCTGTCCGAGGTGGTTCGGGGTAACCTTGTCAGGAGACCAGGAATAAATCTGACGGTTTTTGAAGTTTCCCTCCCTGCTTTCCTTCCTTTATTCTTTCCTTCCTTCAGTAAATATTTATTAAGGGCTTTCTCAGTGCTAAGTGCTTTGGCAAGAACCCAGGGGTGAACCGGACACGGATCCTGCCCTGAAGGAGTTTATAATCTACCAGTTAGATTAAGGAGGAATAACTAGGAGGCATATGGAAACGGCATGAGAGGTTGTCTAAAATGATAGGCTGGTTCGTGAGAAAGAGATTATTTCAGTTTTTGGAATTAAGGAAAACATTAATCTCTTGGAAAACCTGATAAAGGGTATAGATCTTTCTTCCAGAATGATATTCCTCCCATAGGCATGTAATTACAAAGAGTTTATGGAACCACTGGAGGTATGTGTGTGATCTATGCTGTGTGTATGTGCTATATGTGTTATATGTGTGCGGAATGCATGTTGTATGTGTGTGTTATATACATGTGTGTGGGGGCAGTGTGTGGTTGTGTGTATGTATGTGGTATGTGTGTATGTATTTGTGTAGTGTGTGGTATGTATATGTGGGGTTATATGTGTCGTGTTTGGATGTGAATGTTTATAGTGAATGTGTATATGTGTGTATGTATGTGTATGTGATATGTGGGGTATGTATGTGGACAGTGTATGATTGTGCAGTGTTTATATATGGGGGGGTGTATGTGTGGTTTATGTATGGTGTGCATGTATGTGCAGTGTATGATATGTAGGGTATGCATGTGTGCACTCTGTGTATGTACAGTGTGCACTGTATGTATGTGTAGAGTGTGTACAGTGTATTTGTGGGTGTGTGTATGTACAGTGTGTGGTATATGTGCCGTGTGTAATGTGTAGATATGTGCGGTGTGTGTGTGTGGTATATGCGTATATTTGTGGTGTGTACATGGGTGTGCGCAGTGTGTGTGCATGCAGTGTGTGAAGTGTGTGTGTGGTATGTGCATGTGTGTGGTATATGTGTGTGGTGTGTGTGGGTGTGATATGTGGGGATGTGTGTATGCAATGTATGCACAGTGTGTGGTATATGTATATGGGAGGGGGTGTGGTGTGTGCATGTGTCAGGGAGGGGGAGGGGGAGGTTCCAAGCCCTAGGTTAAGAATCACTGACTTAGAGAAAGCATTTAATTTGAGCCTTCCAGTCAGGGTAGGGTTGGCTGGGAAGACATAATGGAAGGATCTTTGGACAGAGGCAGCAGCAGGAGGAATCCTGGAACCAGGAAAGCATGGTGATCATAAGGGAACAACCCATTCTGGTCTTGGATTCTCCTTCCTTGTTTGAGAACCAGTTTTCTGCATAAATCATCCTGCTACACTAAGGACCTTCATGGGCCATGGACATGCTAAAAGTTTCTAATTTTTATAAGATGCTTTCTTTTTTTTTTTTTTTTTTAAAGATTTTATTTATTTATTTGACAGAGAGAGATGACAAGCAGGCAGAGAGGCAGGCAGAGAGAGAGGAGGAAGCAGGCTCCCTTCTGAGCAGAGAGCCCGATGCGGGGCTCGATCCTAGGACCCTGAGATCATGACCTGAGCCGAAGGCAGCGGCTTAACCCACTGAGCCACCCAGGCGCCCCAATAAGATGCTTTCTTTTCACCAATCATATTTTCTCTCTACTGAGAAGGGTTTACTTTTTTCCTACATATTGGCCTTTCAATGAGTGAAGAAAGTAAAAAAAACAGTAGCTTTGTATATTTAAAAATCTTTCCTGTATAGATCTAAAATGGTTGTCTTCCCCCAAAACTTTAACTGTCACACTTTCTATCCTCTCAGTCATTTAACTGACAGCCTAAAATGTATTATCTTAGCAAATTACTGTTGAAACAGTGTGAACGTCACCGCTGCCTTGTTGTTAACGCTTATTACACTGTCCTTGGCTATTCCTGGGGTGTATTTCAAGGTCTGTATTCAAAATAGATTAGTACAGCAGATAACTAAACTAAATAAACAATTCCCTTTCCATAGCATGTGAAATATACCTCAACTTTCTCATCTTAGAAAAAAACGGGGTCGACCCACATCCTACAATGGCAGTGCAAATGGACTGAGGTTATGCTTGCATGGTGCTTATGTGAGCCTCAGACCCAGAGTGAGTACTCAGCGGTGTCAGCTATAGTCCTCATTTTCATCATCACTGATATTTTACTTTTTCCGTATGTATTATCTATGTCTTTTCAGTACTTGGTTCTCCAGCAAAGTACCTTGCACATACTACTCAGCACAGATTATATGCAGGGAGTCATCACTCTCTAGGAATCAAATTTGCATTAGAAATAGAGGCCACTTAAAGTCAGTCCAATTCCAGAAAATTAAAACTTACAAAACAGACCACTTGGGGAGCAGTTATTGATATATCTCCTATCTGTTTGGGCTGCTATAACAGAATAGCATAAACTGAGTGGTGTATAAACAGCAGAATTTATTTCCGAGATCAATATGGTGACTGGTGGGTGCCGAGATCCTGGTTCATATACTCCTGTATTCTCGCTGTATCCTTACATGGCAAAAAGCACCCTAGAGTCTTTTTTATAGGGACATCCATGCCATTCATGAGAACTCTGCCCTCCTGATGTCATCACTTCCCAAAGACCCCCACCTCCAAATAGCATCACTTGGTGTATTAGGTTTCAATATGTGGATTTGGAGGGGGGAACCAAGCATTCAGTGTACAGAAACATAAAAAGTGATTTTTTTTTAACATGAGGCAGCATTTGAATAAAAACAAGAAGGTACTGCAGATTCTTTAACCAGGTTTTAAATAGCTGTCGTTTCCAAAGTGTGATCCCCGCACCAGTGACATCAGCCTCAACTTGGCAGTTGTGAAAGATGTAACTGCTCGAGCCTGGAAACTCTCGAGTTGGAGCTCGGCATTCCCGGCTTTAACAAGCCCCCCAGGAGATTCCCATGCACGTGAAGGTCTGAGAACAGCCGCTCCGATGCATTTCCAATTCAAGCTAAACTTCTTTGTAGACCAGGCGCTGTCAGTTGCATGTTAAAAATGTTATATTATGTGGAATTTGAGAAACAAGGCAGAGGATCATAAGGGAAGAGAGGAAAAAAATGAAACAAGATGAAACCATAGAGGGAAACAAACCATAAGAGACTCTGAATCTCAGGAGCAAACTAAGGGTTGCTGGAGGGGAGGGGGCAGGAGGGAAGGGGTGACTGGGTGATGGGCACTGAGAGGGTATGTGCTATGGTGAGTGCTGTGAACTGTGTAAGACTGACGAATCACAGACCTATACCCCTGAAACAAATAATACTTTATATGTTTTTATTTTATTTTATTTTATTTTATTTTATTTTATTTTATATCTTTATAGTGTTCCAAAATTTATTGTTTATGCACCACACCCAGTGCTCCATGCAATACGTGCCCACCATAATAACCACCACCAAGGCTCACCCACCTCCCCACCCCACTCCCATCCAAAACCCTCAGTTTGTTTCTCAGAGTCCACAGTCTCTCATGATTCGTCTCCCCCTCTGATTTCCCCCAACTTACTTCTCCTCTCCATCTCCCCATGTCCCCCATGTTATTCCTTATGCTCCACAAATAAGTGAAACCATATGATAATTGACTCTCTCTACTTGGCTTACTTCACTCAGCATAATCTCTTCCAGTCCCTCCATGTTGCTACAAAAGTTGGGTATTCATCCTTTCTGATGGAGGCGTAACACTCCATTGTATATATGGACCACATCTTCTTTATCTGTTCATCTGTTGAAGGGTATCTTGGCTCTTTCCACAGTTTGGCGACCGTGGCCATTGCTGCTATGAACATTGGGGTACAGGTGGCCCTTCTTTTCACTACATTTGTATCTTTGGAGTGAATACCCAGTAGTGCAATTGCAGGGTCATAGGGTAGCTCTATTTTTAATTTTTTGAGGAATCTCCACATGGTTTTCCAAAGTGGCTGGCCCAACTTGCACTCCCACCAACAGTGTAAGAGGGTTCCCTTTTCTCCACATCCTCTTCAACACTTGTTGTTTACTGTCTTGTTGATTTTGGCCATTCTAACTGGTGTAAGGTGGTACCTCAATGTGGTTTTGATTTGAATCTCCCTGATGGCTAATGATGATGAAACATTATATTAAAAAATAAATTAAAATTTTCTTAAAAACACTATATCATTTTCTTTACATGCATGATTTACGAGATGAACGGTTGCATGAAAGCAAGCACATCTCATTGCAGTAGAAGTCACTTAGGGATCAAGTTACCTGTTGGTAACACCAGCTTCTAGCGTTCTCACTGACCTACATCCCACAGCGTATTGATTCTGTATAGGTGCAGTAGGAGCTATGGCATGTGAACATTCCACCTGCCCCTTTATGTAGGTTTCCTGTAACATCCTCCTAGTTAAATTTTTTTAATGCTTCTCAGACTAGATAAGAGGATAGGATGGAGTAGGCAGAATGAACCTTAAAAGGACCTTTTCCAATGCTATTCCTAAGAATTTTTCGTAAGGAAATGCTCATGGATATGTTCACATGTACAGAGATTCAGCTACAAGGACATTCACAGAGGATGGTTATCACAGCAAAAACAAAACAAAACAAAAAACTGGAAACACCTAAATGTCCAGTAGTTGGGGAAATGGTTAAATAATTTATGGAGTACAGAGAAAAGGGAAAACTATGCAACTATTTAAAGTGATATGGACCTATAATTTATTAAGTGAATAAAACTTACAAAGCAGTACCTTTTCACATAGAATATGTATATATAAAATATCATACATGCAGGCATCCTACGTGTTATCCAAAATATTAACAGCAGTTATTTCTGGAAGTGACATTATAGGTTATTGAAACTTTTTCTTTCTGAGGATGTGTATTTTCTAACTTTTTGACAATGATTAGCCTAACAGTTATCCACCAAACTATACAGCATGAGGCAGACTTTCATCTTGACCTTTTTTATTCATTATTAAGTCACAAGGCCAACCCAGCACTATATCAAAACAGTGAGCATATATCACTCAAATATAAGTGAACATCCCTGGATCACATTGGAGGTATTCACTGAGCCGCTGCCATCATTGCCAATGAACTTGGTTTCTTCCCCGCCCTCCAACTTGTCATCGTCCAGGAAATTCCCCCACTGAGACCCAAACAAGACTTTTGGAACATAGAAACATGCATCTTCGAATGACACCAAACAAATTATGCCAAGAGGACAGGGCCAATACCAGTTCCTGTTGTCAGTGTCCTAAAATTATGCACACAGTCTGTCTGTGGCCTGCTTGCAGGTGGAGGAGTCTGATTTTGTTTTTGTTTTGCATATTCTCCCCCAGAGCCTAGAAAATAGGACACATAGTCAATTACTTTGCTTGTAGTCGTTGAAAAACCTTGGACTCCCAGCACATCAGAGAGGAGGAGAGGGCTGACCTTATCAGGCCCTCAATGTCTCAGGCAGGGAAAGAAATGATGTGGAGAAATTGAACCATGAGGTGCCATTTGTTTAATTTAAAAGCCTGCTTCTGCCAAGAGTCTGCTAGAAAAATAGTGAACTTGAGCTGTTCAAGTGTTATTCTCTATTCAGCCTGGTTGGATACAGCTCTGGATAAGAGTCATGAGGCAGATGTGTTGTTACACTTTAGAAGAGGGTTAGGAAGGCGCTAGGAGGGCTTGAGAACAGGTTTAGGGGACAACTTCAGGGGTCCTGTAGGTCTGTATGTTTCCAGGCATTCATTCCCCCGAGCCATGCTGCCCTGCATTTGGACTTCTCTTCTTCCCAGTGACCCGGCCCCATTTCCGGGCCAGTGGGGAAAATTAAGGAACCACTTCCCTGGCCTGGTTCTATCAAGGAAGCTTTTAGGTTTGTGTCTCATCTTGCTGGGGCAGCAATTGAGAGCTCTTATGTAAATATCAATAAACACTCAATCATAAGGCCAGTGAGTTCAAGGCTTTTCTCTTCTAGCTGCACCATTTTCTATGTGGTTCCAAGCTCAGTTACGGTGCTGTCAAAAAGAGAGAGCTTGTTATATGGTTATTGGCATGCACAAGAACACTCTTGTTAGGAGGTGAGGGTATGGAGACCCAGCTCCTGGGGAGCATCTTGAGGTGGAGATTCAAAAGTGCTACCTCAATAGGAACTGCCCCTGGGCTCACCACCTGTGGGGGAGGGGGGAGAGCAAGAGTGGGCAGAGAAAATAGAACTCCACGATTGCCATCATGGCCTCAACTGATCCCACAGGTTGCTGGGATTGCCCTCCAGAGTTGTCAGCCGTTGGGATGATGAGGCTGGGCCTTTATACCTCTATGTTGATCACTCCTTGGGTACAGGTTCTTGGGAAAGAGACATGACCTTGGGCAAAATGACTCTAGAAAGGTTCTCAGCTGAGAGCTGCTGGCTTCCAATCCTTCCAGCATCTGCGAGGATGAGGGCTTTGGTCATGAGGTCAAAGTCATGGGAAAGCTGGGCCATTCTCCAGCGTTTAATACAAAGAATTCCGCCCCCCAAATCTGAATGTAGTATGTAGTTAGTTCTGGGACAAGAGGTACAGTTATCTGTTACTCCCTGTTAACTCCATGAAAACAGTGGAGGCTCAGAAAGGAAGCATTGGATTTAACAGTTTGTTGTTCATGCAGAACAGATAATGTTTCCAAACATCATCCTATTAATGCCATTCTAAGAAGTATATTGCCTTTGATTCTATGCTTAAAAACTTAAATATAGTAGATACATTTTCAGAACTAGGCCAGAGACTAATGTCTGCATTTGAATTCTCAGTGTATGGCTACTAGAGGGTAAGCATCCCACATGTAAACCTTACAGCTCAAAATCCATTCTTGGATAAAGTCAGTGACCATGAAAAACAGACCTTTGCTACTAGAGTTAATTGAGGGAGTTCAGATCCAAATTACTTTATCAGTCATTTAGTCAATGACATTTATTGAGGAAATAACCTTTTATATAAAGGTTGTAGGGCACTACCAAAGTAGAATGGAAATAATTGCTAACATTTGGCTCATTTTTCATTGTCTGCAGAACATTTTAGCATAATATTATCTCACTTAATGAGTTGTGTTCATGTCCCCATTTTATAGATAAGGGAAGTGAAGTTCAGAAAAGCAAGCAAAATGCCCAATTTCAAGCAGGTAGTGACAGGTGGTATTATTACCTTACCTTGCTAGGAGTCCGCAGGCAGAAAGAATTACTGAGATAGCACAGCTATTATATCTCTCTTAGAGACAGGGTACCAGAGAAAGCTGGGGTTTGTGTGTGTGTGTGTGTGTGTGTGTAAAGCAGTTAGGCAGTCCTGGACTTAGGGTATCAATAGAATGAGGAAGCACGGTGACCTTGAAATGACCTTAGCCATCAAAAGGATTCTCCTACCAGCCCCCCAAAATATGGAGTGGGCTTCAAGATCAATCAGGAGTTACTCTTTTGAATGATCTCTCTGCAGATGCACAATCTAGCCATGACCAGATTTACAGACATGAGAGGTAACAAAGCCAAAGGTTTGTAAATCTTAGTTGGTTCAGACGGATTTTGTCCATCTATATCAGCGAATCCCTTTGACATATTTTCTCAATTCCTCACTCTGTCTTTTACCTAATCATCTGTGGGTACTGAAGCTTGAGCTGTTTACTAGCAAAGTGATTTAGCTGTGGATGTGTTATTCCTGGAAAGTGTTTCTCTAGATGGCCCCTTTCTGTTGCATATAGCATTGTAAGGTTATCCAAGTCCTACTGGTAATACTTTCACTGGATTTCATAGGCAGGAAATAGCTCCCATTCACCAATTCCACCAAGGAATTCCCACACAGAGCCTAATCCAGTTTTTCTGATAGAATGTGAAGGTAGAATAAAATGTAGTGTTAGAAGGAATTTAAACTAGGTCTTCCTAGTGGAGAGAGGGGAAGAAAAGACTAAAACCCTCTGAGATGATGTGAAGAAATTAATCTCTGGTAGGTGGTCATTCAAGTTTCAGCATAGATGGATATGATATGATGGGCATGTTTCTCTTACCTGCTGTAACACTGGGTGTGTTGTGATAGGGTGACTTAGGAGACTGTAAGAACCCAATAGAACTGAGGTTGTTTGTTTGTTTGTTTTTGAGGTTGAAAGAAAGCAATCAAGTCAGGCAAGCCAGAGCACCCATGGGTGTCAGTAGACAATGTAAGATCCAGACAGATGTAGAGGAGGGATCTTAAGAGGCATTAGAGTTATTATGTCTGATGTGTGGAGCATGGGAGTGAGATGTTTGTTACCAGGACAGCTGACAGCAGATAATGGCACCCAAGTATTCTCAGTGAGAGAAATGAGAGTGCAGAGAAGAGGTTCAGTCTTTAAAGAGCCAGGCAGATTCAGACTAAGAGGGACAAAGCAGGGGACCCAGTTCCTACCTGGGATACACTCTGTGGGCTCGGATGAAGAATTGAGGCAGACACTTCACTCCTAGAGCTGTAGGTTCCCGGTCAGGGGGAGCCAAAAGCAGACCCAGCTAGACAGGAAGGGGTCTAGAAGGAGCCTCCTGGAAGAGAGCCTTCCACAACCATGGCAAAACTGAAAGACAGACCAGCCCCCTTCATTTGACGAAAGCTGACGGAGAGCTGGGCTGGACGGGGAGCAGGGGCTTGAGAGAACCTGGGAGTGGCAGCTGGATGCTGAGCCTCCTGGAAATGGAATAGAGAAGGATCAGGCTAAGAACTTCTGTTTAGGGAAAAGTTGAACACAGTGGTGTCTGCAGTTCTATAGTGTCCGAAAGAGAACTGACAAAAGCTTTCACAAGCATCCAGCCCAAGCTAGAGACATGGCTGCGTGTCTGATCAGTATGGTATGAGGGATCTGTTGAAATCAGTCTAAGAGCCTTCTGAAGGCTCTGATTTCCCACTAGATAAAGTTGTGAGTTTCCACAATTTGAAATAATATGTAGCTCTGATCCAATAGCTAAATATTGATACTTGGCTGTGTATCTATAGATGGAAGTGCATCATGGGTTTTGGCTCAAACCACTAATGTACAAAAATAAGCAAAGTCCACCAGTGACCCATACCTTTCTGTAAGGTGACTGTTAAATTCTTCAGTCATCAGAATTGCTATTTAATTACCCCAGAGAAGTGAATTACCAATTAGTGTCATGGCTGTAGGTTTCTCCTCATGCATGTAGACATAGGGGTTTATCGTTATTTGGGTTTTTAAACTATCCCCATGAATCATACCGTTTCTGTCTCTTACAGTGCTGTGATAAACACTCCATGAGTTAGGAGAATAAACATGATCTGTCTTTTCATTGTTCCCTGAATAATAATAATAGAAGTGCATCTAGTTTTTTGTATAATAAATGTAGGGACCCTTTGAAGGTGAATCTGTCTTTTCATTGTTTCCTGCATAATAATAAAAAATGCTTCTAGTTTCTGTATAATAAACCGAAGGACGCTTTGAAAGTTGCTACAAGTTTGTTAGAATAACAGTTTGGTCACACCTCTTTATAATAATGTACTTCTCAAAAATTTTTCAAGAAACAAGACTGCTTTGCTATTGTGTTGCCCACAGCTCCAGTGTCTATCAGGAATCTGTGTTTGTTTAGGGCATATGCTGCTCATTGCCCAGCTGGTTCTCTGCTGAGTCATGCTCCCCCTGGTGCCATCTGCTTCCCATGGTCAGCTGTAGGGCTTCTTGGTTTAATACCAACTTTGTACCCCTTTCTGTCATTACCTGGTAAATGTTGGTACTTTCTGATTGGTAATTTACAGACCAGGAAGGGACCTTGAAAGGTTATTTAATATCAAACCTTGCCTTCAGAGAATGAAACCATCCCGGAGAGGTAAAAACCTAAATTTCAAAGACATCCAAAGAAACTAATTTCACAGCTTTCTTTACCAAGCCACTTCGATATTTTAATAGACAATAACCTTCATGGACAGAAAGTGACTCTTTTTCAAAATCTCTAATTTAGGTTCCTCATGCTGCAGTTTAAATTCTTGGGAGCCCAGGAGTAATAAAGAATGGTTGGTTGGATGCCCTTTCTATTCTGAAGGAGCCTCCTAATTGTCTCTGTATTTCTCTTCTTTAGCTACCTGATCATTGATCTTCAAGCACTGCTTTTTCGATTGGTTTGGTGGCTTGGGTTTTTGTTTTGTATCTCCACTCCACAGACTGCACAATGGACCAAGTGGAGGCATGCTGTGTTGCGATACAAGCTTGAGAGTATCAGAAAAACTGCCCCACTCCTGCGAGCCTATGCTGCATGAGTGCCTTAGTTGTCACACATGCCTAAGTGCCACCAACATCCAATGCCCCATCTTTTTTTTTTTTTTTTAAGATCTTATTTATTTATTTGACAGAGAAAGAGAGAGGGAGAGAGAGCGCCCCCTCAAGTAAGCACAAACAGGGGAAGGGGCAGTGGAAGAAGCAGCAGATTCCCCGCTGAGCAGGGAGCCTGATGTGGGGCTTGATCCTAAGACCCTGGAATCATGACCTGAGCCAAGGCAGATGCTTAACTGACTGAGCCACCCAGTTGCCCCCAATGCCCCATCCCATCTTTATCCAGAGCTCAAGAACCAAAAAAGGCGCATCTTCTAAGAACGTTTAATGAATAAGGTTTTGCTTTTTCCTGTTTGCGATTATTTTTCTCCCATTTTCCAGATCATCAAGATGTGGCCTAGAATATGTACCTTTTCACATTCAAATAAACTATCCATCAGGGCATCATCCAGCAGGAAAACAGATCATGCAGCACTCTCAGTTTAGGGCAATCTGAGGAGAGCATAACAAAGGGACTCTTTATAGAGGTAGCGCAGAGTGACGGGGGCCCCTGGATGTGGGAATAGTAGGACTCTGTTCCCATCTTGAGGCCTGAAGAGTGGAGAAAAGCAGAACCCAGACTCAGGGGCTTGTATAGAGAGAGCCCCTCACAGGAGTGGGGTCCCTGGGTGAGGGATGTTGTCACAGACCCCTGTGACTGTATGGCCCACTGCTGCCAGCCTCCTGCCTGGGTGCCCCATCAGACAATTACAACAGGAAGCATGGGGGTGAGGGAACCCATTGCCGTAGTCCATTTTAGTCAGCCTTTCAGGGCCCAAGGAAAAATGGAGAAAGATGGAGAGTGCACCTGTGGGCAAATGAAAGACTTTAAGCATTGATGGGAAGGAGATATTTGGCCTTTTATGAAAAGTAAGAATGTGGGTTATCTCTTCGACTTAATTTCCTCTTTCTTTGGAAAGTACATTAGGGGAGCAGTGTGACTATAGAAGAAACAGCTAAGTGCTAGTGGAGATGCACCTGCAACTTTGTTCTTATTTGCTGAGGTCATCTAAAATGACTTGTCCTGTACAACAAAGAATCAATAGATGTGTACGGACTGGAAGTTGCCATTGATTTTGGGGAATGCCATCTTCTGGTGCATTATCTTAGAGTTAATGCTTCTCTTATCAAGGGTTGGAATAAGCCCCAAATTTCTTTGCGGGCTTCTTCGTATCAGTTTTAAATATTCAGACACTTTGCCCTTTAAGTGTGGAAAGAGTGATTATTTCTCAGTCTTTGACTTCAATACCTTCACATATTTATTCTTCCCGCTCGCCCCTTAGCCAGGAAGCAAATACAGACTTGTTTCCTATAAGAATTTTATGCATTTATGTGTTTTTCCCAGTTCCCACCTTTGGACTTCTTAATAATGTCTTTCCTCCTTTATGTTCCATAAAAGTGGAATCAAAGCATTTCTGGCAGTCTGACATAGTTTAAAGAATGAGAATCTGGCAATAGGTTATGCTTATTTCTATAAATTCTTGTCCACAGATTTAGTGACATGAGAGATTTTAGAAATCAGACCCTCCCAGGATCGCCTTTCTACCTTGTGGACATTAGTGGCCTAATGTGTAAGCTGGACATCTACCCTGCCGGTGGTTGAGGAGCAGCTAGTGGAAAATGGTAGGCACTGAACAAAGTAACACTTCATTGACCTTTTGATGGTATTGCCTTCTCCAAGTATTGCTATCATTTCCCATCCCTTTGTGTATTTCCGTCTAGTAGCCAGTGGTTTCAGCTTCATATGTCCGGAACAGAAAGAGGAATACTATTCTTTTTCTACTGAAAAAAAGAAAGAGGGAAGAGAGAGAATGGGAGGGAGAGGGAGAGAGGAAAGGAAGGAAGGAGAGGAGGGAGAGGGGGAAAGAAAGAAAAGGAAGGATAAGAAGGGAAAGGGAAGGGAAGGGGAGAGGAGGGAAGGAAGGGAGGAAGGAGAGAGAGAGAAAGGAAGGAAGGAAGGAAGAAAGCAGAAAAAGAAAAATTTCCCTAGTCTGTATCATTTCCACTGTAAAAAAAAAAAAAAAAAAAACAGAATTTAAATTTTCATAAGCATGCAATAAGGACAAAAGAAGATCCCCCAAACAAATTTTTAATTAATTAATTAATTAGGGTAACCTTCCTAAATAACCGGATTCTTTCAGCTATCTTGTCAAGCATGGCTCTTTCTGATGATAGTAGAACCACTCAGTAAGTTGCATTGTACCCAGAATGTTTTAATGTTTCTTACAAAAATGCCTCCTATAGTCCTATGAGGGCTCAGTCGTGAGAAGAAACGCCGTTGACCCTGGATGAACCTGTAAAATGGAATATTTGAATCTGCCGCCTCTTGCTCTGTTGATAACCAAGTCCTAACTGTTCATGGCTTCTGTCTGTGCTAACCTGTCCAGGGAGTCTATCAAATCCCCTCCATACCATCAATTGAGTCTCAGTGGTCTCAGGACCATTAGTTGGCAGGTGTTTGAGGACAATAATTAATTAATTTTAATCTGCCCCCGATAACTTTCCAAAATTTCATAAATTTTATAAAGGACTCTGAGAGACACTAATGCAAAAGAATGTTGGCAATTTGAGGGCAGTTATTCCTTTTAGCTCCCTACAGGATGTAGCTAATACTGTGCAGTTCTACTTTGTTTCTTGTATATTACCTTTTGGGTTTCATAATAACTCCCAAATAGGAAACCAGTACTTGGAAGTGATAAATGATTTATCCAAAGACACAGATAATTTGAGCCAATAATGAACTGATACAGGGAATATGGTCTTAATTATTGTATAGGCTTTGTGTATTTTGAACTGTAAGGAAAAAGGGGAAAGAGAGAGTGTGAGTAAGTGAGTGAGTGAGTGTGTGTGTGTGTGTGTGTGTGTGTGTGGTTAGAGAAAGAGCAGAAACTAAAGGAAAAATAGATAGAAAGAGCAGTGGGGGCTTACATATATCAGCTATGGTGAGAGTTGGCCTCTCACTGAGCTGAGTTATCAATGGCTTCACAATAATATCAGAACTAATAGCATACTGAATCCACAGAGTCCTTTGGTATTGTAAGGACACTCCATATTTCATGCCCTTAGTTAGACAGAAAGAAGAATTTCCTATTAGAAACATGATTATGTATTCATATGTATTCCTGGTCATTTTTAGATTCTAAGAGACTAAATTCAAAGTATGGTCTTCCCTGAAAGAGAGGCAATGGATTAGAAGACCTCTCAAGACAATTTAAGCAGATGGAGAGGCCAGAGTGCTGTTTCTTCTTTATGTATTCAGCAACATTACGGACTTCATAGTATTAGGATGGGCTAAGTCATGTTAGTAACCTAAAATTACTAGTTTATGGTAGTAACAAACGGTGCCAAAATCTCAGTGGTCTACAATGACAAAGATTTGTTTCTTGCTTGTGCTGTGTGTCCATCGTGGTCAGCTAGGGGATTAGCTCAGCATTATCTTCCTCCGGGGTCCAGACTGATAGAATAGCTACTTTCTAGGAAGTTGCTGGTCCCATGGCAGAAGAAAAGAGAGCTAGGTAAGGTCTTGTTCCGGCAATGATTGTTCTGGCCCAGAGGTGATATCCTTTACAACTAATTGGCCAAAGCACATTGCACAGTCCAGCACAACCCGCAAGTGGGCCAAGAGATACAGTCCTACCATGTGCCCAGGAGGCAAAAGGCCAGGACTATTTGTGAACAGCCCTAATAACTGTCCTGCTGCTTATGTATATCAACCTCTCGAGGAGGTGTCCAGGCTTAGTTTCTCTTCTGGCTGTCTGTACATTCAGACTGAAGACTCGGATACATAACCTGGCAACTTCACTAGCATTTCATAAGGTCTCGAAAAAGAATGCACACAAGGGGAACTCTAACTTATTCTTTAAGAGTCCCCGGAAACCTTGTGGAGGAAATCGTATTTATCATACCTGAAGTGTGAGTAGACTCTCACTAGGCAAAGAAGTTTGGTGTGTCTCTCATCACTTTATCTAACATAATACTGAAAGTCCTAGCCAAAACAATCAGACAAGAAAAAGAAGTAAAAGACATCCAAATCAGCAAAAAAGAAGTCACACTTCCACTATTTGCATATGATATATACTCTATATGGAAAATTCAAAGACTCCACCAAAAAAATTACTAGAACTGATTTGCAAATTCAGCCAAGGCACAGGATACAAAGTCAATGTACAGAAATCTGTTGTAGTTCTATATACACCAGTAATGAAGCAGCAGAAAGGGAAACCAAGGAATCAGTCCCATTTACAATTGCACCAAAAACCCTAAATTATCTAGGAATAAACCTAACTAAAGAGGTAAAATATCTATACTCTGAAAATTATAAAACACTGATGAAAATTGAAGATGACACAAAAAAAGGGACAAACATTCCATCCTCATGGATTGGAAGAACAAATATTGTTAAAATGTCTATACTACTGAAAGCAGTCTACACATTTAATGCAATCCCTGCCGAAATACGACCAACTAGTTTTTCAAAGAGCTGGAACAAACAATCCTAAAATTTGTATGGAACCATAAAAGATCCCAAATAGCCAAAGCAGTCCTCAAAAAGAAAAAGCAAATCTGGAGGTATTAAAATTCTGGACTTCAAGTTATATTGCAAAAGCTGTAGTGATCAATGGAAGAGAATAGAAAACCTAGAAATGAATGCACAACTATATGATCAACTGATCTTCAGCAAAGCAGAAAATAATACCTAATGGAAAAAAGACAGTCCCTTCAAAAGGATCTTGGGAAAACTGGACAGGAACATGTAAAAGAATGAAACTAGACCACTTTCTTACACCATACACAAAAATAAATTCAAAATGGGTAAAAGACCTAAATGTGAGGCAGGAACCCATCAAAATCCTAGAGGAGAACACAGAATAGTAACCCCTTTGCCTCTGCCATAACAGCTTCTTTCTAGATATGTCTCCTGAGGCAAGAGAAATAAAAGCAAAAATAAACTAAAGAGACTACATCAAAATAAAAACCTTCTGTACAGTGAAGGAAACAATCAACAGAACTAAAGGGGAACCTAGGGAATGGGAGAAGATATTTGCAAATGACATATCTGATTAAGGGTTAGTATTCAAAATATATAAAGAGCTTATAAAACTCGACACTCAAAAAGCAAATAATCCAGTTTAAAAATGGGCAGCAGACATGAAGATATTTTTCCAAAGAAGACATCCAGATGGCCAAGAGACACATGAAAAGATGCTCAACATCACTCATCATCAGGGAAATACAAATCAAAACTGCAATGAGAAACCACCTCACATCAGCCAGAATGGCTTAAATTAACAATGCAGAAAACAGCAGATGTTGGCAAGGTTGTGGGGAAAGAGGAACTCTGTTACAGAGTTGGTGGGAATGCAAACTGGTGCAGCCACTCTGGAAAACAGGATGGAGGTTCTTCAAAAAGTTAAAAATAGAACTATCCTATGACCCAGCAATTGTACTTCTGGGTATTTACCCAAAGGAAACAAAAATACAGATTCAAAGGAGCATATGCACCCCAGTATTTATAGCAGCAGTGTCTGCAGTAGCCAGCCAAATTATGGAATGATACCAAATCAAATGTCCATCAACTGAAGGAGATAGATACATCTCTCTCTCTCTCTCTCTCTCTCTCTCTCACACACACACACACACACACACACACGGGAATATTATTCAGCCCTAAAAAATGAAATCTTGCCATGTGCAATGACATAGGTAGAGCTAGAAAATATTATGCTGAGTGAAATAAGTCATTCAGAGAAAGACCAGTACCATATGATTTCACTCATATGTGGAATTTAAGAAACAAAACAAATGAACATAGGAAGAAGAAAGAACAGAGTAAAAGCAAGAAACAGGCTCTTAATTATACAGTCTTATTAAATTAAACCAAGAAAAGGCTCTTAATTATATCTCCTCTCTTAATTGGAGAGGAGGTGGGGTGGGTGGGTTAAATAGGTGATGGGTATTGTGGAGGGCACTCGTGATGAGCACTGGATTTTGTATGTAGGTGATAAATCACTAAATTCTACACCTAAAACTAATATTACACTGTATGTTAAGATGAACGTTATAGCAATGAGAGTAGTATGAGACATGAAATGGGGCAGGCATTAGTGTTCATTTTCTACCTGGAATAATGCGCAATGTTCATTTTCTACCTGGAATAATGCGCAATGTTGGGGGGAAAATGGAATAGTCTCTTGAATCACTGTTTTGGATTCCTTTTGATTTTACCCTCAAGCTCAGCATAACCCATGGTATCATCCACATCCAAAAGGAAGAACTTAGTTCCCAGTAATTTCTGACACTCTAATGGATGCATTAGGAACACATGCTCTTATTCCCCAGTTCCCTGGAACTAAATTTTTGGAGGGAATTCAGGCATAAAGCCATCTAATTTGTTAATCTTTTTTTTTAAGATTTTATTTATTTATTTGACAGACAGAGATTACAAGTAGGGAGAGAGGCAGGTGGTGGGGTGGGGAAGCAGGCTCTCCGCTGAGCAGAGAGCCCAGTGCGGGACTCAATTCCAGGACCCTGAGATCATGGCCTGAGCCGAAAGCAGGGGTTCAACCCACTGAGCCACCCAGGTGCCCCTAATTTGTTAATCTTTTAAAATGTGGAGGATAATGACATTCCTTTCATCTCAGATCTCTTCTGCTGAGTTTATGTGTATTTATTACTAAATGCATTTATTTAACAAACACTGGTTTGTTTTAGAGAATAGTTGTGGTTTTCCTATTAAAATATATTTTCTTAAAAAAAAAAAAAAACTAACTAAATTATCCCTTAATTTTCTATCTGCCTAAGTCATTATAAATGTCCTCCCACAAATTTCATTTTAGTTGAAAAGTATAAAGAGACTTTGGGGCCTGAGGGTTAAATCTTCTCTCCTTTGCTCCTGCTCAGGCATTTTATAATCAGGGAGAAGTCATGAGTAGGTGGTAAGAGCTGGCATTTGTAGTAACCTAATGACAAAGGAAGGAAGGAAGGATAGACAGATGGAGGGAGGGAGGGAGACAGGCAGAAGGGAGAGAGGGAAGAACAAAAGAGCAAAGAAAAGAAGGAAAAAGAAAATTCAATTCTAATAGAAAAACAATGAGCCAATCCAGCCCCGCATTGGGCTCTCTGCTCAGCAGGGAGCCTGCTTCCTCCTCTCTCTCTACTTGTGATCTCTGTCTGTCAAATAAATAAGTAAAATCTTAAAAAAAAAAAAAAAAAAAAAAAAAGAAAGAAAGAAAAAGAAAAAGAATGAGCCAAAAAGAACAAAAATAAGGAAAATAAGTTTTATTAGAAAATTTAGCAGGAAAAAAATGGTTAAAAGAAGAGTAGAAAAAAATAATGACCAGTCTTTGACCAGTCTTTCCATTCTATATTCTGAAGGAAATATTCAGAGACTCCAAAGCATTCAAGATGGTGGTCCTTGATGTTGAAGAAAAATGGAGGCCAAACGAATGAGTGACCAAGGCTGGGCTACTCATCCATTTTATCTTCCCACACGTTTCACAGCCTGACCTTGAGAAACTGTGCCCTAAGCCACATATTCTCTTTTTGAGTATATTTTTATGCTACCTTTTTCTCCAGAAATGAGCTTTTAGTTATTGAACCTCTAGACACCAGTACATACTCTGTGGTACTTAGTCGGCTTCACATATCTCTTCCCTGTCCAGTCATGGGTCCTGATCTCAAACTTATCAATACTTGGTGTTTTGAAGAAGATACATTAGCTGCCAGGTTTTCTGAGACTGAGTTGAAGGTGTCAGAGAGCAAAAGATAACTATCATGTATGAATGACCTTTATCCTTCCTAATATTTTCTCATCTGTTGCAGAGAAACCCTCTCTGGATCCTTAACCTTGCTATGGTGCTGTAATTCTTCACCTAAAAATCATTTCTCTTAATTTCCATCAGAGCATGTTTTTCATAGCTTCTTCAAACTCATCTTCAAATCTTCAGATCTTCCTTCCAGTAGCCCTTCATGGCCAAGTTCATCTCTTCCCTAAACCTTTTCTACTTCTATAGACCCTCTCCACATCATATTTCATGGTTTCTCTTGCTGTGCTCTCGTGATCCTTTATACTTACCTTCTGTAGCCTTCCCTACACTCTGTTGTACTTAGTTCTTTTCATGTCTCTCTCCCCTGTTCAGTCATGGGTCCTATTTGTCGTGGCGTCCCCAGGGCCCAGCACAATGACTGGCACATAGTAGGTGCTTGATAAAAACTTGTTGAACAAGTGAATGATCATAGGTTGGATTTGGTCATTCAACACACATTTATTGAGCATCTCAATAGTATATTATATGGCCTACCTTAGGTACTATCAACCTTCAAGTAATCTAAATACCCTTTTAAAAAAAAAAAAATATCTAATGACTTTCCAAATACTTACATTATAAATTTGCTGAAGATTTTTTTCTTCTGTTTCTAATAAGTCTTGACATAGTGTTTTGTATTATTTAGATACAGTAAAACTAGTTGAGTAGGGCCTTGAGTAGAAGAGGGAGAAGTGAGGTTTATTTGACTTTAGCCTCAAAGTCACAAAGGACCCCAAGTTTGGACTTCATTATTATCTCTAAGCAGGGTTATGCCTACATTAGAGATACGCTGAAATAATTGAAAGAGAGGACATTTATCATCCAGCTTTAAGCCTTTTCTCCCATTCTTGTCTCGTACTGCTTCTGATGTGTATGCTGTAATTCTTGTGACCCTCATTCTAGTATTTCTTCATAGGGTCTTCTCTCAAGAGAGACCTACACTACATAATCTGGAGTTTAGTGTCTTTGCTGGTAAACCCCCTGATGAGTTACAGTGTGAGAATCAGTTTGATATGGTCCTTTCTCTTTTAAAATAGACGTGTCAGGAGGGCAACCACCTTTTCCCTTTGTTTCAGCCATACTCTCATTATCTAGTATGAGGTCTGGCAGTTAATAGTTCCCAAATATTGTTATATCCCTGCTACTTAAAAGAAGGTGAGAATAAGGTCATGGATGGGGTAGATGTCAGAAAAGAAAGAAGTGTCAGAGGGGCGCCAGGGTGGCTCAGTGGGTTAAGCCTCTGCCTTCGTTCAGCTCAGGTCATGCTCTCAGGGTCCTGGGATTGAGCCCCACATCGGACTCTCTGCTCAGCAGGGAGCCTGCTTCCCCCTCTCTCTCTGCCTGCCTCTTTGACTACTTGTGATCTCATTCTCTCTGTGTCAAATAAATAAATAAAATCTAAAAAAAAAAAAAAAAGTATCAGAGACTGAGGAATGGGAGGGCAACACTGGTTCATCGGTCAGTAAGAGCCATTCAGCCTTGGTGCAGGACTCTGCCTTCCTACATAGGAGATAACTCAGACTTCACCTTGTGTCATCATTCTTACTGAACAAAGGAAGGCATGGAAGCTGCATATAGAAGAGCTGGGACTGAATCAATCTCTTATTTAAAGCCTTCTGTTCTGCTGGCTCCTGTCCTATAGCAAACATGCATCTTTATCTCTGGCACACCTTGGGCAGTAGAAATTTGAACCAGTGATTTTTATGTCCCTTCTCTGAGCCCCAGACCTGTGTATACCACCATCTCCTAGATAGATTCCTCTGGATTGCCCCAGTATATTCTCTTCCCCTTATGCTTAGTCTATTTCCAGGGTTTGCTATCTTAGTGACAAGCATCCTGGTCTTTACAACTGAGCAAACAGGAAACCCCAGGACTCTCCTCTCAAAGCTCCCCTTACTGAGTCTATGGAATCCACCATCAGATCCTGTTGATTTACCTCCTCATTGCTCCCCAAATCTGACCACACCTTCTCTACCATCATCACCTGCCCAAGCTCCCCATGCAGCCTATCACCATGGCAACATTGCCTCCTCGTGAGCCAGCCTGCAACCACTTGGGCCTTCTTTCACTCCACTCTACACGCTCTTGGCACAGTTCCTGATTCACGGTAGATGGTGATCAAATAAGTGGACAAAATGGTCCTAAAATGTTTAAAGTGATTTTGTTCTAGATATTTACACTCTAAGAAGATCTCTGTTGTTTCAGAGCAGTTAAGTCAAATTAAAATAAATCTGTCTATAGGGAATGTAGTCAGTGGTCTTGCAACAAGGTTGTACTGTGACAGATGGTAACTGCACTTGTGGGGAACATAGCAAAACGGATAGATTGTTCAAATCATTAATGTTGTAGACCTGATGGCAATATAACATTGTGTCCAGTGTACTTCAATAATAATAAATAAATAAGCCTATCTAGATATGTCAACAATGTCAACTAAATTAAATACAATATTATTAATTAAATTTAACCAACTCATCCTGTACTTGCAGTAGAAAATGCCAGATAGTCTACATCTGCCAAGGTTGGTTAACACCTTCCTCGTCCAGGTGTCTAGAAAACTTCATGTGTTAGGGAGCTCCATCATTTTCTCACCAATCAATCCAAAATTGACTGCCCCAAGTTCTGCGAAGAGCCAACTTCATTTCTTCTTTTGACATTACTGACATTATAGAAAACATGTATCAATACATGGAGAATTTATATTTGCCTGAGAGGGCTGAGAAGCATTTAACTTGACTATTTCCAGTCATGTGGAATTTTCATTTTTATTCTGTTTAATTATAAAATAATTGGCTAATTAAATTTTCAGCTAGACTGAGAAGTGCGCAGAAGGGAAATTCCTCTTCAGTTGTGCGCTTTCTCTGCCTTGCTTTAAGGGGAGCACCTGATGGTTGCATTAATGCCTGCTGAGACCATGCTTTGCATGATGTGTTTATTTGAACTGGAACGTATTTTTGAATGGGGTAAAACTAGAGATAAAGAAACTAAAAGCCTTAATAGCCATTCAAAAACCAAGCCCTGCTGTCCCAAAGGAATTGATTATTCTGATTTCTTCAGTGTCCATTATGATAACAGTCTCCTTACTGATCTCCATCTATGTGCCCTCCTCTCAGACTCGTGGAAGTACTGAGATCATCAGGATGCCATTGTCAGCATCATGGCCTCCGTGGGCCCGAAAGACTTGCAGTCCAGCACCTGGGAAACCCAATGGGCTATGCCTTCCCTTTGGTAGCCAACTCGGCTTCCGGGTGGCAGTCCCACCTCTGCCTAATACTGAGGCCCTGGCACACACTAAGCCTTGGGTACAGATGGGATTGATCCCCTGTCCTGACTATCCAGGAGCCCCAAGTGCAAGAGGCCCAGAGTGGTGGTCATGTTTTCCAATTTAAAATCAATTGAACAAATGCTCTTGAAATGGCAGAACTTCCCATGCCCACCCTAGGTAGGACATTTGCTCGTGGAACATTGTAAACCAGATTTCTCTCTCTGGCAATTATCTAAAGAGTCACTTGGGCAAATTAGGAGTTCCTCCTTATCCTTCGTCTGATCACAGTTTTTGCAGGTTGTGTCTGAGAAGGAGTACTCTCTGCTTCCTTTATTTAGGGCCTAAGTACCTTTCCCTTACAAGTTAGAGCTTTTCCTTTTCTGCTCCCAATTAGCCTCTTGACCTTATCCTTGCTCTGCCTTCTTGTCATAGTGTTATGGCCCTGTTTCATAATCTTACTTGAGAATATCTCGTGTCATTGTCTGCTTTGTATTTCTACTGTGTGCCCACAGTTCTGTAAATTAAATATGAGTGCGTGGTTATGGCCAGGAAAATCAATCTTTAAACAAATTAATATTTCAATGCCAGTTGTAGAGCTATTTCCCCATTTAATGTGGGCCTTGGCTTAGAAGTGGAAAACAATGAATGTATCATTTTGGAAAAACTTAAATCAAAATGCAGACAAAGAAAGGACGCCAAATATGCCATAAGATTCTGAAACTGAATGTGAGAGGAGAGCTAATGCCTTAATTTGTGGAGTCCAGATTTTTTAGGACAAACGGTGGTACCCTTACTGGATTTCTTTTCTGGCCATTTCATTTCCATACTATGGAAAGCAAAATGTGAATCACCATATCCAACCATGGGTTACCAAAAAATATATAGGCTGCCAAGTTAAATTTGAGTTTCAGGTAAATGACATTTTTTAGCATAAGTATGTCCCAAATATTTGGGGGGACATATTTATACTACAAAAATATTTGTTGGGCATCTGAAATTCAAATTTAACTGGTGTCCTATATCTCTGGGCTTCTGCTAAATCAGGTATCCCTACCACTTAAGGCAGTTGTGAGAAATTGAGAAATAAAAGTAATTTCTCAAGATAATATAAATGAAAAAATCTAGCATCGTACCCAACACACAGTAAGTATACAACTTTCTCTTTCCATTATGAGGAAGTCATAGGTTATCATTCTGACAAAAATTCTTTATAATTGAGAGAAGTGGTTTGGGTTTGAGAACTTGGCTGTTGCTTTTCTCTTCTCTTTTTTTAACCCTAGAGATTTCACAGTTGCTTCCTCCAAATTGTTTAAGATTTAGTTCTCTTAACACCTCTAGAAAATCAGTCACTCTTCTCATTGAAGGAAACCATATTTTAGAAAAGAAAATTACACTTTTATTTGTATCATTGCCCCCCCAGATTATTCCAAAATTAAAATTTAGGCAAAAAGTATTAAATATTTCAAAAATTTTCTCTTCTTCATTGTACCGCAGAACAGGGTGTCTGTGGCGAATAGCATGTATTTTATCTTCTTTCTCTAATGAAGAGTATTTCTGTTGTCTCTGAAATAGTTCTAGTTATTGAGCCAGCAAATTGATTACTAGCAATTTCAAACAAGAGCAGGGGTTCCAGTGATGGGACCAACTAAAGTCAAGTTCAGTCCAGTAAATTTTGAAAACTGAACTGACAGAGAAGAGGGCTCTCTGTACAGCTGGTAGGAATATTATAAGCTTTCTGGAAGGCAGATTGGCAATATGTATAAAATTCATAGTGATGCATCCTGCTAAAATGAGCTGGCTCTATAAAGGACAGAGAGAATAATAAGCGTGCTTCAGCTCTCATTCTTTGTTTACTTGACCCCCAAATCCATCCCTCATCCTTCTGCTCAGACTGTCAACTCCTTGGGAGCATACATTATTTTCTCATTTTTGTTTATTGTACTCATGGTAACTTACACATAATAAGCAGTTAGTAGTTATTTGTGAACTGAGCTCATTTTGAATGAACTAAGGATATAATTGGTTATCCTAAATTAATTTGGGGGAAAGCCTCTAAAAGAGCATACTCTTATCCAGCAATTGTCTGAATTCATGCCAAGGAAAAAGGCTTTTATAGTTAGAGAGCTATATGTCCAAGGATGTTTATCACGACATTATTATAATGATGCAAATTAAAAACAACTTTATAATGGGCTGTGAACCATATTGTGTCCCCTGCTCCAAATTCATACATTGAAGCCCTAACTCCCCCTTTGATGGTATTTGAAAGTAGAGCACTTGGGAGATAATTAGTTTCGGGTGAGGTCATGAAGCTCTCTCATGGTGATCCCATGGCCGCCCTCATGGCGATATTAATGCTATTTAAGAAGAAACACCAGAGGGGCGCCTGGATGGCTCAGTGGGTTAAGCCGCTGCCTTTGGCTCAGGTCATGGTCTCAGGGTCCTGGGATCGGTCCGGCATCAGGCTCTCTGCTCAGCAGGGAGCCTCCTTCCCTCTGTCTGTCTGTCTCTCTCTCTCTGCCTGTCTCTCTGCCTACTTGTGATCTCTCTGTCTGTCGAATAAATAAAAATAAAATTTAAAAAAAGAAGAAGAAACACCAGAGTTTGTTCTCCGTTTCCCTCTCCCTGAAATGAGGATGCATTGAGAAGGTGTCTGTTTAACAGACAGCAGGAGAGTCCTTACCAGTACCCCACCACGCTGGCACCCTAATCACAAACTTCAACCTCCAGAATTGTGAGAAAATAAATCTCTGTTGTTTAAGTCACACAGTCTGTGGCACTTTGTTGTGGCTGCCCAAGCAAACTGAAGCAATATCCAAAAATAGGATATTGGTTAAATTAATGATGGTAAATCCAAATGTAGATTTTGCGTAGTCATAATCATTCTTTAAAGAGTTGTGGTAGGGTGCCTGGGTGGCTCAGTCATTAAGCATCTGCCTTTGGCTCAAGTGTCCTGGGATGGAGCCCTGCGTCAGGCTCCCTGCTCAGCGGGAAGCCTACTTCTCCCTCCCCCACTCCCCTGCTTGTGTTCCCTCTCTCTCTGTGTCTCTCTCTGTCAAATAAATAAATAATCTGAAAAAAATAAAAAATTTTAAAGACATGGTCTAGGAAATTTTTCATTACATTTAAGTGAAAAAGCAGCCTATAAACAGTGTTACATATGGTGCTATCTTTATAAAAACTAATACACATACTTGCATATACAACATATAAAAACTCTTGAAAAAAATATGAGGTGAGATGCTAGAACATGAATAAATAATTGTCTCTGAGTGATTGAATTGCAGGTTAATTTTTCTATCATTTTTTCTTGGTGTTTTACCATATTTTACAAGTTTGGGAAGTTTTGTAATCAGAAAAATAAGAGATTTTCTTTAGTTAATTAACTGATACCCACCCTGGGGAATGACAATGAAAACGAAGAGGGAGTCTGGGAGATACTTTCTCAGACCTGGTTGAGGGTCTTTCCCCATGATGGTTGGCGGCTCTCAGTGTAAGCCAGCAGCCTATTAAGTGTACTAGGCAACATGAACACCACCTAATGGAAACACTCTATTTTCCTCTCTTTCTGTTTTTTATCTCATCACTATTCGTTGCCAGAATTCCTGATATTTGTGTTATTGGATGAAAAGACTTTTAAGCGAAAAAGGAACAGGAAATCTTTAACAAGTAAGGACAGAAAGATTTTTTGTTGTTGTTTTAATGAGTTAAAGAGACCTTTAGAAATTGAAACAAAATGAAGAGAAATGTTTCAAACAGGAACTAGTTGCTTCAAAGGTAAGACTTGGCTTCTCTGCACATCCCTAGGGACCTGTTTTAAATCCCCAATGCACTCACCCATTTGCTTAATCTGTGCAGAATTTGAAAATTTTTCTAGCTATCAGATATTTTAGCAATCACACTGCAAACTCAGTAATGGGGTATGTGCTTTATCTTTCTTTGGCTATTACAGTAAGCTCATTAACCAAGACTTTTGCCTCCTTCTGTGGCTTCTTTTTATGGCACAGCTTATTGTAGAGCATCTATGTAACTGTGTTCACTGTTACAAAATGGAAATATTTTTATAGCTTAGATTCAAAAGCCAGGTCAAGCTGCCAATCTATTCATTTACTGGGTGACCTCCAACCCTTAGCATAGCTATGAGGTCCTTACTTCCTGGCATCTTGTTTGAAATATTGGCAAAATCTGCACCTAGTTATGAAGGTCACTCCTGAAACCTGCTGTAGGTTAGTAACCCTTGTTCTCTTGCATCGTCACAGCTGTGTGTGGTGAGCAGAAGCCTGAAGGAGTGCCAGAATGACACAGATTATGTGTAAATGGCTGGTGGCACACGAATTCGTAACAGACTCTCCCAGGGAAAAACAGATGAGAGATCATAAACTATGACTGAAGAACTTACAATAGAACATTGAAGACTGGTTAGAGCCATGATATAATGAGGGAAGAAACATGATTCTTTAGGCAGCTATTTTAAAGCATAACTTTATGGAGTGCACATGCATAATAACCTTAGCAGTACTTTTTAAACATTTTTAGACTTTATTTCAATACCAAGATTATTTCCCAAAATACTTAAAAAAATTAAATAATTGGGGAAGCATGAAAACCGCAGAAAACTGAACATGGTCTCTTTCTTGAGGGAAGTTGTGACTGTCGCTCCACCAAACTGTGCTGTAGTTGAGAAACGAGGATAAAAACGTCAGCTTGGGACTCCTGGGTGACTTAGTTGGTTGAGCCGCTCGCTGCCTTCGGCTCAGGTCATGATCCCAGGGTCAGGGATTGAGCCCCAAATCAAGCTCTTGCTCTGTGGGGAGCCTGCTTCTCTCACTGCCTCTGCCTGCCACTCTGCCTGCTTGTGTGTACTCTCTCTCTCTGACAAATAAATAAAATCTTAAAAAAAAAAAAAAAAAGACGTCAACTCTTCCAGTTCCACGGCTTCCAGAAATGTCCCCCAACATACCCCGTTCTCAAGTTGACTCTGTTCTCCTGACATTTCTGCTCACTTTTTAAATCAGGAGGGAGGAAGTAAACCCTAATTTCAGGTATTGTCGACTAAATATGTGGGTAAAAATCTGTGTGATTTATAGTAATTTCATTAAGCCTGGTAGTGTGACCCTCAGTCATTCCTCACAGAGAGGCTGATCACAAAGTGTCATAAATGGCATTGTTCCCTATTCCTGTTAAAACTGATTTCTGATCTTGTTTCCGTGGTCTGATTCCCTGCTGTTCTATTAATGTACTGTGTTTTAAGAGCTAGATGAATGGACAGTCATTCAAGATTAGTTTAGAGAAAGACAGATGTTTGATTGAACAAACCCTTAATGAACACCTGCATATATTGCATTTCAAGCCCTGTGTTCTTCTGGAATAAAACACATGCAGCAGCCCTTGAAGTCTGCACAGTCTGGTGGGACCAGCAGAGGTAGACAAATACCCATGATATCATGTATAATGAGATCCATGGTGAAATGGAGGTATAAAAGAACACTGCGGGAAAATTAATTATACCTTAGTTAATAATTATTATAATATTTTTACCTGTGAGGTAAACGGGCAGGGGGAGGGGAATGGAATGCAGAAGAAGTTACAGAAAATAAGTAACATTTAAGTAGGACTTGAAAGTCTCATGAGTTTGCCAGATAAAGTATGCAACAAAGGCATTGCAGGAAGAAGAGCAAACTGTCTATTTATACCTGATGTGACTCTTCAGACAATTTGAGGTGAATACCATTCCATCATCCCATTTTCTATTTTTAATTTGCAAACATTTCTTTGGGCTTTAGCTCCAGAATTCCAGACACAGAGGAACCTGATGGTTACAAAAATGACTCTTAACTGCACACAGATAGGGAGGCCATTATCCTGACCAGCCATGGATGCCCTGTTTCCTTCCACTGACAGAGATAAATGTATGGTGAATTACCACCCATCAGAGCCTCATGTGACATCAGGATACTCTAGGAACACTCCCTTCCCTGATCAGATTTCTCGGGAAGAAAAATTTTCATGAATTAAAAAAATGTTCAATAGCTCCATGTCTTATGAATGTATGGATCTTAATGAAGGGCAAAGTATAAAATTTAATATGGTCATTTCAGGAACCAATAGGAGAGAATTTTGCTGCTAGTTCTAGGACTGCCTCTAATGTTTTTTATGTTTTTTAATCGGGAGCTCTGCTTCTGTGCCCTTGTCATCATCCCACTGAAGAGAAGCCCCCAGTTCTGTCTGCTCCTGAGAAAGACCCTGTGCTATACATTAGTAGCAGAACTTTGAGATTCGCTAGGCAGTGGGGCAGCATTTAGCATAATTGAGGCTAGCTAGACAGCAGAATATACTCATGGTTTGCTTTTGACATATCTTTTGTTCAGACTGCCCTTAATTTGAAGTAGTCAACCACCATTCCAAATGCATTACAATACATTTTAAATTGGATGTCTACAATAGCTTTTGATGAGATCTAGAATGATTTGTATTAATTTCAAGTGAAATGCCAATTGAATGCTATAGCCATAGTAAGAGAGAATGGAGTATATTAATGTTTGATTAGATTTTACCTGTTGTGATCGGCCTTTTTTGACCCAGCCAAGTCTTACTGAGGCAGTAACTCACAAGCTAATTCATTTGTCCTGGTTCCTTCCCAGTGTCACTTTTTCAGTGTTTCCTTCCCAATGGACATTGAAATTTGAAGAAAAAAAGCAATTAGCTCTATTTTAGATATATTTATTTTCAATACTGAACCTCCAAAGGTGAAATGGCAGAGTTAAATCATTTATGTAAAATACAATGTGTAGAGAGAAAGAATGTATCATATCTTTTTTTAAAACATCAGAATCATAGAGTTATATCTAAGCCCAAGGTTGAACTTCTAAAGACCAGCCAACTTAGCCCATTTTTAGAAATCTTATTATCAAGAAACTTTTCAGATAAGTCTCACCAACAACAAACCACTTTGGGCTCTAAATGATTGGGAAATTTCATACCAAAAAAAAAAAAAAGAGCCAGATGTAGCTCTTCTTTTTTTTTAATTTTTTAATTTTTTATAAACATATATTTTTATCCCCAGGGGTACAGGTCTGTGAATCACCAGGTTTACACACTTCACAGCACTCACCAAACAGATGTAACTCTTCTGACTAGAAGAAGCAGACTCCCTCTTGATGTGGACCATATCCCCGTGACCAGGAAGCCCTTTTACCTCTTCCCTCCCAACTGTTGTGTGCCAACCCAGTTTTCTAGAATACTGCTGCCAGAAATGAGATGTGGATTTTTGGTGATTCTGATGCAATGATCAGAACCTCATACTATAAAGAATAGGGTTATAAGGATGGATTGGATGGAAGGGTGGATGAGTGGGAAAGGAGAAGGTAAGACGAAAACATCTTGAATTGTATGTATATTATCCTACATTTTTAGAGAATGGAACATTTCACTCGCAAGAAAGTCAGGAGAGAGAGAGAGAAAGAGATCAGTGATGAACTGTTCACTTAAGAATTAGCATACGGGGCACCTGGGTGGCTCAGTGGGTTAAAGCCTCTGCCTTTGGCTCAGGTCATGATCTTAGGGTCCTGGGATCGAGCCCTGCATCATGCTCTCTGCTCAGCAGGGAGCCTGCTTCCCCCTCTCTCTCTGCCTGCCTCTCCGCCTACTTGTGATCTCTCTCTGTCAAATAAATAAATAAAACTTAAAAAAAAAAAAAAAAGAATTAGCATACAGGGACACCTGGGGGAGTTCAGTTGGTTAAGTGTCTGCCTTTGGCTCAGGCCGTGATCCTAGGGTTCTGGGATCGAGTCCCACATCATGAGGGTGTCTGCTTCTTCTGCCTGTTGCTCCCCCTATTTGTGCACACACTCTCTCTCTCTGACAAATAAATAAATAAATAAATAAATTTTTAAAAGAATTAGCATACAGTCAAGTGCCCTAAAGACAAAAACCCATATGGGGCAGAATTTAATTTTCTTTTGAATGATTGAGAAGGCATTTCAGAACCTTGCAATCCTCATTTTGAATATCAATCATCATTGTATGTTAAACACGTAAGTATCTGCCAGGAGAGTTCCCCCATTAACCACGTGTTACTACGTTTTTAAAAATACTCCACAAACAAGATGAAGACAGACACTTTGTAAAAATGTAGCAGTTTAAGAGCGGATTTGAGCAAGGCCCCTTGCTCAAGGATAAACGTGGCCAGGCAGTGCGACCCTACTCACAAGGGAGAGGCCGTGCTCAATTTGAGGGTGAGCACATCACTTAACCTTTCTCAGCCCGTTGGCTCTCCGGCAGCATAAGGTGAAAAGGTCAACTCTTTCGGGACAACTGTGAGAAAAGAGGTAAGAAGAGAGAAAAATACATTACCAATCAGACATCACAGAACTTCTAATAGGAAGTGTTCCGGGTTTGAACAGATCGTTGATTTTAGCATCTGATTCTTTGATGTCCTGCCTGGGAAACTGGGTGTTCACCGTGGCTGTCTTGCCAGGTCCCGGCTCTTTGGCCTTCCTGGGAACTAGCCAACTGAAGAGATAGTCTTAGCTGAAGTCACAAGGCATCTGGTAGCACCCGGGAGGTGAGCTAATTCGTCTTCCCCGAGAAGAAGATGTTTTCACAGTCAGATCAGCGTTCCCTGCTGATTCTTCTTCCCCTTCAGATGCCAAGAGAGTGTGTCAGTTGGAAGTCACTGCTTCCACGGTCTTGGAGTTGGTTCTGACTGGTACAGCCTGTTTTGTTTGCTTTCACAGGAGGTTGTTTTTTGTTGGTGGTGGTGGTTTTTGTTTGGGGGGGGCGTTGTTGTTTTTTGTTTTTTGTTTTTTTTAAGATTTTATTTATTTATTTGACAGACAGAGACCACAAGTAGGCAGAGAGGCAGGCAGAGAGAGGAAGGAAAGCAGGCTTCCCACTGAGCAGAGAGCCGGATGCGGGGCTCCATCCCAGGACCCTGAGATCATGACCTGAGCAGAAGGCAGAGGCTTAACCCACTGAGCCACCCAGGTGCCACCCCCCTTTTTTTTTGGCCTTAGGAGTTGCTTCTTTACTTGTTCCCACAGTTGTCCAGTCAGGGGGAGGTTACTCTATGTCAGGCTACAGGTCTTCTGTTGGAAAGTGCTACTCCTTAGCCAAAACCTGTGAACGCAAGAGTTTGTGAATCTGACTGCTCAAACTCCAGACCTCACAAGTGAAGGCGAGGCAGAGTTTGCTTTGCGTTCCAAGCTGTGGTCCTCTAGCCGGTCTTCACTCTGACCTGATTCCCAGCTGGGACGCAGCCCGTTGCTTCCAGGAAACATTTGGCAACCTCATGTTGGTCACTCTTCCCTTTAGACATTTGTACGTTATAAGAAAGTATGACTCACGGATTTGAGGTGCCTACTAAAGAGCTAGATTATTTTCAAAAGGTTTTGGTCACAAAGACCGTTGAGCTTAGGTAGGACTTAGAACCTCCTACCAGGCCCCTGTGTATAGTCACGGAGATGTTGAAGCCGGTGTTGGTCATTCTGTGGACTCGGGCGAAGAGATGGGCTACAGAAGAGTGACTTCATCTATTGACTGTTCTTCGACCATGTGTGAGACTAATAGTAAACATAATGCATCCTGTTAAAGATAAGACAGAGAAGAGCATTTGATCCCTCTCTCAGTGAAGCCAGGCTGATTACCCATCCTAGGTGCCATCCTGGGCTGATTCCCCAGACTCAATGTGATATCCCCGTCATAAGCTGTATCAGCCTGGATGTCTGCCTCCCCAACTAAAAAGTAAGCACTTTGAGAGCAGTAATTGTATCTTTGCATCTCTTGCACCAGAACTGTGCCTGATGTGTTGAAGGTACCGAAGAAATAAAGTCATGAATAAATAAACCTATAAAAGGAAGAATAGGGAGGGGAAAAATAGAGATGAAGAGATGGAGAAGGAAGAAAAGAAGTGGGGATCTCTGCAAACGTTAAGGCTATTGTTATTTAGCATGGACAGATGCTCTATCATGAGCTAAAACTTCATTCATTCCCTTTAAACCATGTGTCGTCATGGAGTATTCCAGATATTAACAAAACTGTATCCCTTTATTTCTTTACTTTTCACTTAGAGTACCTTTTTAAAATACAAGTCGGCTGGACTCAAGAATCTGAGTTTTGGTGTGAGGTAGGGAGTGGGAGGTGGCTAATTGGCATACCCCCGACACCTGCATGCGTGACCAAACGGGCAGCTCCAAATAATGACTGAAAGCAGGTTTGGGAATCTGCTCTCCCCCTAATTAAAATGGGTGCTCATGGGCAAGATATCCAAACCGCCGTTTCCTCATAGGGCTGTCGGAGGGCTCAGTGAAGTCACGTGTTAAAGCATTCAGTACAGTGCCTAGCACTTTGTACACACATTTTAAGCATCAGCACTAAAACACCCTCCCTTCCCAGACAAGTGGTTGTTAGAACAACAAGGCGGAGGAGCGTGCTGAGCAGGCTACCTCGTGCCGTGGCTTCTGATGTAGCCCAGTGTTTGGTACCCATGACTTGAAGGCACCTGCTATGAGCGCTGAACGCACCATAGACATTGTTTAAGGAGCTGGAGGGGGGAGGGAGGCAGAGTGGTTGGAGGGGGAAGCCTGCCTGACATTGAAGTGAACTAAATCTGTGCAAGTGGCTATTTTTGTCAGCCCAACCACAGTGGGTGTGTGATGGGGCGTCTACTTTTGATCCAGCTCTTTTTATAGATGCTGATTTTTCTTAAAGGCGACTGTCCTTTCCCGGGATGCTGAACTGATTCTGAAGACTGCGCATGGAGTAAGATTGCGCATCTGCAATCTGGAATAGACATTTAGATTAGTAATTAGATACGCCTTTAAGATGTAAAAACAGTCTCATTATCAACTCTAGCACAGATTCAGCTTGAGAGTGTTTTACCCATCGAGACTGCAAAAACAGCATTACTGTTCAAACAAGTGCTTCGGACCGGCAACGTGGGCTCATCCTATCTGGGCAGCTTTGGTGAAAACAAGAGCCCACATCCATACCCCAGCAGCCTATCTGCTTTATCGTTTGAGCTTCAACCATTTCAAAACATTTCCCCATTATTATGACTCAGACTGGTCCAGCTCGAGTCCCCGTGCTTCCCGGGAGCATGTGTCTATGAAGTCACAAATTGTCTGATACAAAAATAGGATGTCTGTGTCATTTGGTGCTTTTGAAATATATATATTTTTTAAAGAATGGTCTGAGCATTTCCCACATGTGTCACCATCCTGAAAAGTCATTGTTCAGCTCCTGGATGCAACTGTGACCATCCCAACACTTGGACCACAGAATCCGTAATGCAATGTGAGTGCATTGAGGTGTGTGTGTCTCTGGGCGAAGAGAGTTGAATGAGACTCAGTGCCATTGCCTCTGAGTCTTGGGTACCAAGTATCTAGACCAGATGGGCGACCTCTTCAAAGAGGAAATCAGTGTCATTTTGTTGGAGCATGCTCTAAGGGGTTACCTGGCTGTGGGCTCCATGCAGCATTTCACGGTCACGAGGAAGACTTTGAATGGTTTCCGATAAAGGTCAGCCATTTTAGAAAAACGTGGGCTTCTCTCTCCCTTGTACTTTCCTCCCAGAGCCAGGCAGGTGGTCCATGCGAGCTTGTGCTAATGAATTAAGCAGCTTGTACTGTGCAGAGTGCATTTTCATTACCGTGAACAAAGCTGGCTGTGGGGGAAATCTGATAGGTGGCTTCCACTCAAAGGACAAGATGCATTTATCTGAAGGCAATTCAGTGGTTTATAATGGACAGCGGGGTCCTTTTGTCTCCTTGTCACAATCTTCCTGTGAGCATCATCATGATTCATAGTCAAATTATAGTCACTTTCTACCACCCCAGCTATTTAAGTCGCAGACTCCCCAATCTACGATCTCCACAATTTTAAATAGCATCCAGGAGTGCAGTTCCATTTTTAACACAATATTTTGCATTTGTACAAGTAAGAATTGGTCACCAGGAAGTGACTTTTGATTATTTCTTGTACTTCGCCATAGATAAGTAGTGAGGCTTTTACAAGGACTTTGATTACAAGCGGTTGGAATCACATCATTTCCCAGCAAGACTTATTATTTTACTCATGAAAGTCAATGTGTGTCTTACCAAAAAAAAAAAAAAAAAAAGGCAATAATTTCTCACAAGAATCTGTACGTCAGCTTTGATACTCAGCCTGGGTAAAGGTCTCCCACACATAAAAACAATTAGGTTATAATGTAACGAGCTATTGTCTAGGTGAAGGATTCTCAAATTTTGCTGCATGTAGAGTCATCCGGAGAACTCGATGAAAATTCAGAGACTGAGGACTTCACCAAGCCTGGCCTTTGTATTCCTTGTGGTCCCTGCAGGTGCTGATACACATTAGACTAGATCATTTCATTTCTTTAGTTTATTAAGGAGAGGAACAACTCTAGGCTGTCTTCTGGGAGCAGTAATGGCACTGTTGGTCTAAGAATACACATAGGGTATCCATGGTATGCGTAGTAGTCATTTACTAAACAGATTGCCAATCCCTTAAGCTCCTGGTTTGCTCAGATGCCAACAAGATTGTTCTTAATGGATGCTATTAGGATATATTATAGAAATTGGACAGAGCTAACTCAAGTTCAGATTTCACAGAAATTACAGCTTGCCAGTAAATCACACTGCAAGTTGATAGACAAGTTGTTTATTCACTGCTCCTGCTTAGAGAATATCTATGCTAGAAAATAATTTCCATGCATCCATGCAGGACTGCGAACTTTAATTTACAATTCCAAAATCCCGTTGAAGACTGAAAGATTTTGGACAAGAATTTGCTTGACAACAAAATTTGGCTTAAATTGACCTGAGGCTATTAATAGCCCTTGCTTATTTTATAATTACACAATTTAGTGCAATTATTGAAATGTTTCTGTGCAGAAATATTATTCATTTGGATTCCCCAAATATAATATAATATAATATAATATAAATAATATAATACCCCCTCTTGCCTTTCATCATTTGGTTTTGTTTTTTGAATTTTGAACTACATTTCACCCCTAATGTTCAAATATGAGGTTGCGGACCAGATTTATATTGATGTTGATGAAAGAGAACTGGGGACTTGACTGCTACCTTAGCTCAGTCTCAAGAGTTGCTCCTGATAAAATTTAACAAAATAAGATTCACTTATTGAAACTTGAAATTATTGAAAATGATCAACTCTTCTTCTTTAAGAACCATGAAAAATGTTAATGCTCATTCTCTAGTGAGCCGTGCATTGTCCTTACAATTCTTTGACAAAATGCACTGCTTGAAACAAACAAACAAAAAAAGAGTTTTTTGGATTTTTAGATCCATATCCTACCATCTCCTCCAGTCTTCTTCTCTTTCTCAGACTGAACTGACAGCATGTAGGGATATGTTTACACTAGCTTAGAGTTTAAGACTGAAATTTGGAGGTAAATATGATGATGAAAAATATGCCAAATTAATGATATACATAGTTAGTTATTTCTGGTTAATGTCAAAGATGTCTTTGGGAGAAAGCTGCTGCAGTAGACTTCAGATTCTGGGAAACCCAGTTATCATTTCCTGCTGCAGTAAATGTACTAGCAACTGCTTGGAAGATATGTGCCCTTGAAAGTATTTTATGTGTATATATATGTTCATATCTAATATTTATTTGTATACTTTTATTTAAACTTATATAACTTACATATAACTTAAACAGTCTTACAGTTGTGTGATATTTGAAACACAGTTGCTTTTGTTCTTTGGGGTTTTTTTGGTTGTGGTTGTTTGTGCTTATTTATATGATACAGCATACTGGAAACCACAGTTACTTAAAATATATTTTATAACAGTAAAAAAATATATTTCCTCAGGATATTTAAGCTATTATTTATGCTTTATGAAGGAAACAAATGACACTTCCAGCTGATTCCTAGCACAGGTTTGGGTTATAATTGCATTTGCAAATAATCTCTCAACTGGATAAATAACAATGTGCTTGCTTTACAAATAAGGACTATTAATTGTGATTCATAATATCTGGATTTTGCCAACTATATTAAGTAATGAGTGCTCCTTATGGACAAAATCAATTGCCTGTTCTGCTAAAATCTTGGCTCTGGTTCAGAGTCACTATGGGACAAGGTTACACCTTCACAGTTTGTAAACATGCTTACTTAGCCAGTGTTCGTTAATGCAAATTATGCATTAATTGAAGACAAATGTTTTCAGTAATAGTATTTAAAGAGAATGTAGATCCTTTCTGTGATGTTTTCAGTAGATAGCCAGATTCAGTGTTTAGTTTCAGCTGTTACAACTGCCAACTTTACAGCAGCATGGAAGGTGTGGTGACCTTAATGTTGAGTCAAAGATCAGGTCCTCTACAACAGGATGGGAAGATTACTAAATTAACTGGTACTAACTAGTAATTAGATATGGACATGAGGGTGAGGACTGATGGCAGGTGAGGAGGACTGTTCTGCTCTAGGTCAAAGAACAGAAAATAATCTGGATTTCCTTTCAGAAGAGTATATAAATCTCAGTACTTGAATGTTATATAGCTATTAGCATTTGTGTTTCAGAGTCCTACTTTTGGTGACATTTTTACTGAAATTTAGAAATGCCTGTATGAGGTGCTTCTAATAAATTTGAATGAGGTGAGGGATTTTCCTAATTTTCAAAATGGCAGCCCTATGCCCACTGCAGACTTGCACCACATATATAGAATCAAGAATTTTTAAACTATTAATACCCAAACTATATCCCCTTACTCAAGTAGACAAACTCTAAATAATTACAGTCTTCAGAGATTCTTTGAAGAGTTCTCAACTTGAGGGGATCTCTGAGGAATGGGGACACTTTATGTATGTATGGAAATTGTATATTTTCATGGAAAACAACTGTCCACAGTGTCCATCAGCCTCTCAGAGGCTCCATGACTTCTGACGTAAAAATGCAGAAGAGCCCTCGTTTTAGAGGAAGAAAAAACCCTACAGTACCTATACTCACAAGCCTGTATCTTTCTGTTTCTCATTAGAAATTTGGACCAACTTTAAAGCTTACCCAGTATTCTGACCCTGGGCAGGAAGTCCCTATGGGAGTTGATCGTCACATTGTTGTTGCTTGATTTTTCATTCTATCAGAAGTGACTTCTGTGATTGTTTCCTGATACTTAAAGGGAAGTTGTCTCAGTTGTCCTCTAAGGTAGCACCTAGCAGCTCCAAGTCTGTTTCCTCCTTTCTCAGCTCTATTTCCTTCTCCATTTCAGAGCCAGCCCCTGGCCACTGCCTACACAAATACATGATGGTGGGTATTCACAAGCAGCCCTGTATGCCCTCCACCAGTGTCTGGGAGAAAAGCAAACCACCCAGCCCAGCCTTTGCTGTACTGCGGCGACTGTACTCAGCTGGCATATGTGATTAAAATTAATTGGTTGCTCTGGCATCATTTTGTAACTCAGTACCAGGGCAAAAAAAGTCAAGTCTGAGCATCCCTGGCAAAAGAATAACACACAGAATTTAAAAACTAAGCTAAAAATAGTTTCATCGTATTGTGTTACATCTATATTCTAGACAGACAAGGAGTATTTTCTTTTTTTCCCAATAGAGGTATCTGAGAACATTATGGCATAAGAGGTAGTTTTCATCCTGACATCACATTATAAATAAAAGCAAATCATGGAACCTTAAAATATTGTTTATGGATAACCATCCCTAACTTTAATATTTTAAAAAATTATTCACATATTCCAACTATACCGTTTGTTGGTATTAAAAGAACCATTTGTATAAAAATTTATTTTCCAAGTATCAAGTGATTGGTCCTGGCTTTAGAACATAATGGTAGGACTTAGTAGGTAAGTTTATCTCACCTATCTCTTCTATGGTTTCATAGGTATCATCCCATAATTGCTCCGCCCTATTGTACTCTGTAATTTCTTTTCTGATAGTCCCATCTTTCAAGCCTATGGAAGAAAATCTACCTGCCATCTGCCACCCATTACCATATTGGAATTTATTTAACAAATATTTATTAACCGATCTATTTGTGCCTTGGTTTCCCATTAAGCACTAGGGACACAAATGTAAATGAAGCACAGATCTTCATCCTCACTTTAAAAGCTAGGGTAACAAGGCAATTGAACAAATATACAAGAGATTTCAGTACAATGTGGAATTGCTCTTGTATGGTTAAATACAGACATCAATGGAAACAAATAGGAGGGGCACAAAAGTTTTTAGAGATTAGGGAAGACTTCCCAGTGGAGTAGACTTTTAAATGGATGAGTAGGAATTAAGCAAAAGTGAGTGGGAAGTGCATTTCAAGCAGAAGGAATGGCTTGAGGTGCCCAAAAAAAAAAAAAAAAAAAAAAAAAAACAACATAAATCTGGAAAATTGCATATGATTTGGTAGAGCTGAGGCTTTGAGTTTTTGAGATAAAGTGCCAGAAGATGAGACTGGGAAGATAAGCAGAGAACCAAACAGAAAGGGTTCCCTAAAACTGTAAGGAATTTGGACCTCATCCTGAAGATTTAAAAAAAGGAAAAAATAGAGAGGGTAATCAATCATCAGTTCTATCAGTACCTCATAGTTAATTCTTTTATTTTTTTCCTGATTGTCTCATGGGAATTTTGTCTCTCCAACTAACCCGAAGAGAAGAACCTCATCGAATTGTGCCTTGTACAATAGTGTGCATAAAACAAACATTCAACAAAATAAATAATCTGATTGATTGATTGATTGATTAGGAAGTACTGCTACTTCTAGATAACGTTACTTGGGGCCCAGCTCAGTGATGTTATGAGTACCCTTTGGTTGCAAATACTCATCTTCTAAAGGTTTTCAACTCTGCCCTTAAAACAAACAAAAACCTGCCTTTGTGAAGTCATGTTTTTTACCTTCTATCTAAATTTGTTAGATATTGATATTCTCTGAGGCTGGATAATATTGAAATGATGGATTCATTTAGACAGAGTTGAAATCAGCCTACTTGTATGATATCTGGAGCTGTGTCCAACAAACACGTACTATTTTCATTGACACTGACCCAGAAGTGCAAATAGGAGATCATTTTCTGAAACAGATTTAGAAGCAGATTTAGACCTAGGAGATAGAAGTAGGGACTTCCATGTTGAATACTCAGGCTCATAGAGTGCCCCAGATCAAGATTCACCCCCTAACCTAGCTAATGATGCCTCATGTTCTTCAGTAAGAAATTTAGACCACTGTCCTCTCCCACCAAGTGACTATGGCAGGGAAAGATCCCCTATTTAAGCCTTAGCGCTCCTTCAGACCTAATACCTATATGCTCATAAAACCCTCTTAAAGAGCAGTGTCTCCTGAGGAAAATATGAGGCCCATGAACCAATGGCTGGAAAAGAAAGGGATAGAGGAGAAAAAAAGGCTCATATCAAAAGCCGACACTTGATCCTCATGGTGGACTTGGCCAGCCCCTCTTTCTCCTTTCAGTGCTTGCCTCTGAATTACAGCTGAAGAAAATCCCTCAGCCTAGCTTTAAATCCGAAACACCAGTCTTAGTTCTCTCACGATCTTCTGCTTGTCAGTTCTTCCAACCAAATAAAACATCTTGGAATGTATGTGACTTAAGTATCTGTGAGCCTAGACAGGTGGCATTTGTAGCAGGAGGGAAGCGAGTTCTAAATTGTTCAATGGCCTATTGCATCTTGCATATTACAGCTTTATTCTAGGTTTTTTTTTTTTTAAGATTTTATTTATTTGACAGGCAGAGAGGCAGACAGAGAGAGAGGAGGAAGCAGGCTCCCCGCTGAGCAGAGAGCCCGATGTGGGGCTCGATCCCAGGAATCCGGGACCATGACCCGAGTCGAAAGCAGAGGCCCTAACCCACTGAGCCACCCAGGCGCCCCTATTCTAGGTATTTTAATTGACGTCTTCGTTCTCTTACTGGTTTTAATCAATGTATTTTTCTCTTCTCAAGACATGTTCACAATACTTTTTTTTTTAAGATTTTATTCATTTATTTGACACAGAGAGAGAGATCACAAGTAGGCAGAGAGGCAGGCAGAGAGAGAGGGGAAGCAGGCTCCCTGCTGAGCAGAGAGCCCAATGTGGGGCTTGATCCCAGGACCCTGAGATCATGACCTGAGGCGAAGGCAGTGGCTTAACCCACTGAGCCACCCAGGTGCCCCCACAATACTTTTGATTACTAAAATAGCAAAACAAAACGAAACACTAATAAATGAGAAGTTTCCTTCTGGTCAAATACAGTCTCAGAGAATAAATCCCCAAGGGGATCCAGAGGGAGGGTAATGAATGGAGGGCTTTTGAAAATAGAAAAATTACTATTTAAAATAATCCTATCAGTAAAGTTCCCAGTAATGCAATTTGATATTGTTATTAATTTTTTAAGATATTATTTATTCATTTGAGAGAGAGAGTGAGTGAGAGGGTGAGCATGAGGGGGATGAGAGGCAGAGGGAGAGGGAGAAGCAGATTCCCTGCTGAGCAGGGAGCCAGATGTAAGGCTCTATCCCGGGATTCTGGGATCATGACCTGAGCAAAGGCACATGCTTTACCGACTGAGCCACCCAGGCACCCCTTGGTATTATCTAACGTTATGTTTAAATTTCATATGTTTTCTGTATCTCCCCCAGAGCTTTGGCTAAAATCTGGCAGTTCATAAATGCTGACTTTGATGAAATTGATTTGTGAGGAAGAAGACCAAATTTAGCACCCACCTTTCCAGGCTTTATTTTGCTGCTACCTAATGAACACCTGGTTTGTGCACTACTCTGTGGTTTCTAGAACATACCCCGTACCTACCATCCTACTTGGGAACTCTACTGTTGACAACTGCCTTCTTCCTCTTGCTGCCTGCTAGATCCCAACCCAACCTTTGTTCCTCAGTTAAAAACTCATCCCTTTCTTAAGTCCCCTCCAGAATTAGTGGCTCTCTTGTCTATGCTTATATTTCCAGTTGTTCGTGTTTTTGCTGCCCTGTTTTCCCATCACCTTGTGATTCTTGTTTTGCTTTAAGCTTCTTAAATTTTGCCACAGTTTAAAGTGTGTTTGTTTACCATTGATCCTCGATTCTCATTTCCTCCTCCTGTATTCAGGCTTCCTTTTCTTGATATACATTCTCTAATAGTTCTTTTCAAGTGCAGATCTGTAGTGATAACTTTCACGGTCTCTTTCTGAAAATGTATTTTTCTCTCACTGCTTGAAAAATAGTTTAGCTACGTCTTTGCTTAGGATTCCTAACACCATAAGGGTGGTATAAATTAAGACTTTACACCCCTGATGGGTGCAGCCTGGGGATTTTTATTTATCCCAGGAGACACCTCCCACCCTACCCTTCCACATTCCAGAGCTAGGGGCAGAAATGAGCTGGTCTGTTGCCTGTCTGGCTTGCTGACTCTCTAACTCGCAGCAGCCAGAGGCATCCAGATGACCTCTGACTTCCCACACCACAAATAATTTAGGAATGAACATCCTCGTGCGTGTCCTCTCTGGTACTTGTGGAGGAAGGATGCTGCTTCTTCTCCTTTGCATGGAAGGGGCACTTTTTTCCCCCCCAGGGTTAGGCTTTTGTAGGGTTCTCTGTCCTGGCTTCTGTTCATGACTATACTTGTGGAGGAGGTCAGGGTCCGTTCAGTACATAGTGGAGCCTCTAGTCAGCTTGTGACTTTCCCAAGCTGATGATAACCTCTTCTTTCAAACTTGGCTCTGAGGTTTTCCAGAAAAGATGGTTACGTTTTAGTAGCATTTACAAATGCTTGCCGAAGGAATCGGGGCAGAAGCTCTGCTAGTTCAGTCCATATGTTCTGGGGGACTGGAAACATGGTATGGGCTCTGTGTCACTCTGCCATGAGCACCTTTCAGACAGATAACAAATCTTAGCCATACTTTATTTTTAATGAAGAGCAGTCTCTGACCATAAATATCTGAAATGAATAAATGAGGCCATCGGTACCAGGTGAGACCTGGGACAGCAGGGGGGAGGGGGACCATGGGGAGGTTTGTCACTTACAAATACTAGAAGGAAGGCCTCAGTCTGCTCATTTCTAAAATGAAGTCCTTGAATTGCACCTAGACATTCTAGAAGGTCTCTTGTAGCTCTGGCTTATTGTGATTCTAAGAAATACGAAGATGCTCCCTTATGAACAACGGGCATTAGAGTTGCCAGTCTACAAATGTGGCAGGATCCTAAGTCATTATGGCCCAGTGAAAACACATGACTGCTATTTCTCATGTCATCCCTAATAATGACCTATACCTTTTCGAATATATGTTGAACATTTTTTTTAGTTGCATCCTTTTATCTAGAGGATAAATATCCCAGGAAGGTGTTGTTCCATCTTCCAGATGGAATGTGAATTTCCCTTTAAAAACACACCCTCCATTTCCAAGGGTTGTATTGGATGCCCGTTAAAGAGGAACTGCAGCTGGTTAAATTTAGGGTGTTGAACAAATTCCAATCCAAGAATATTCCTTGGCGCGGGGCCTATGCCATTTTTAAATGATTCCAAATTGGATAAATTTTAATTCATTTTAATTCTTTGCCTTCTGTATTTTTTTTCTTCTGAGACAAGCAACCAATCCCTGGTTTTTATTCTGTCTTTAACACCAGAGCTAAATTATGACATATTGTATACACACTATCACATTCCCTATCAATTTTACTTACTATTACAAATCCAGCTATCCTTTAACATCCTTTAAAAGTTACCCATCACATCTCATGAAATCTCAATAAAAATGTGCCCTAAAAATGATACAAGAAAATAATCATACCGTAAGTCTTCCTTCCTTACTTAATATGGCCTTATATTTCCTGGTGTTATTTTAGTAAATTTTGAAGTCCCGTGAATCTTATTTTCCTATACACTTTTTTCCAGGGTTTTTGTTTTTTTTATTTTTTTGTTGTTGTTTGTTTTGCCCCTACTTTAAGTTTCCTGGGAGGCAATGTTAATTTTTAAAAACAAGAGAAAGAAAGCAGACCTTACATTCTGCTAAGACTATAGGAAGCAATTTAGGAATTGCAAATTAGGAATCAACCACGTAGGATCCTGTTTCAAGTCTGGGTGGGGAGACGTCTGGGAAGCAGGAAGAAAAGGCCAAGGGCGTGATCTTGAACCACACAGTAAGAAAGCAGAAGCTGCCACAGAAAGAGCTGGAGTTCTCTCCTTTTTCTGTGTGTGTGCCTCCCTTTCTCAGGTTCCTTAAGAAAGAAGCCAGTCTTACACATTTCCCATAGTTCGCACACCCCCTGCACCAGTGAGCGCACCCAGGGGACTCTCCATCCCATCATTCATTCACTAAGAGCTGCTGGTTACTCTGCTGTGGGCCCAGAACACGGTGTAAACAAGCTCTGCAAAGTCCCTGTCATCTGTGCTTCTGCTAGAGTTGTGTGTGGGGAAAAGATAGAAGCAGGAAATGGATGGTAAGCCCATCCATAGCGTAGGGAAGACAGCATCGTACGCACAAGCGCTACGAAAGGAAATTCACCAAGTCATAAGCTCAGAAGGAGCTCCACGGTGGGGCTGAGGGTGGGTGGGGCTTTGCCAATTTGGGCAGGGGATACCTCTGGGAGGAGTTGACCTTGGAGAGGAAATGTGTGTGCTGAGAAAGAGTCACCATGGCAGCTGCTGGGAAGAAGCAATTCCAGAAAGAAGACAAGCGCCAAGAACCTGAAGCGGGAACAAACGCATAGTGGCTGAGGTATAGGAAGAAAGCCTGATGCACAAGGACAGAAAAGAGTCACAGGGGGTCAGCCAGTGAGGCCCCTTTGGCCAAGAAAGTTGTTTGAATTTTATTCTGTTCGCACTCATCTCGCAGGCGAACCCACTTGATCCTGTTCTCACACCGAGGCTGCTCCTGTCAGCCTATCCAGGTATTAGGTCCTGTTTGACCAGAGAGACAGGGAACCCTTTGCTACCACAGCTTTCTCTTTCACCTTCTGAATTAAATATGCATATCGGGCTTCCCCGCCCCACCCTTCCCAGGAGATCTGGTGCCAACCACCCACCTTGAGAAAGAAACCAGGTATATCCTTAGCAAAACTGGAGTGAAGTGAGCAAGCTTAGAAACTGCACTAATAGGGGCGCCTGGGTGGCTCAGTGGGTTAAAGCCTCTGCCTTCAGCTCAGGTCATGATCCCAGAGTCCTGGGATCGAGCCCGCATCGGGCTCTGCTCAGCAGAAAGCCTGCTTCCTCCTCTCTCTCTGCCTGCTTCTCTGTGATCTCTGTCTGTCAAATAAATAAATAAAATCTTTAAAAAAAAAAAAAAAGAAAGAAAGAAAGAAAAGAAAGAAACTGCACTAATAAAATAAATGTAAGATGAGGAGACCCTGTCCTAAAAATATGTCACATGTTAATTAGGAAGGCGGGAAGGAGAGAAAGAATGAGTATGGGTATTTTAGGGCTTCTGTATTCCTAGATGCCCAGAGGTTAAGGACCCAGTTCCTCACAGACTAGTTTCGCTTCAGAGAGGAGTCACAAGTTTGGGAATCCTCAGGGCCACCCTCACTTCTGGCCCGCTGGCTACAGATGCAGGCATTCCCACTACCCTGTCAGGTTTGATAATTCTCCAGAAAGACTCACAGAACTCACTAGAAGCACTGTGATTATTATTACGATTTCATTATAGCAAAAAGATACAAATTCAAAGAGACACCCAGGGCAAAGTCTGGCAAGATTCCAAACGTGAAACTCCTGTCATCATCGAGAATTCATTACCCAATGCATTCCACACGCAGAGAATTGCCAACCAGGACCACTCACCCAAGCTTCAGTGTCCAAAGCTTCTATTGGGATTTTACTGAGTAGGCATGACTGATCAAGTCATTGGTCAGGAGGCTGAACTCAATCTCCAGTCCCCTTACCCTCTCCAGAGGTTGGATCTGATATTGTCTGGCTCAAAGCTTCCACCTTCCAAACACGCAGGTCGTCTTTCTGGCTGTGCCCACCCTGCCTCTCCTCGTTAGCAGAAGCTATCAGGTGTGGTGTGAGGGACCCACCGTGAATGACAACAATGACAAATTGCTCAGGAAATCCCAAGAGTTTAGAGGCTTTCTCCCAAGCACCAAGGACAAAGGCCCCTCAAAGTCTTTATTAGACACTTGAAGTCTCAAATCAGCTTTGTGATCAGTTGCCTATTCTGTATACCAGTCCTGAGGACAGTTTAGCTTACTTGAGTAAGGAAGAGGCAGTGCTCGTAGCTGGAATTTCTTAGCGGACGAGAGCTGAGGGATTGAAGGCATCATTACAGAAGCATTGCAGATTCACGTGGCCACCTCTAGGCCCCTCACCCTCCTTTTCCAAGCAGCATTTCTGTGTGCTTCCTTCCTAGCTGGCAGTTGTCACAATTCTACTCGATCCTCTACTGAGCACACGTTGGATTTTTGCCCATAACTGGCAAATGTTACATTGCGCAAATGACATAAATATTATGAAAAACACAGAGGAAAAGGCAACGACCCTGGCTCGTCTGATTGAGAGTGGTCATTAATAGAACTTCGATGTCTTTAACATTTAGAATCAGAGGCTGCTGTCAACTTTTCAAAATTTTCTTTGTTTACCAGCAAAAAAGCAGACACACACACACATACACACACACACAACTGGGTGACTCAGTGGGAAGATGATGTAAAAAACTTTGTGTCTTACTGTGCAGTGAGCTGGGAGATATGTATGTGCCCTTATGTACTGGTTTTCAAGGTGACCTTGAGCAGTGCACAGAAACTCCATTTCCCAACACGTGTGACAGCTGTGAGGTATAGCTTCGAAATGATTAGACCACTGTTTGAAGGAGCTGGACTATATCTTTCTATGATTGCCGGGTCTGCTCTGACCTGAAGAACTCTACGGAAGATGACAGTCACATGACAGCGGACTTGTAGATAGAAAGCCACAAAATGAATCACCCAAATGCTTCTAAGCATTCTGTAGACCAACCATCCAGAAAACTGAATTTTCTTCTAGCTAAATTTTATTATCTTGGGGCCTCAGTTTAATGCCCCTCTCCACTATTCCAGTTCCTTCCAAGTAAAGGTTTATTTGATCACAATTCCAGTGGAAATGTGATATCATCTTAATGGGTTACTGAGGTATTTTAAAGGGTACCTGGGACTCATTTAAATCAGGAATGGTAGGACACCCAGACATGGAAATGATTGTCATGAAGAAAAAGATTACTTAGGTTCTGATTTTATAAAGAAAATCCTTTGAATTTGTAAATCCAAAGACTCTGAAACCACAGTCAAAAATTGAGACATATTTTTGAAAGAATATAGAGGTTATTTCCAAAAGCAAAGGAAATTATCAGGATGATTATCGGCCTACTATAATACGCTCATGCTTGGTAGAAAGCTCAAACATAGATGATACTCTCTTTATTTTAGAAAGTCATTGAAATTATATATTGAGACATTGAACTAAAGCAACTGCAATTTTTCTCTGTTTAGGAACAATCTGGTACTTCCATCTTCAAAGCTGTTATTTACATATCAACAGCTTTGTTCAGCTCTCCGGTTCTTTGGTCAAGTGTGAAATTGCAAAGAAAAGTAGAGAACAGGGCGGTACCCACAGATAGTAGATTTTTAAAAAAGCAAGGAAGGAGTAAACAAGAATTGGGAACAAATAAACAATACTGATTAAAAGTGCAGGTGGGTTGTTTTCATTTAAAATGAACTGAATTTTTGTCATAATATTTTAACATCCTGGATGCTTATTTCATTATCACTTTAAGTCTCATGAACTTGCAAAATGTGAAGTTTTTTTTTATTAAGAAAATTGCTGAAGTAAATGTAGCCAGTAAGGTGATTTTATGTCACTCAATATTATTGTATCTGAAATAGCTTCAACAGATGCTTACAAACTTTCTCTATGCTGGGTAACTGATTGCACACTAAATCCATTAGAAGAACAAACTGTCATGATTAGGTTTACATATTTTACTATGCCATGGTAAATTTCATGCTATTTTTATTTCAAACCTTATAGACCTTTGAAGGGATGCGTCTTGGGGAAGAGTAGGTTGAAATAAATAAATAAGTATTACCCAATATTTTTTCCATTCCTACTGAATTTACAAAGTATCCAGCCCACCATTTATTTAGAAATTGGAAGCTAAAGAAATATGACATGAAGTGTTATTATAATGATTTATTCTGATATATATCTGTGCATAGTACTCCTGAACCTAAAAATCAGCCAGGGCTAATCTGGGCCCATTCACAGATTGAGTCTGACCAGTCATTTTCTCTGAAGTTCTGTGGGAAAAGAAATCATTTTTTAGTGGTTAATATGTGTGTTTTATGGTAATAAATGATCATTGTATTATTCTGAACTCTATAAGTAATAACATTCCCCTGCATCCCAGGAAAGGATCCAAAAACCATTTTTAGGTATAAATATAAATAGGATCCCACCTATTTCTTACTGCCTAGAACAATTCAGATAAGGGAAGTAACATTTTAGACCCCAAAACCATGATATAGCTTAAGAAGACTTTTATGATACATACACTTGGCACATACAAAAAAGTAACATTATATATATATACATATATACATATATATATACATATATATACATATATATATATATGTAAAAAACAGAATAATGAAGTATCCACAAGCCCACCAACCAAGTCAAGATATAGAATATTTGCAATTTTATATTTGAAGTAATACCTGTGATACCTGTGTGCTCCTTTCCTGCCTCCCTACACTCACAGGAATAAGGAATTTTGTGTTTAT
>NC_081559.1:137537542-137562662 GCF_022355385.1 Mustela nigripes
ATATATACATATATACATATATATATACATATATATACATATATATATATATGTAAAAAACAGAATAATGAAGTATCCACAAGCCCACCAACCAAGTCAAGATATAGAATATTTGCAATTTTATATTTGAAGTAATACCTGTGTGCTCCTTTCCTGCCTCCCTACACTCACAGGAATAAGGAATTTTGTGTTTATCGAAGGTTTGATCGTCTGTATCCACATCTCTGAACCACACACTGCTTAGTGTGCTTGTTTTAAGCTTTATAAAAGTGATGTCACACTGTACAAAGCCTTCTGCAACTTCTGTTTTCTTCAAGATTATGAATCTAGTATTTAACTCTTTTGTGCATGTAGCTGATTTTTATTCATTTTCCCTGTTGTATAGTATTCCCTTGGGTAAACATACCACAGTTTATTTGTCTGTGAACATTTGTGTTGTTGCAGGTCATTTGCTATTATATTATGGTACCAATGTATGAGAATTTCTTTTATATACTCAGGAGTAACATTCCTGGGTCACAGGCTATGCTTATGCTCATCTGCACAAGAGAATATCCAGTTGCTTTCCAGATTGGTTATACCTTCTCCATCAGCAGTATATCTTATTGTCATTCATTGTATGACAAATTTAGAGGTCTAAGAAATAGTCAATGTTTGTACCACTCTACTGACTTGAAATACTTATTTCTGAGTTAATTTAAATACTAATTTAAATACTAATTTCTGAGTTAAAACTTTCCCAGTTTTTAAGAGGGACTACAGGTCTCAGTAAGGTGGTTACAATACATTAGTTTTGTCTTCTAGGTTTCCCTGCTGAATTTTGGCCAGTTTGTTCATAGACGCCCCTTTCAACTAATGCACCATGCCCTTAGTCTTTCATGCAATAGTTTGTTCCAACAATATCTGTTTCTTGTTTCCTAAATCAGTGGACATTAATGGCTGTGTATTTTGCCCAACTTGTGCTCATATCTATTGGTGGAGAAACTCAAGAAAGGATATCCTCCATGTATCAGGCCCTGACATAGGGGTTATCACTTGAGAAGAGGAAACTAGCTCAAGGGCATGCAGTAGGAGGACAGAGACAGACAGACAAGAGATGGACACTCAAGTCTCCTCATTTAACTGCAGCAACTTCACCACTAGAAAACATGGCCCACTGGAAGCCAGGCTGACCTCTTCCTGAGGAAGAGATGAACCACTGAGTTAAGCACTCTAAATACACTATCTCTCTTAATCTGTCCAACCTCCCTATGCAGTGATATTAACATTTCACTACCAGGTTATAAATGAAGAAACTAAAGGATTAAGGGTTTTGTAAAGAATTTCATAGCTATAAGTGATAGAGCTAAAATATGAACTCAAGGCTGCTGACTTCAAAGCCCAGAAGCTTAGTCTCTTTCCTATACTGCCTCTCCTTTTAGCAGGAGCCCTTTGAAGACCCAGTGCTTCCATTCAACAAAGTAATTATAAAGTCTTGGTAAAAGGACAGGTCTTAGGGACTTGGCTTTACTTGGCTCCACTTAAAATATATATTGTTCAATCAGCCCTGACTTTGGGATTCTGATTTTGACACTAAAAAGCTAACTCAGTAATGTTTCCAGTTAGACTTTTTGATCATTAAACAGCCACATGAGGCTTAATTTGTGTGTGGCACTATTTTGGATGACCTGTGAGCTCCTACACACACACAGTGAGAAAGCATAATGCCTGCTCTGAAGAAGCTTGAAATCTGACAGAGGCCAGGAGAGAAGAGATCTTTCCTGGGAAGACTAAGATTCTGAGATCTTATTCTATGATTCAAATGTTGAAGAAGAGATTGTGACTGAAGGTTAGATTCTGTCCTGAATGTGTCAAGACAATGAGGAAGGATGCTGTCAGGTGGCTGGAATTTCTTCTTTTAGGAGTGTTTTGAGATCAAATTTGAATCTTTGAGTAGGCTAATGATTTTGACTAGTAAGCAGTGATGGTGGAAATCAATGAATTTCCATTAATCAGTGAATTTTCATTATTTCCTTTGCCTTAAAGCCTACTCTGGGTTTGCTTACTGAACATGACTTTGTGTTGATGAACACAGTCTGCCATTAGATATATAACATAATAGACCACTTTAGCAACATTACTTGTATCACAGTGCAATTAAACAAATCTTTACTCATAAGCAACTTCTGTGCCTTGGGAATATAGTAGTGAATCAGGCAAATCTAGTGCCCAACTTCATGGGGCCTATTGTCTAGTCCAGAAGAGTCATTTAACAAGTAGCTTACAGTTGGGACGAGGGTTACACACTAGGAATACAGATGTTGTGGGAACTTATAAGAATAGGATATAACCAACTAAGGAGATTGTCAGTTGCAGAGTTTTATTTGACACCCTTTATCTCATTCTAAGGCTAAGAGACTTAGTAGCTTAATTGACTTGCCCCATAGTTAATAAGAGTCCAGGACTAAAATTGAGCCTCTATGCCAAGTCCTGAGCTCTCTCAACTATATCAATGCAGAATAACAAGAAAAGTTTAGATCAAGTTACTCCTAGATTGAGGTAAAAGGCAGAATTAGTTCTTTAACCTACCAAATTCTACCTTAAAAAGTCTTCCTAGGATTTATGCTCTCTAATCACCCAATAGAACACCCATTAAGAAAGATACTCTCGATGCTTTTCTTTTATTTGGATCTATGAAAACTGGAAGTGGGAGCCCTGTTATCTTGCACTTGTTAGGTGTGAGGAGGAGTCCACAGTTCAAGTGCTTAGCCCGTGGAGCCTAAAAATGGCGTCAGATGAGAATGTGTGCAGACATACCAGCACCTGGAAAGAGTCTGAGCCAGAATTCTCCGCAGACTAATTCAAGCCAACTAGACCTAAAGCTCTAAAGCCCGGGCCACATGCATGGAACCAATATGAGAAGACTCTGCAAAGTAAATGGTGGTAGGCCAACTGGGGAAGAAGGTTAGAATCTGAAATAACACCATGTCTAGTCCTCAGCAAGTTTCCCATTTCCCTTTAGTGCTCCACAGCCTGGAATCAAGGCAGCCCGAAACCTAGGAATGGACCTCAAGTGTAGAGAAGCCCTCTAGTTCAGACTCAAGGTGAGCAAATGGGACCGCTCACAGGTTTTTCCTATATCAGCTCTGTCACAACCCAGCCTCAGACTCTTCCACAGAAGCAGCTTTTCAGGGTCTCCTGATGCCTAAAACCCTGAAAGAGAACAATTTTTTTCTGATCTAAAGAGCTATGCCCCCCAAAAGGTATAGAGAACCCACCTCTCTCTGGCCTTCCAGCCCTTAGCCTAGAATGTGCAGTGGCAGCAAAGGAAGTGAGCAGAGCCCCAGCTTTCTGGCTTTCTTGAGGACTAAAGATGGATAATTTGGACCTCAGTAAAATTTAAAACTTCTGCCTACAAAAGCTACTATTGAGAGAATAAAAAGAGAAGCCATCAACTGGGAGTAAATATTTGGAATTCATATATATGACAAAGAGTTTGTATGCAGGACATCAGGAGAACTCTTGAAACTCCCCTGTAAGTGAGTAACTCAGTTAGAAATGGGCCAAAGCAATAAAGAAGATTGAAATCTTGCCATTTGTGACAACAAGGATGGACCCCGAGGGTGTTAACACTAACTGAAAGAAGTCAGACGGAGAAAAACAAAGACCATATCATTTCACTTATATGTGGAATCGAAAAAACAAAACAAACAGGGCACCTGGATGGCTCAGTCAGTTAAGCCACCAACTCTTGATCTCAGCTCAGGGCTTAATCTCAGGGTCATGAGTTCAACCCCATGTTGAAGAAAGTAAAAATAAAAAACAAAGCAAACGAAACAAAAGCAGACTCATTGATGCAGAGAGCAAACTGATGGTTCCCAGAGAAGAAGGGGGTTGAGGATAGGGAAGGTTAGGTAAAGGGAATTAAGAGGTACAAACTCCCATTTACAAGACAAATAAGTCATGGGATGTATTACACAACAGGGAGAATATAGTCAATAATGTTGTCTTAACTGTGCATGGTGACAGGTGGTAACTAGACTTACTGTAGTGATCCTTTTGCAGTGTTTATAAATGAATCATTGCTAGATTGTACACCTGAAACCAATGCAATATTGTATTTCTGTTGTATTTCAATTAAAAATGGGCAAAAGCAGAATTGTACATAATACATGTGGCCCATCCACTCTCAAGGAGGAAGAGTATAATTCTACACTGCCTATGTGCAGCCTGCACATACTGGCTTCCTCCCACAGACTACAGTACAGAAGGGAGAGGGAGTGGAGAAATCCAGCAAACACTACCTGTCAGTTAGGTGATCTAGCTTAACACCAGCGAAGAAAGGCCATGTTGCTAGGATGCTATGATATGATGAAAACAGCAATTTTTCCTCTGTGGCCTTCCTCCCATAAAACCATAACCCTGTCTAACCAGGGGAAAAACATTTAGACAATCCTCAACTGAGGGATGTTCTACAGAATACCTAACCAGAATTCTTCAAAAGTACCAAGATCATCAAAAGCATAAAAAGTCTGAGAAATTGTCACAGCCAAGAAGAGACCAAGGAGACATGATATCTAAATGTAATATGGAATCCTGGCTGGGATCCTGGCATAGAAAAGGTAGTTTTACAGAACAGTTTTAGGTAAAAACTAGGAAATCTGAATAAACTAGGGGCTTTAATTAATAATATCAACATTGCTTCATTTATTATAACAAACCTACCATACTAATATAAGATAGTAATAATAAAATGGAGTTTAGAATGTATAGGATCTCTACCATCACGGCAATTTTTCTGTTACTCTAAACTATTCTTAAAAGTTTATTTTTAAAAATCACATGAAAAGGACAAAAAAGGCAAGGAAAGGGCACCTGGGTGGCTCAGTGGGTTAAGCCGCTGCCTTCGGCTCAAGTCATGATCTCGCGTCCCGGGATCGAGTCCCGCATCAGGCTCTCTGCTCGGCAGGGAGCCTGCTTCCTCCTCTCTCTCTCTCTGCCTGCCTCTCTGCCTACTTGTGATCTCTGTCTGTCAAATAAATAAATAAAATCTTTAAAAAAAAAAAAAAAAAAAAAAAGGCAAGGAAAAAAATTGAGCAGGCAACTTCACCAAAGAGGATATACAAATGGTAAAAATCACACAAAAAGATAACCCATGCTGTTGTTCGTTAAGGAAAATACACATTAAAACCACAATTAGATGCTACTATACACCTACTAGAATGGCTGAAATAAAAAATTCAGACAGTCTTAGTACCAGTAGATAAAGAGCAACTAGAACTTCTACATTGCTGGTGGGAAAGCAAAATGGTACACTCTAGAAAACAATTTGGCAGTTTCCTTCAATGGGTGCATGAATAAGCAAACTATGTTACATCCATATGGTATTTTTTTTTTTAAAAAAAGCCATAAAAGTATTGAACTATTAAAAGACAACAACTGTTGGTGAAGATATGGAGAAATTGGAACCTTTGCATGCTGTTAATGGAAATGCAAAATGTTTCAGTCACTAAGGAAAGCAGTGTGGATGTTCTCCAAAAATTAAAAATGGAATCATTATGTGATTTAGCAATCCCACTTCTAGGTATTTGCCCCAAAGAACTGAAATTAACACCTGAGATGTTAGCACCTCCACGTTCACTGAAGCATCATTTTACAGTAGCCAAGGGGTGGAAACAACTGAGTATCCATCCATGGATAAATGGATAAAGAAACTGTTGTCTACACATACACTGGGATACTGTTCAGCCCTAAAAGTAAAAGAAAGGGGAAATTCTACAATATGGGACAAAACATGGATGAACCTTGGGAACATTATTCTAAATAAAATAAGCCAGTCACGGGCATTAAGAAGGGCACGTGGGCGCCTGGGTGGCTCAGTGGGCTAAAGCCTCTGCCTTCAGCTCAGGCCATGATCTCAGAGTCCTGGGATCGAGTCCCTCATCGGGCTCTCTGCCCAGCGGGGAGCCTGCTTCCTCCTCTCTCTCTCTCTCTCTCTCTCTCTCTGCCTGCCTCTCTGCCTACTTGTGATCTCTGTCTGTCAAATAAATAAATAAATAATCTTTAAAAAAACAAAAAAGGGCGCCTGGGTGGCTCAGTGGGTTAAGCCGCTGCCTTCGGCTCAGGTCATGATCTCAGGGTCCTGGGATCGAGTCCCATATCGGGCTCTCTGCTCGGCGGGGAGTCTGCTTCCTCCTCCCTCTCTGCCTGCCTCTCCATCTACTTGTGATTTCTCTCTGTCAAATAAATAAATAAAAATCTTTATAATAAAAAAAAAAGAAGAAGAAGAAGAAGGGCACGTGTTGTAATGAGCACTGTAATGTTATATGCGAATGTTGAACCATGGAACACTATACCAAAAACTAATGATGTCCTGCATGGTGACTAACATAACATAGTAAAAAAAAAAAAAAAAGCCGCTAATGGAAAGACAAGTAACTTCATGATTCCACTTCCATGAGGTATTTAAAATAGTCCAATTCAAAGAATCCAAGAGTGGGATGGTGGTTGCCACGGGCTCAGGGGAGGGGAAAAATGGGGAATTACTAATCAAAAAGCATAAAATTTCAGCTGAGCCGGGAGAACAAGCTCTAGAGCTCTGCTCTACAACATTGTACCTTTAGTCAGCAATACTGTGTTGTACACTTAAAAGCTTTCGGTCTTAGGTTAAGTGTTCTTTCCAGAAAAATAGAATAAAATGAAATAATGACCTATTGATACACACAACTTGGATGACTCTCAAAGGTCTGCCGCTGAGTGAAAGAAGCCAGAATCAAAAGGTTACATACTATACGATTCTATTTATATGACATCCCATGAAAGACGAACTGTGGTGTGGGAGATCAGATCAGTTTTGCCAGAGGCCAGGGTGACACGTGGTGTGACTGCTGAGTGGTGGTTCCTGGGGAATGACAGAGCTCTTCTGTATCCAGATTGTGCTGGTGGGCCATGCATAGACACATTTGTTAAAACTCAGAGAACTGATCAACAAAACAAAACTCATTTTGGTGTTCTCAATTTAAAATAAAGGGAGAGAGATCCTAGGAAACCAGCCCAACACTATTAGAAATTGGCCTTTCTAGAGAATGGCCAGGCTAAAAGCTGGAAAATCTGAGCTTCCATGAAAGTCTGCCTCCTGCAGACCGTGGAGACGCAGGAATACCGTCCTTCCCACAGAAACTAAGACGACTCGGTGACTGTAAGCCACATCGTGGCTGAATCTCCTTTTGTGAATATTGGGATCAGTGAAATTCCTAGAAGAAATTTTCTCAACATTCAAATATCAACTAAAAAGTGTGCAACATATGCTCACATGGTTATCATGAGGCCATTTTCAGCTAATAAATCAGAATCTGTAAAAATGTAGCATTTTATTTTGGAAAGGAATTTGATCCAGGCCTTTTACAACTTGTATGCAAGTTGTATATCCATTGAGCTTCTGTGGGAAAACAAAACAAAACAAAAAACTCTGCTATGTTTTAGGCGTGTCTGCACTGAACTTTGAATGAAACCTTACCAGCATATGGGAATATAATGCTTACCTCCGTTCAGCATTGGTGCTGAATGTATGACCGCCTGTGGATTCAGGTATTCTACAAAATAAAGTAAAGATGGGGTGCCTGAGTGGCTCAGTCATTAAGCTTCTGCCTTCGGCTCAGGTCATGATCCCAGGGTCCTGGGATTGAGCCCCATATCAGACTCCCTGCTCAGTGGGGAACCTGCTTCTCCCTCTCCTACTCCCTCTGCTGTGTTCCCTTTCTTGCTGTGTCTCTATCAAATAAATAAATAAAATCTTTAGAAAAAAATAGAAAAATAAAGAGAGGAATGGACATGTGACTCTTGCAGCTGTTGGCTGGAAAAATGGCATTATAGTATCCCTGGGATTTACATTACTTGAACTGCCACAATATCTAGATTAATTACAGACTCACTGGTCTGGATGGCCATTAAAATTTAAAATGTCTATTTGGGTTTTTTTTGTGTTTTGTTTTTTTTTTTTAAGTAAACTGTGGTTATCTTGGGATTTTTTTTTTGTAGCCTTCAGATTCGTAATAGTCATAGGCTGTCCAGAATGTGAAAATAGTAATGGTAGCCCCAGGTTGGCCAGGCCTGTATTCCTTAGTGAAGGTTATCCTGGCCCCAGCCATAGGAATGCAAGGAATGAAACTGGAGTCGGGCTAGCCTTGCAGTCTCCTGTGTCCTCCTCTGCCTATGGAGGACAGGAGACTCTTTCTCCTGGGAGGAAATATTTGCAGATCATCAAGTCCGGCAAGGGGCTTGGATCTGGAGTACATAGAGAATTCTTAAAACTCAATAGCGAGTAAACAAACTTAATTAAAGAATAGAAGGACTGGAGGGATTTGGGGTCCCTTGGGCCTACTGTAATAACTCAGCTAAGAAATGTTGGTTGGGTCAATGTGTTAAAGCCTCTTTTAATTGTTTTATAATTCAGGTTGGGATCACGGCTCATTCATCAAGGAGAACAGCCACAAACAGGCCCTAGCTTGAACAGAAAGCCTGTGGTTTATTATTTTTTTTAAGAGTTTATTTATTTATTTGACAGGCTTAGATCACAAGCAGGCAGAGAGACAGGCAGAGAGAGAAAGGGGGAAGCAGGCTCCCTGCTGAGCGGAAAGCCCAGTTCAGGGCTCCATCCCAGGACCCTGGGATCACGACCTGGCCGAAGGCAGAGGCTTTAACTCACTGAGCCACCCAGGCACCCAGAAAGCCTGTGGTTTAAAAAGCTGTAGTCACCAGTTAGCAGAAAGATGCCCACGGAGCCCCTTTTGCTGATATCTGAAGCAAAATTTGCACCATCAAGGGCCTGCCTGAAGAAGTTTCTGTCCCCAGGAGGCAGCGTGCTCTAGTGAACTTGGCAAGGTCTTAGGGACCAGGTTGGCTAGGTTCACACTCCAAGGCCTGCCCCTTAGTAGCCTTCCACCTTGGCAAAGTTAGTGCTTCTGAACCTCAGCGTCTGTAACCTAAAATGAAGATCATATTGCCTATTGCCTCGGGTCCATGTGATAATGTATGTGAGACCAAGTGCATGTATTAAATGGTAACTAGAGAATTCATAAGGCTAAATGGTAGCTAGATAACTCATAAGGCAATGGCCCTCCCTAACTGCAGAAAGCAGTGAGTAACCTTTGAACCTCCACTCTCGCAGACTTCTGCCAAAGCAGTGGGTAACCCATGTCTGCAGAGAACAGATCATAGAGGGAAGGAGTCAGAAGAAGTTTGCATTACTAGCCCGGGAAGGTTCCTGGGGAGGAATGCACCTCAGAGAGCGTACACCTCTGATCATGGATAGCATACTTGGTGTATCGGCTTCCCAGGGCTGCTGTATTAAGTACCACAAACTGTGTGACCTAAAACAATAGAAATTCATTTTTTCACAGTTCTGGAAGCTCGCAGTCCAAAAGCAAGGGCCATGCTCCTTCTGAAACCTGTAGAAGAATCCTTCCTGCCTCTCCTAACTTCTTATGGCTTGGTAGCAGTCTTCGGCTTTCCTTGCAATTCTGTCTTCCTAGGCTTTTCTGCCTTGTGTTTTCTCTCGGTGTGTGTCTGTCTCCATGTTCAAATTCCCTATTTTTTTAAGGACACCAGTCATATAGATTATGGCCCACCTCAAAAACCTTATTTCGGTTTGGTTAAGACCTTATTTCCAAATTAGGTAACATTCGAAGGTTGCGGGGCTTAGGACTTCAACATACCTTTTTTTAGGGGACATAATTCAACTTGTAATACCTGGTTAACATGAGTTAGAGGTCTCAGTTGTCACTTTATCCGCAATGTACTGACAAGTAAGAGATTGCTGCTTGTTTTATAAAGCAAATGTTCTGGCTTTCTTGAGCCCAGAGAAAAGTTCCATTCTTCAGAGCTCAGTGAGAGGAAAACTTCCTCCACGATGCCCAGCTCTTTACTTACCGCAGTAACTCCACGCCTGCAGCCTAAGCCTCAGGGGAGGAGCCTGCAATGGGCAGCCTCTTCATCCTATAAAGGCCAGCTGAGAAAGCATGTCCGGGAGCCCTGCCAGCTGGGGAGAGCTGCCTTCTGCAACCTTCAGCAGCTGTACCTGTGACGTCACCTTCTGTCTAGAACTGCCAGAAAATTCTGGATCTTCTCACAGTGGACTCAGTCTAGAAGTGGGCAATATTAAGGCTCATGTGCCAGGCAAGTCTCAACCCATCCTGAGCTGGAGGCGCGATGTGGGCTCTGCAGTCGCGGGCATGCCCTGAGGGACCTGGGAAACAGGTAGCAACCTTCTAGGAAGCAAGTGTCCTGTGACCCTGTGCAGGCCTGTGAATTGCTGGGGTCAGTGGCTCCCCCTTGTTTGCTGCCATTGCTAGTTTGCCCCTTTCTGTAGATCTGTGCTCCCCTTCCATTCCTCCGCCCCATCCCCTTATCCTCACCCTGCATCTGACCCAGGGATATCTTTTACCAGTATCCTGCATGCATACAGACCGGGTTTTTACATTACAGAGCTGATGCGAAGACAATCCCACCCACAGAGCCACAGCTCTCAGTCTTGGCTGTGAATCTGAGTCACCTGGGGAGTTTTTAAAATATCAGTTCCTAGATCTTCCCCAGACTACTTACAATAGAATGTTTGGAGATTGGGATCTATGCATCAGTATTTTTAAAGTTTCCTAAGTGATTCTAATATTTGGCCAAAGTTAAAAATGACTGAGTTAATAGGAAGCAGAGAGAAAAAAGGAGCTACATTACTTATCTGGTCCTTCCTATAACCAAGTTAGAAAGTTATTGCAATAGATCACGTAAGAGAGAACAAAACAAGGACAGTTAGAGATGGAGAAGTGAGGCAGCTTTCAAGCAATCATGAAAGGTGAAGTTAACAGAGCTTCAGAAATTAGCTAGGGAGTTAGAGAGGGAGGGGTCTAGATAAGGCACAGGTTTCAGGTTCTAGTAAATCAATATAAGGGAGAAGGAGGGGAACAATTATTTTGGTTTCAGACATGTTAAATGTCGTATGGTGAGTCAGATGCTCAGGATAGAGGTGGGCCAAAAATATCATTTGGAAATCATTGTCATAAAATGATACCTGGATTTTGGGGAGTCCATGAGATTGTCTGGGGAAAGCAGGTGGAGTGGGGGGTACCCATGTGCTTAGAGATCGGGGCAAGGAAAGAGGGCCAGCAAAGCTGACTAAGGAATTGCTAAGACAGAAGGAGAACCAGGAGAGTGTCACTAAAGACAAAGGAGAGGACAGTTTCAGGAAAAGAACCAGTCAGCAGGTCAATTGATGATGCTAGACCATCTATTGCATTTATTGAATTTAGCAATATGGAGGTCAATGGGGACTTGAGCCAGGCCAGGTTAGCAAAGTGATGGTAGCGGAAGCGGAAGCCTGACCACAATGAGATGGAAGAAAGCAATGAGGAGATAGAGACAGGGAGTACAGATGACTCTTCGGAAAAAAAATTGTTGTGAGTAGAAAGAGCGATACTCAGTGGTGGCTGGAGGAAAATACAGAATTCAGGGAAGGAAGTGTGTGTGTGTGTGTGTGTGTGTGTGTGTGTGTGTGTTCATAAGCTACAAGGAAGGAATAGATACCAAAGAAGAGACTGAAACTCCCGAGAGAGATGCATCATTGACACATCAAGAATCCTGAATGGGAGACAGTGGGTAGGATCTAGAAATGGTGGACCTTTGACCTGGAGGGACACCTGTTTGTTTGTTTGTTTAGTGAGCCTAGAGAAACAAGGAAGAATTCTATAAGGAATGGTCTGGTATAAAAACATTTTCATTTGAGCCTTTCCTTAGAAGGCCCGGGTGGTGCAGTGGAGGCTGGTGCTGGAGTTTGGGCACTGACAACAAAAGAACAAGATTTCCAGGAACAGAGGGAGCCAAGGAGGGAGTGGGAGCGGACTCCCTAGAAGTGCTGAGTCTCAGTCGAGGAAGTCAAGAGTGGTCTTCAAGTTCAAAGGTTTGGAATGGGGCCCAGACCACTGTGCTAAGCCAACGTCAGGTGTCCTGTGGGATGTACATGGTATGGAAGAGTCAATGATAGAGAGGAGAATCCTGGGAGCTGACGCTTTGTTAGCCATCACCTGGGTCCGTCATAAAGTTGGGAGACTACCCCCGCAGAGCTGTTCTTTCTCTCTGCTCTGGACAAAGCAGGGTGGGTGGTGTCTGTTAAACAAAAAGGAGCAGGAGTATGGGAGGGAGACTGCAGGAGAACAGTTAAGCTTTGGGATGGCCCCTAAGGAGAACCGAAAAGAAATAAAAATAAAATAATAAAAATAAAAGAATAGTCCAGTTAAAAATGGAGACTAAAAATCGGTAGCAGCATCGGCCCGTGTTTTCACCTTGGCCCCTCAGGTGTAGCAGCAGACAAAAAGCCTCGTGAGACGGACCCCATGGCCGGTGTGGCAAAAGTCCGGGGCCAGGCAGTTGAGGGGGCAGGGCAAAGAACGAGCCAGATGGGTGCAAAGATGTATAAACGCACACATGTATATAGCTACACGATTCTAGAGCTAACGAATGGCTCACGGTTATCCTCACTAGCCCAGGCCTGTGTCTAGATGGCATTTTTCTACTTCCTAAGAGTAAAATCTCCTGGTTCTTTCACTCAAGGAGATCATCTGGCTCCATGTTCATTCCTTGGAATTCTGTTTCCATTTCCCTCTTAAAAGGAGAATGTTTTACTCTCTCTCCTCTTTGTTGCGGGTTATCAGACAGACAGGCAGCTGAATTTCCAGGGTATTTTTGCAGGGAGTACCTAATATTTAAATCGTGGTTGAATTGGCAGTCACTGAAAACTCAGGACCCACGGTTCCATATTTTTTGAAGAAAGAACATTGGTTATTTCCCATGGGCATCCCATTAATGGAGAAAAAGCAGACACTCTGCAAACTAACCTGGTTTGACATTTACTTAAAATATGCCAAGTGTTGTTTATCCAGATTACTTATTGCATGCCCTAGCTCTGCCAGATAATTAAAGGGCAGCTGGGAACGAGGATAAAATCATGCCGATACTTTACAAAAACTTTGAGAGGCTCTGGCACTTTTGTTTAATGAACTTAGTCCAAACCAATCAATGGCTGTTATGTTGGGGCCAGGACGGGGAGGACAGAGTGGGAGCACAGGGGACTGTAACTTTCCCTCTTGTTTTAGAAAGAGCCTTGTTTGTTTGTTTCTCCTAAGTAAAAGAATTTGTAGTGTAGATGGAAACATACAAATCTCTTCAGTTTCAATAGAAAAAAAATTTCATTCTTGGCTCCTTTCTTCTGTTCTGTGACATTATATTGCCTTATAAAGTATGGAAATGAAACTCACCCTGAGGAATAAAGAATGCCACCTCCCTATGTTTTTACTGAAAATTGAGACATAAAATATCTTAATGAAAATTTATGGGGAAAAAAAATCTGGATAATCTTAGGAAGAATCCCTCACAGGAGCATGCGTCCCATAGGCAACACATATTAATAGGTGGTCGTGAGAATTTAAATTTGGTTCCCTGCTCCCACTCTGCTGGTTTCTTTCTGCTGCTACGGTTACCTAAAATTATGCAACTGCAGCATGCTAGGTTTTCAACAGAATGTACATTTCTGTCTTTGTGTGAAATTAATGAACAAAACTATAACACAGCTGATCTGGGGTGCTGGGATCCACACACTTTATTCAAAGTGACAAAATTACCATCCCTAATATTTAGAAGAGGTCAAGCAAGGGACGGTGTGATGGGGCATGGGGTTTTGCCCCAGTTTGGAGGGGCATCACCATAGGTGGGCGGCATGGCCGGCAAGTGTATTCCCGGGAGAAGTCATCAGGAGCCTTTGTGGGATAAGCCAGTTGTTCAAAAGCAGTAGTGGTAGCTGGATACCTGAGTGAGGCCAGATGAGGACCAAGACCTGGGGCAAAGCCATAAGAATTCAGGTAAGTTTGCCAATATCTCGGGTAGAAACAAAGAGATTCAGTATAGCTGGAGTGCAACATCTAGAATTTGGACAGTGGTGGTCCACATGGCCAGCTCAGATGCTTGCCGTAACCTAGCCTTGCTTCTTCCTTCTCTGGAGGCGCTATCAGACACCCTTTACAAAAATGGAGGGAAGGTGGTTTAAGGAGAGGCCTGGATGTCATGCAAGGTCTATAGGGTTGCAGTCAGAGCAACCTAGGTCGAACGTCAGCCTGAGCACTTACTATCTTCGTGAACTTCAGCAAGTGAACTGACCTCCCTATGCCTCCATCCTCCTCACTAAGAAGTAAGGGTAAAAACACTGTCAGGGGGTGCCTGGGTGGCTCAGTGGATTAAGCCACTGCCTTCGGCTCAGGTCATGATCCCAGGGCCCTGGATCGAGTCCCTCATTGGGCTCCTTGCTCGTCAGGGAGCCTGCTTCTCTCTGCCTCTGCCTGCCACTCTGCCTGCTTGTGCGCTCTCTCTCTCTTAGACAAATAAATAAATAAAATTTTTTAAAAATAAAAAATAAATTTTAAAAAACACCTGTCAGGTGGTTGTGAACATTAAATAAGCTAAGGTTTGAAAGCATCTAACACGCAAGGGTTTCTGAATAGACATTTCTCTTTTTCCCTTTGCGAGTAAACATTCAAATGGCCTAAATGATGGAAGCCTGTGTTGAAATTCTCATTTTTCAAATATGATAAAAAAATCATTCCCCTTGCCCAAGATCTCAGGATGTGGTTCTCATGTTTGGTCCCTGGACCAGTGGTAACAGCATCATCTGGGAACTCGGGCCACATCCCAGACCAGACCTACTGAATCAGAAAACCGTGCTTGCGAACCAGAAGCCCAGCAACCTGTTTTACCAAGTTCCCCAGCTGATTGTGATGCATGCTAATGTTAGAAAATGATTATATTAGGTTAATCAGGTGAGTAACTCAGTGTGCTGTGAAAATAGAGCTCACAAGCCTCAGGTAAAGAACTTACACTGAACAAAGCCTCATACTTATGTCTCCAGATTTGCCTGGCATTGGCAATACTTTGCTTTGAGTGTTGCAGGCTTGGCCTCCAGCGGATAACTTAAGTGATGGCACCTAAGTCCTGGGCTTGAGGACAAGAGCAGCAATTTCCAAACTTCTTTCTCCTGTCAGGCCATGTGTTCAATCACATATCCTTATTCATTCATGCATTCATTCATTCATTCATTTCTTTCAGAGAGAGGAAGAGCACAAGCGGGAAGAAGGGGCAGAGGGAGAGGGAAAACACGCTCCCTACTGAGCACGGAGCCTGACATGGGCTCCTTCTCCTCGCAGGGGGATTCTGACCTGAGCCAAACCCAAGAGTTGGATGCTTAACCTACTGAGCCACCCAGGCGCCCCGATCACGTGTCTTTATCAGGTTTGAGAAACAAGGACAGAACTCATTACCTCCTTGTTGCATAAATCCAGTTCTTTTTTTTTTTTTTTTAATAAACAGGAAGATTATTAAACCTAAAAAAAGGTTCTTTTTTTCCAGAACCACCTTATATCTGATATATAATGTTACATGATTTCAGGCGTACAAAATAATGATTTGATACATGTCATGTTGTGAAATGATTAGCACAGTTAGTTCATATCCCGTGGTTACAAATTTTGTCCTTATGATAAGAAGTTTTGAGATCTGTTCTCTTACAGGGGCACCTGGGTGGCTTAGTCGGGTAAGTGTCTGACTCTTAGTTTTGGCTCAGGTCGTGATTGCAGGGTCGTGACCTCAGGATCAGGAAATCGAGCCCTGCATCAGGCTCCACTCTCAGCACTGAGTCTGCTGAAGATTCTTTCCCTCTCCGTTAGCCCCTCCCCCCACTCACACACTCTCTCTGTCTCTCTCTAAAATAAATAAATAAAATCTTCTAAAAAAAAAATCTTGTCCTTTAGCAACTTTCAGATACATGATTGTTAACTAGTATTGTTAGCTAGTATCATCGTGCTGGACCACAGGAAGCTGATCCTTAGTGGGCACCATCAACCCATCTTCCACTCCTCCCAACTGTATTTGGTGACTGGGTATAAAACTGCCCACTGAGTACCTTGGTATGCTTTCAACTATCACAAAACCTCACAGTCTCAAAAGTAGTCATGACAACAAACAGAAGTCCCGAGAAGAAGCTTTCAAGTGGCCTCGGTAGTTCAGCATGGAGGTTATGACGAGTGGGAGTCAATCTGCAATTTCTGACTCCAGCAATCTAGCGTAGAGGTAGACCTGTGGGGAGGCTGCCCTGCCATGCCCTGCTCTCTGCCATACTTCCAGCCACCAGGCCCTGGCTGCGTGCTGCCTTCTTGTGCATTTTCAAATGACTTTTCACCCAGTATCTGTCATGCTTTGGATTAACTGTACACCTGCTTCTTTTCCCTCAATGCCCTTTATCATGGAAGAGAAAAACAAAACCCAGCCTTGAGCTTGTTGAAACACATGCATTCGCAAATGAGCCCCTTTCAACAATGCCCAAGGAGATTTGGGAACAAAACTAGCTCTTTCTCTCTTGTACATACAAGTATCCACTTGTACATACAGCAGCCACCAAAGGATAAATGTTGTTCAGTCTGTGTCTAACACGAGAGTGATTGCTGGAACCTTCAGGGAAGAGAGGTTGTGTTTATAATGAGAGGAAAATGGATTAATCAAAACTCTAGCCTTCAGCTGTCAGCACTAGAATATAATATGTCAGTTGGAATATGACGTGGCTTTGACAAGAATGCCATCTCGCTTGCTTTAGTCAATCCTATTCGGAGCAACCTGATTTAAGCAATGATTTTCTCTGAAGCAGATAAATGCATACCAACAAAATCCATTAACTAGGAAAGTTGTGGCATTGATTTTAGAATAAACTGTTGTTGCGAAAGAAGGAAATCATATTCTAATATCTCCACCTCTGACAGCCTGCACAACCCTCAGGAGAGAGGGGCTAGCCAAAGTCTATCCCTTTCGTTAAGGGACATGGTCTATCTCAATCGGCAGACGACTGGAGTCTGTAACATCCTCAACAGTTAGATTTCAGTTAAACATCGAAACCAAAGTTGACTTACAGCAGGATTACTTCCTGTATAGACGTCCATATCTCTCCATAGGCTCTTTATGGAATTCATCATGCTGCCACTCAAGAGTTGTGAGTAATGCTACCTCCAACTCCCTGTCCTAAGCAGACAGAGGCAATCGTGTCACCAAAGTTCTGTTAGAAACTCGCTGCAAGTTACTGCCTACCCCTCAGATGGGACTTTCTGATACAGAAAATGGTCAGGAGAGAGGCCCTTTGGTGTTGAGGCCATAAATGCTGTATCTGTAGCTTTCACGTTTTCCAGGCAAAAATGATACGAGGTCTTTACCCATTCCAATACAGTCATATGAGCAATCTTTTTTTTTTTAAAGATTTTATTTATTTATTTGTGAGAGAGAGAGAGTGAGAGCGAGCACAGGCAGACAGAGTGGAAGGCAGAGTCAGAGGGAGAAGCAGGCTCCCTGCGGAGCAAGGAGCCCGATATGGGACTCGATCCCAGGATGCTGGGATCATGACCTGAGCCGAAGGCAGCTGCTTAACCAACTGAGCCACCCAGGCATCCCAGTCATATGAGCAATCTTAAAGAGATCTGCTGACATGTTGGGACAAATCGGCGTGGTATCACTCAAAGCCAGAACTGATAAGAGTATAGTTTCTAGGGGGCACCTGGGTGGCTCAGTCGGTTAAGCGTCCACCTTTAGCTCAGGTCCTGATCCCAGGGTCCTGGGATGGAGTCCTCAGTGGGGCTCCCTGCCCAGTGGAGAGCCCTGCTTCTCCCTCTCCCTCTGCTTGCTGCTCTGCCTACTTGTGCGTTCGCTCTCTCGCTCGCTCTCTCTCTGTCAAATAAATAAATAAAATCTTGTTTTTAAATGTAGTTCTTTTTAAAGATTTTATTTATTTATTTGACAGAGAGAGAGAAAGAGATCACAAGTAGGCAGAGAGGCAGGCAGAGAGAGAGGGGAAGCAGGCTCCCCGCTAAGCAGAGTGCCCGATGCGGGACTTGATCTAGGGACCCTGAGATCATGACCCAAGCCGAAAGTAGAGGCGTAACCCACTGAGCCACCCAGGCGTCCCTTAAATGTAGTTTTTCGAGGAATTCCACTTGAGCATTTCCAGTCTCCCCCAGGTACCCAGTGCCTTCACCCTGCACTGGGCCTTACCCCACCTCCAAAGGACTGCTTTCCTCAGCTTCCTCACAGGTAAAATAATACACATTATTCATATTTGTACCTATTCACAGAGCTTTAGAGGATTAAATGAAATGCAGATATGTTGACCTATGGAAAGTGCCCAATAAATGTTAATTACTATTATTATTCTCATAATGCTTATTTGCTCCAGGAGGCCTAATGAATAAACCGTTTAATGTTCATTCTTCTCAGTTTGAGCACTGAAAAGTTGACTTTGTTTCCTGGTAGCTGAGGAAACAAACAAACAAAGCAGAAAGCAACTAATAATGTTAATAAAGATGTGTATTTTGTGTTTAAATATCTATGTTCAAACATACAATGGGTACATTTTTCATTTTGATGGCAGAAGAAAGTTTATGAACTTATATGCAGAAAATCCTGTTTTGAATTATGTTCAGTGGGAAGTCGTGTCTGGGGCCCCTGGACAAAGATTGTTCGGTAACAGTAAATGATGTCTTCAACCAGGACTTCACAAACTCAAAAAAAAAAAAGCTTTTAAAGAAGCTTTCTTGGCAAAATGCTACCCTAAGGCTGAGAGTCTGATATCAGGTAGTAATGCAGAAAAAATTTTTTTGTAGAGATTTTCTCATTGGCGCTGTGTGTTAGGGTGGAAGGAGAAACTGTAGGATCTGGAGCAGTGCATCTGAGAACACCACTTATTACCATTCAGATTCCTAGACCCACTGGAGACCTACGAAATGTGGAACTTCCAGGGCACCCTGTGGATGTGTATTTTGAATGCACTCCCCTGCTCCAAGGCAGTTCTGATTTTTATACAACACTGAAGTATCAGAAATACAAATTTATTGGGTGCCTGGATGGCTCAGTGGGTTAAGCCTCTGCCTTCGGCTCAGGTCATGATCTCAGGGTCCTGGGATCGAGTCTTGCATCGGGCTCTCTGCTCAGCAGGGAGTCTGCTCCCCCCCCCCCACCTGCCTCTCTGCCTACTTGTGATTTCTCTCTCTATCAAATAAATGAATACAATCTTAAAAAAAAAAAAAAAGAAATCCGAATTTATTGTCATCTCGGGCAATATGCTTGCCGTGCTGGCAAACATGCTTCTCAAAAACCCAATGCCTCTGAGAATTGGACGCATTCTGAATATACTAAATCTGTAACTGGATTCATACAGCAGGGTCTGCCCTTGGAGGGTCAGAGCGGAGAAATGAAATGAAGAGAGCCATGTGCTTAACGTGCCACCCAAGGGGAGAGGCACCATCGGTGGCAATTATTTCAAAACTGAATCTCTATTTCTCAGAAAGCTTAGGACTTGGGAAATTGGGTGTCTGCAGGTAATGCTAATAGTTGCCAATGATAGAAACAGAATCCTTTAAACACTTACCCAAGCGTTTGGGTGAGCCACTAAAGTTCCGTATTGCCTAGCACAGCTCAGATAACCAATAAGTTTATGTTAAATGATTGAATGCCAAGAAAAATGTGTGTCGGCTTAAACAAGTAAGTACTATTGTAAAGGCTTACATATACACTGTTGGAAAACAGAAACAGAAGGCTTTCTGGAGGTGGTGAGATCTCAGAGTGTATAAAGGCATGGACCTCAGAGAGACCTCATCTTGTTTAGGAATTCCAAGTAGTTCTGCGTGGTAAGCGTGTCACAGTGGCCCAGAGGTGGGCCACAGAGAGCAGGGCCAGTGGCTAAGATACCATGATCCTGCAAGATGATTTCAGGGGTTGAAGTGGAGAGGAAGACTGGGGGCTAGATGGCTAGTCCTCCATGAAAGAGATGGGGCCCTGAGAGCTGTCAAAGCACAGGGATGGAGACTGGTGGAAAGGATGGATAGAATGAACTTCTCTGCTGGGTGATGGAGAACCAGCATCTGATCTGGAATGATGGGGGAGAGTGTACCACCTTTACTCAAGATTCGGCAAGGGAAAAAGTCAGTTTTCACTAAAGGTGAGGAAAGTGAAGGCAACATTCCAGAAACAGACTGAAGTTAGTGGGAAATTGAATTCTGAAGGACAGGATAGGAATGGCCAAGAGGGAGGACCAGATGGGTGGAAAGAGCTGTAGGAGGGAGGAAAAATGTCCAGGGCTCACAGGACAACAATGGCAAAGAGCTGCTTCTGTCCACTTGACTTCCGATTCTAGAGATTCTGTCCTGGGCCCTGAAATGCCTGTTAGATTGTTGGTGAGAGGTAGGTAGCTCACCTCTCGATTAAAGGAGAGGCCACTTGGTTTGGCCATTGTATAGAAATTCCATTTGCCTATGTTCTCTCTTAGTCTAGAAAAATATGCAATAATAATCACAGAATAAGCCTATATAACTTTAGTTTACTTCTTATGCACTACATCTTCAGAAGGTACATTCTCAGATTTATCAAGGAGAAAATGAGCATCAACAGGCTAATTTGGTTTTGGTGCTTTACTACCCAACAGAAGAGTAGACCAGGGCTAATATCTATTCTGTAGGAGATATATTTCTAAAACTCCCTAGAGTAAATTCCCTGACAAGAAATGACAGGGGCGTGCTCGCTTCACCAGCAAATATGCTAAAATTGGAAAGAAATGACAGGGGCACTTCCTTCAGCGCAGAGTCTGAACTAACTAACTATATGCAGAAATCCTAAAGAGGGGCATTTACCCTTTTAATACAGTACAATACAACTTACTGCAATTCAATTGGCATTTTTAAGTTTATAAATGTAACGGCTCCCATTTAGGGAATATCCTAAAAATCTATAAACTAGAAAGAGACTCACATAACCCTGACTAATAGAGGGAAAATGTCTGGCCAGGCATTGGCAAGCATGGTTTCTGGACCCCGCCCTCCTGTCGCTGAAGCCGTAATGTGAGAAACTTATGACATCCCAGACCTTCATTATTGCCTCTGACAGCAGAGCCCAACCCCCACGCCATGGATGGACTCTCACCCAGGGTTGCTTGTTAACAGTTTTGTTCCACAGGGAAAATAATTCCTGGGGAAAGTACCCTAACTTGTGAAGCCTTCAAATGGTATTATCTGATTTCCACTTGTGTGTTGTGCTGTCAGATACGCCATTAGCTTCACCACCCCTGTCCTCCCTGGCAGATTTTATTAAGCCAGATCTAGTGGCAAGTTCTCTGCTGGTTTCAATCAGTTTTGTGCTCATATACAGTTAAAGAGGATATTTTCCCCAGAAACAATGTCAGGATGGTCATATCTGAACCTCTGCCCCTGGGAGGCATCTTCTTCAGCTTTAACCTTCTTCTCCCTCAAAAATAATTACAGTCGCAATAATAATAATAATAATAACAATAACAATAATTACAGTTCCAGTTGTGCCTCTAGTTAACAGTTTTAAAGGTCAGAATGAGTTTTATGGAACAGAGTCCCTTTTAAAACAATCTGGAACCTTTACATGTAGAGTTGAGATAAGCACAGATAAGCTGATTATTATATAATCAATAATACTGATTAGTTTATTTAAAATCATGGGTGATCAATGCTACACTTTATCCTGGTGGTTCTCAAACTTCAGAACACATCAGAATCACCTTGGAGAGCTGTTAACACAGATCACTGGGCCTCACCCCCAGAGGTCTTAATTCCCTAGGTCCGAGGCTGAGCCCCCAGTTTTTAAATTCTAGCAAGTCCCACGGTGATGCTGCTGGCTGGTAATCTGGAATCCACACTTAAGAACAGTTTTAAAGATTCTATTTATGGTGGTGAGTTCATTGAACCAGATGTTCTCCTCTTTCATTCTTAAAGCTGTTTCTCGAAGTGTGGTCTAAGGACTATGTCCTTTGGAATCACTAGGGATGGTTGTGAACAGTGAGTGGGACCCAACCCCGACTTCTGGATCAAGGGCTAGCGGGATGAACAAGCTCTCTAGAGATACAAACAAACTGCCCTGCAACCTTGATTCCCAGCCTTGGCTCCATCCAAGAGTCACTCGGGAGCTTTAACAAACAGATTCCCGGGCTCCGACTACAGAGATCGCGATTTAACTGACCTGAATGCAGCCTGGACATTGGTATGTTGAAAGCTCCCCCAGAGAATCTTACGTGCAAAAGCAAGAACCACTGCCCAGGAAAGATAACCTATGGATAAACTCTTCCCAGTCGGTCACTTTTTAAAGTGTGTTCCTCAAGAGAATTTGGGATCCACCAGATATTTATGTATTGTCATTTTTTTAAAAAATCTAATATGACCAGGAAACACTGAGTGAAGCAAAGTTACTAGGTTGTTTTGCACCAGGATGCCTGGGGGTCCTTGAAAAACAACTCTTCCATGTGAAGTTTTACCAAGGAACATGTCTTTGAAGAGTACTTTATTAAGTGGGTTTTGAGTTTCAGACAACCCCTTAAAATTGTGTGTGTGTGTGTGTGTGTGTGTGTTCAGGTATTAACACATCCTCTTATGTGTTTTCTGGAGAGAAGACCCATACTATTCATCAAACTTTTCAACCATTTCTGAACATAATCCATAGATGGTTAAAAAAAAAAACCCTCACCTAGAATATCAGATCCCCTTTGGGGTTCTAAGAAGACCTCTGAGAAGCGAATGAAAGAAACAGAGAATTATTCCTTCATGATCTGAGACATGGGGTATCCACAGGCTGTCTTTGCACTGATACTTGCTAGTCCCCTCCTTTTGGATTTCTAAAAATACCTTTATGATGATATAATTCACATACTATAAAAATCACCCATTGAAAGTATATGATTCAGGGACTTTGGTGTATCCAACAGAGTTGTACACTCATCGCCACAATCTAATTTTGCCCCCTTTCATCACCCCAAAAAGACATACCATTCCCATCAGAGAGCTATGCCTTCTCATCTCCCTCCCCAGCTCCAGGCAACCTTACTCATTCACTTTCTGTACCTAGTCCACATAAGTGGAATCTTACAATATACAGACTTCTGTGACTGATTTCTTTCACTTACTCTATTTTCCAGGTTCATCCATGTTGTGGCATCTATCTGTACTTCATTCCTTTTTATTTTCAAGTAATGTACTGTTGTATGGATAGAACGCATTCTGTTTATCCATTTATCCATCTATGACATTTGAATTACTTCCTCTTCTGAGCTGTTACGAATAGCGCTGCTATAGACATCCATATACAGATTTGTACATGGACATGTGTTTTAATTATGCTAGGAGTAGAATTTCTGGGTCCTTTGGTAACTCTATGTTTAACATTTTGAGGAATTGCCAGACTGTTTTCCGAAGCAACTGCACCTGTTTGCATTCTCACCAAATGAATGAGAGTTTTGATTCCTCTACATCCTTACTAATACTTGTTACCTTCTTTTTTATTACAGCCATTCTGGTGGGTGTGACATGGTATCTCATTATGTTTGTATTTGCATTTCCCTGACGGGTAATGATATTGAGCATCATTTCATGCTTATTAGTCAATAAGATACATTTCTGTATCTTCTTTGGGAAAATATCTATGCAAACTCTTTGCCCAATTTTTAATTGGGCTATTTAACTTTTTATTATAGAGTTGTAAAGTGTTCTAGATAAAGATACATACAGTGGTAAGTCCCTTACCATACATGATTTGGAAATATTTTATCCCATACTGTGTATTGCCTTCTTACTTTCTTGTTTATATTTTTTCCCTATTTTTTGTGCTGTTATTATTTGGAGCACAAAAGCTTTTACTTTTGATGTAGTTCGTTGTATCTACTTTATTATTGTTGTTTCTGGTTTTTAGTCTCAGATCTAAAAAGCCATTGCCTTATCCAAGGTCGCAGAAGTTTATGCCTGTTTTTGTCTAAAAATTTTATACGTTTAGCTCTTATATTTAGGACTCTGATCCATTTTTAGTTATTTTTTGTGGATGGTATAAAGAAGGGACACAGTTTCATTCTTTCATTTGCATGTGGATATCCAGTTGTCCCCTCACCATTTGTTAAAAAGACTGTTCTTTTACCCCATTAAATTGACTTGGCCCCTTTATCATTCTTTTGAAAATTAAGTGACCTAAAAAATAAGATAGTAATATTTTCCTAGATTGAAAGATTCACTAAGAACCAAATAAGATAGATATAGGCACTGAATACTGTTAGTATCCTGGAACAAGTTAAGAGCCTAATTCAGCCTTCCTTGGGTATTGATTAAACTTCCTGTGTGCTGTGTTCTGTGATAGAAGGGTGAATTCACCATAATTTCTGTCCAGTCTCTCAGTCTACCTGAGAAGATAAGTAAGCAAGCAAACACAGCAATACAGTAAATGCTCTGATAACAAGACAGACAGAATGGCAACATGGTAGCCCCGTTGCTTACTCAATCCAGTGTGAAATTGGAACTCAGCCATGAAAGTGGGAAGGGCACTCTTGGAAGAGAAAGGGCAATGGAGTGGAAGGAAATGATCTCTGCGGAGTTCCACGGGCCTGCAGGCTGGGAGTGTGTCTGGAGGGTAGAGAGTAGCTGGAGATGAGCGGGACGGTCGGTCGGATTGTGAACAGCTCGGCATGTCCTGTGGAGTTCAGGCTGCATTCTATGGGCAAGAGGGAGCCCCTGGAGGACCTTAGGCAGAGGTGGTTTAGTGAGCTCCTGGGAGGTTTCCAGCCCTTCTGTGGGAACCTGGCTTTGGCAAAAGCTGATCCCAGTTCTGGCATCACTGGCTGAGAATCACAGACCTTTCCTTCTCCCCAAACCATGCCTCAGGTGCTTACATTTCTTGTTAGCTAGTAAGAGGTCCACCATCAGGGTTCCTATCACAGCTCAAAGTCCTTTATTTATGTGAGAGCACTGGCCCCAATAAAAATGAAAACCTAAGTAGGAGAAAATACTAAATTCTCCAGATACTACTAGCATTATCTCATCGGAGTCCGACCAACTTTCATCAATTTGGGAGTCAATCCTCCTGTTAGGAGAAAGGGAACAGCCCTTAAAGCTGTGGGAACACCATACCTCCAGAAACTCTATAGCTTACTCCTAATGGCTACAATAATGCAAAAATATCCCTTTATTAACAGTCCTGGCATAGCCCAGAAAATAACTAAAAAAAAAAAAAAAAAAAAAAAAAAAAAAAA
>NC_081559.1:137562762-137640223 GCF_022355385.1 Mustela nigripes
AAAAAAAAAAAAAAAAAAAAAAAAAAAAAAAAACCTTTCTTAGGCTCATAGAGCCAGGACACAGACACATACCTGTAACCATCTGTGTCATGTGCCATCTAGGTCTCCAAAGACCTTGAAGGTATTTGATGATTCCTGTTAAGACATAAGCTCTGGGAGTGTGTGTGTGTGTGTGGGTGGGTGGGTGGGTGGGTGGGTGTGGGTGTGTAAATTGAAAAGGCCTCTTAAAGTAGTAATCTCTAATAGAGGAGAACTCTGAGGAGAACAGTCTAAGGAGTCTTGAGTGTTGTTATTTGTAAAGCAGAGCAAGAAAATGTCCCTCAGCACTGTAAGAGGGAACTACAATCTTCAAAATTCGTGGGAAGGAAGGTAGTGGAGCAGTGGAGTATTGAAGCCGTCATGCTACTAAATTTAAACCCTATGTCTGTCGCTTCCCAGCTCTGTGATCCTGGGCCAGCTCCTTCTTGAAGCTTTCCCTCCTCACTCTGTAAAATAAGGATAATAATAACATCTATTCCATAAAACCATCGTGGGGATTAAAGGGGATAATCGTGTACAAAGCCTCGCTAGCTGGCACAGACTAAGGGCTCAATAAATGATCTCTGCTCTTATTACTCGAGCCAGAGAGATTTCTTATTTCACTTCAGGAATCTGTATAGATTCAGTACACTGAAAATAATCATGTATATTCATGGTCTACAAAAGTTTCTGAACTGAGTTCTTGGCCAAACCACACAGCTATGCATATTGAGTTAAACAACATGCATTAACGTCTGAGGAAATTATGCTGTTCTTGTGTCAGTCCAAGTGATATTTTTAAAACCTTTCATTGTGATAGAACTCAGCTACCTTTGTTTATAATGATTTGTGTCTTGTCAAAGAAGAAAGCTACCATTGGCTGACAGATATGACCAGAACTAGATTTCGCTGGAATCCATGGTTTCTCCAGAAACGTCGTCTGAGGCAGCAGTTACCACACAGGAGATGGACGTACAATGTATAATTAAGGAAAGGATATATTACCAAAAAGTTATGATGATAAAAAGGGGGAAGATGATATGTAATTAACCTTTCCAACAGCTAACATCAGTGGTTACCCAAGCCTCTTTTCACAGAACTGCTCTCGTGAAAAGCAGTTTTGCTGTAGCATGTTCTTAAATAATTAATTTACCTGCCTGCAGATGAAGTCATTTCCACTTCCTCTTTTTTTCTTTGAGCTATAAAACTCTACTTTTACCACCTCAACATTCAAAATTGTGTTTTATCAAATGAAATGATTTTTAAAGGAGATGATTTTTCTCTGGATTCTCTAAGTATGAACTAATATCTGCTAAGTATTAATAATGAGGAGGTCAGCCTAAAGTTTCTGTATTATTGAAGGATTAGCCTGAGATGGGGATTTGAGGTTCTCAAATAATCAGATCTCAGTGAATGGTTGAGAAGATGGGCCAAGCAGGGACAGAGCAGAGACAGAGAGCAGGGGGACTGGCATTCTGAACAAGTGCAAGGAGAGGGTAGTTAGAAATTTTGGTCTGAGGGAAGTCTAGCCATTGTCATAAGTCAGGTATTCTAGGAACCAGCCAGAGCAGACCATTTGGTATAGGATTGTAAACCAAAAGCCTAGGTCCCCAAATCTAAGAGGTAAACATGTTTATTCAATCCCTATAGTCTTCAAAAAGGTCCAGGAGCAGAAAATGGAGCAGATAAGTAGTTGGCATCAAGAAGATCCCATGGCAGTCCCAGAGGACTGAAGTGTAGGACTAAAGGATTCAGATGAAAGTTAAGACCACACTGCCTAGTAAACCAGGCAGAACATCAGTCAGGAAATTAGAAGAGGAACTCAGGGATGTGGGATAGGGAGAGAAGCAAGAACCAGGCACCGAGGTTCAAGGGCAGACCAGATGAAGTTGCAAGGCTGATGCTTATGAGCTACTTAGGCACTGGCTGGCAGACCTGACCAGAACAGATTCGCCCAGATCTAGGGTCGGTGGTGCCCGTAGTTAAGAGTCAAATCACAGCTTCTCAGACTCAGCACTGTCGCCATTTTGGACCAGGTGATTCCTTGCTGTGGGAGCTGTCTTGTGCATTGTAAGATGTTTAGCAGTATCCCTGGCCTGTAGCCATTAGCATCTAGTTATGAAACCAGTGATGTCTCCAGCCATTGCTAAATGTCTCCTGAGGAGAAGAACCTCATCTGGTTCAGAACCACTTGGTTAAGTGGGCAAGGCTACCCAGGTTTGAGGTATACCAACATAAAAAGTAAAGTATATGTTCAGCCATTCAGATTCTGTTTTGTTGTTGTTTATTAAGTTTGTTTTCTTCACCCTCCCTATCTGGACTTCTTAGAGGAACCTCCTTTTTGTTCCTAAGCACCGAGTCCTTTTTGCTCATGTTGGACATTGTTCTGGATTCTTCTGTAGTATGCTAGTAGGAAATAAATACAGTATTCACTGTTTGCCATAGAAAGAGGTACATACTTGCATAATTTATGAGGTTATATTACAAATACATCGGCCCATCCATTTAGCATAAATACCTGGGTGGGGGATGTTCTGTTGAGAATCCTTGCTTACACTGTCCACATTCAATGTCCACTGTTTGATCAAGAACTCTACCCTTGCTTAGGTGGGTGTGTGATGCTGATTTCTAGTCAGTTCCTGCCTCTGAGATGTCAGCTAAGGCATTCTGAAAGGTCTGCAGGTTCAAAAATTGCTGTCTCATTAGCTGGTCACTGATGCTTGACCAAGGGTTAAGTGCGACTGGGGAAATTTTGCCTAACCTTTCTCTCCAGTCAGTTCTCCCAGTTGGCCATAATCAGTGAATGGCAGGACCATGCTTGAGTTTTAATCTGGAAGCGTAACAAAAGATACTAACAATCTTAGCATCTTTTCTGGCCCAGCATGTCCTAGGTAACACTTCTTAGCATCTGTCAAGTGAAATCTTTGATAGATAGAAGCCAGTCACTCAGCTATTGCCATGTTGAGCTGAGAGCACCATGAAAATTTACCCAGCCCGCTTTGTATTGCCCAGACCTGCCAACCACTCTGATTATCTGTGACTATGAGATAAAAATAGGCTGACTTCTTGTTAGGGTGGAAGAAAATACAGTCTCCCCTAGTCTTGCCAACTGTGAATAATAAGTTGTTAAAGATCTTCATGAAATCCTGCAGAAAGACCTGTCAAGGCTATTTGGGCCTGCTGGGGAGAACATGATGCAAAATTTGCCATTTGATTATTCATCTCTTTTCTTATTAGCCTATAATACCTTAAGGTGTTAAAGGGTGTTGAGATTTTATATAACTGTTTACTTTTGATGTGACATGGCTGATAAAAATTGGGAAGCAGGACCTAAAATTTACCCAAGCCATTCTTACCAATATTAAATCTTATTGTTATGGAATTTTCTCAGATGTTAGGTAAGGATCTTCCAGCTTTTCAAGTATTTTAAGTTGGTCAGTTTGCACTTTTATTTTCCTGACGTCTGTTCACCTTCATAATGAATTCTGTACCAAGAATTTTAAGAACTTAACTGTAGAACTCTATGCTGAAATATTTTTATGCCAAAATATTTAGATTAAAATATTAGCCAAATCTCTCATTCATTCCAAGGTCTTGGTTGGGGTTGATATGAGATATAATAGTCAGTGAGGAATTCGAGAATCTAGAGTGGCAGTCTCCTAAAGCTTCTGAAATTCTTAAACGGAGTACCATACAACTATTGTTATTAAGTTGTACTAAAGAGCAACAACAATAATCATAAAAAATTATCAAGGGCTTGTACAGCTGGGTGGCTCAGTCGATTAAGCATTTGCCTTCAGTTCAGGTCATGATCCCAGTGTCCTGAAATCGAGCCCCATGTCAGGCTCCTTGCTCAGTGGGGAGCCTGCTTCTCCCTCCACGTACTGTTCCCCCCTGGTTGTGCTCTGTCTCTATCTCTGACAAATAAATAAATGAAATCTTTTTAAAAGATTATCAAGGGCTTATTGTGTGCCACTGTACTGAGAACTTTTACATGCATTTCTCATAAAATCTTCTATAATCATATGTTATTGATACCACTGTTATCCCTATTTTATAGATAAAGAAACTGAGGCATGGTAAATAACTCACTTACAGTTAGTCACAGGCTTGTCATGAAGCCAGCATTTTAACCCAAGCAATTTGACTCCAAAGTTTGCAGTTATCATGACTATACTATTCTGTCCATTTCTCTTGTATATGAACCAAAGGAGGGCATTTTTGAATTTATACTTTCTACTCTTTTTTTTCCACATTTTACCTCACTTTCTGTCATTCTAATTGTATATTTTAAACATCACATCAATCATAACATAGAAATAAGAGAGTTCTCATGTATACATATAGATGTCCCAGAATTATACTAAAATGATGAAGCATAAATAATAATATCTGGTATTAAGTCACTCCAGAGCCTCCTATGCAGAGACCTGTTGAAGTTGTTTACTACTGTGGCCCCGAGAATCCAACTTCCTATAGGTTCTAGAGGCAGAGAACAACTCAGACCAGATTTGCATTGTGAAAAGATGGGGGAGTAGCACATTAAGCATTGACTGAGTGGAAGCAGTTAGCAGCTGAGGTCTCCACGGGAAAGAGGTGTGAAGGCACCAGAGAAGTCCCAGCGCACCCCTAATGCTGACACCAAGGGAGAGAATTCTTGACACGGTTCAAACCTCACTTCCTGAGCTCAAGATTACAAGTTCCCTTGGACAGAGGAGAGCAAGAAGGAGGCAGAAGAGGGCCAGGGAAGGGTGTCTTTCCCCTGCACAATGAGAGCCTTCCATAACCCCTTCTATCCTCCTGGAGCCGACAACATCTGAAAACTCAGTCCTAAGGGAATGGCCCCCACTGACATCTGGAGGTCGTGGTGGGTTCCACAAAGAGAAGGAGTGAGGATAGGGACTGTTGAAAAACACTCCAATTCCAGTCCTTAAGAATACTGCACCTATAGAGCAAAACCGGGTGCGGCCAAATTAGGCCCTCATGCTGCTAATTTTTGACCTCTGGTAGAACCTCCCGTAATGAGAAAGCTTAAGGAATTCCTTCAGAGTAGAAACAGTTTGCCCGAAGAGGAACTGTGGCTCTCCCTTCAGTCACAGGATGTGTGCATGTATTTTTAAAAGCGTGGTCTTTATTCTCCCTTAAGTAAATAGATACTTAAAAAACACAGATGCGTGACTTGACTTTGTGACTCACAGTAAACAATCCAACGGCAACGCCCCTTGGCCTTGGAGCAAAAAGCAAGAAAACACTTTGCCTCTCTCCCTACCAGCCCACCCCTCAGCCTTGTATTAATAAATGAGAGGACAGAAATTAGGTGGCTGTATGAAAGTGTTTTTAAAAAATGATCTACAGGTGAGAACAGCCAGGTAGCCCTCACTTTACACTACAAAATCCCAGACTGTGTCTTTTTTTTAAAAACAATTCAGTTCTTTCCTGTGTTTTCAAAAACACATTGATCTTTATTCATCCTCCTGTCCTTATTTACATATGTTTGCTTTGTGTGGGCAACAGGATCTCAGGAGGATATTATCAATGCCACTGGTGTTTGGCTTTTTCAGTGTAGAAAAAGCATGGTTCCCAGCATCTTATTTGTGTTTCTATGATTGCTGCTAACCAGTATCCCTTACAAACATCTGTGGGATGGGAACGTGGGGCCCGGGTGTGAGGGAGACACACGCGGCTGTGGAAAGAGTACAAGGGTGATGATCACGATGTACAGTTCAGAGATCAACAAGCATTCATCCAAGTTCCGGACATGAGGTCTGCATCCTGGCATCGGGTTAGAGACCTGCAGGGCAGAGTTCCAGGGAGAGAGGACACCCTGGGGCTACCAAACCAGCTGAGAGATCTCGGACCCAAGCTCTTCCTTGCTCAGCTGGGAAATGAGAAGGGATTAGAATGACTTATGAGATTCTGCCCAGTTTCAACATTCTGTGACTCTGTGATTGGTTGTGATTCTTTGATTTGACGCTGTGCATGATTTCAAAGGAACAACAGTCCTCAGAAAATTCACAGGGAAATACAGAAATCATGGTAAAGCAAACAAGATGAATTCCCTTGTTTAACTAAATCTGCGTGGCACCAGGACATTAACGAATTCTCAGGTTGGTTAATTTAAGGAGCATCTTGTTTGTTGGTACTACAGTGTGAAACCCGTGACTCAAGGACCTAGAGGCAAAATAGTTAATGCTATATAAACACGAAGCTCCGCTGACTGCTGAATAACATTGTATGTTCTATTATTGTAGTCTCGCGTGTTACAAAGTGTTACTAAGTCACTTTATGAACCAGTTTAATGTGGCACTTGGCAAATCAGAGGATGAGACTCTGAGATTTGGGAAGTACGGGGGTGGGGGTAAAAATTACTTGACTGTCATTGGAATTGGAAATGATGGAGGACTGCACTGTGGTGACTCAGCCCAGGGCAGGAAGTCAGGGCCTCGCGCATTCAGTGTGTCTTCTTAGAAAAGTCGCCCTCATTCCGCATCTCCTGTTCTTGGTTTATAAAATTGGTTTTACAAAGAGCATTGTCTCAGCTCATTGTTGCCACCATGATTATTTCCCCCCCCCCAACAATTGCCAGAATCCCCAATTTTTAAAAAGTGATAAATGAATATGTGCTATGGTCATATTATCAGAAATACTCAAAAATAGTTTGTGTGTGTATATGCACAGGACATGGACGCAGGCTGAAAATATCTGATTTACTTCTAGTACTTGGGTTCAGTGGTGAAAAGTAGAAAAAGGAAGGAGTCACACATGACATTCTGCCTGATTTTAAGACAAAAAAGTTATACGTATATAATTTTTAAGACAAAAAAATTATACCAGTTGGCTGGCTGGTACAGTCTTTGGGATTTTATATATCCACTGATTTGTTACTGAACATGTAATCTGTTACTTCCACCAAAGAAAACTCCAGGATTGAACTTCCATTTGAAGCCTTCTCCTCTCCTAAAAATAATAATATTCCAGACATCTGAAATGAAACTGGCCTTTTTGTCCCCGCTCTCATTTCTTTAGCACAGGAGATCAGAAATGCCACTGTCTCCATGCTTTGTACTTATAAACTAACGTTAGACTAAAAAGGAATTGTCTAAAATAGCATGTGTGAGAGTTAATAGCTCTCGTGGGCGGGCCTTATACTCTGCCATCACTTGCTGTGTGATATTTATAATTAATACTCTCTGCTTCGTAGCCAATAGTTATATAGCTTAGTTTTCTAATTATGGAAACAAAGAATGAGTTTGCACACAGAGGTATTATTGTTTTTACTGCCCCCGAGAATGAAGATTTATGAAAAGAAGTTAATTTCCATTGGCCTCTGGCATCCTACCAATCCTTTAGTTTGGGCTGGGTTACCTCACCTCCCGGGAAGGAGGTTAAGAATGCACATCCCTTTATCTGGGGGCTATTAAACGGTAGCTAGATTCAACATCTCCTTTCTCTAGAAATATTCTGATTCAGTGAAGTTCACAATCACAGAGTAATCTATTCAAATCTCAGCCCAATTTAGTAGCCTCATTTCCTACTGGGTCACTTGGAAAGCCAAGACCCCAAGTGGAGGGCTTGGCGAACACATTCCCTTTTAAGCCTGGCTTCCAGTGCTACCTGCCGAGCGGGCGGGCGAGGGGAAGAAGCCAGGTAATACCTTGGCAGCCAGTTCTAAGTAGCAGGACCGCTGAGCTCTGCAGTGATTCCCTCTGCCCCCCTCGGCAAGAACACACACTGCTGGAAGGTATCCAGCCCCTGGCTGGCTTGCGGCTCCCTCACAGCCTAGCTTGTTGCTTTCCGGATGGAAGCCAGTCGAGACTTGGGCATCATCAGAGGCTCAGGAGGAGAAAGGTGGGCTTCAGCCTGCAAAGCAAAGGATAACGGCATTTTCATCACTTCTCTGTGCTGTAGTCCTTGTTGTATAAATTTTGCCTTCATTAAATGAAGGCAGTGGTCTCTGTTTGAACGAGACCCTTTTCAGCTCCCCCTAATGCTGACCCTAGGAACAAAGGATAAAATGCGGCCGTGCGGAGGTAACTGCACACAGGACAATGGCAACACAGAATGTCCCTGTTTTTTGGGCTGAACGGACAGGCTGGCTGACATCCTTACCTGAAGCTGAATGAAAACCTGCCTACGGTGTCTACGGGCAGACACCTGCCTGCCCGTAGCGTCTCCATCCAGCTGTACGCTGCCCGGCGCCCGAGTTCCCCAAGGAGGACCCGAACAGGAAAGTTCCAGAATGCCTCTAGGATGGTGCTCCAGCTTTCAACCTCTTCATTTTCATTTACCCTTTTCCAGAATTCAGTCCATAGCTTTCATTCAAAAGTCCTCAATTAGTGAATTTTATGGCTCTTAGAAAATCTGACCGTCTCTGGCGGTGGAGCTCTTCTTTTTTTTTAAAAACAACTTGACAATTTCAGGATGTGAAAATACAGATAAATGAAGAAAAGGTCCCAGATGAGAACACGTAAAACCGCAATGACTGAATGATATAGAGGGAAAATCAGGCTGAATGTTCTTTTCTGCTCAGCACAAAATTGAATACAGAAGAGCTGTAGAAAAGTGGGCTGCTCCCTCCAGTGACCCAATATTGCGATATATGCTGCACTACTTTTCAGGATCATGCGTTGAGTTTGAACCTGTTACTGACATTTATCGAGCACCCTTCTTCCAATTACTATGCACAACACTTGGATCAGACAATGGACCTGCCCGTTTCTTCTGAGCAGCTGCCACGGAGAGAGCTGCACTGTAAAGCCTCCGTTTCACTGTAAATCAAAGCCCCCATGTTTGAAATGTTATTTAATCACTTTCAAAGCTAAATGTGGAATGTAGTAGTTCAGGCTCAGAGCTAGGAGCCAAACACTATTTTGTCCCACTCAGCCCACACACTTTTAGTCTCTTGTATGACTTCTGACCATCTGTGCTCAGGGGGGATTGAGAATCCGAGGCCACCTTGACAAATAAATTTCATTTTAAATTACAGGGTTCATATATGCATCCCACTTCAAATTGCCTGTTCCATTTCTGTTTCTTCTCTAAAATGACTGTGAGTGTCATTTGGCTGCTCAAAAATGTTAATATTCTCAAAGAGAAGATCTGTACATTTAAGCTGTTCAAGACTAAGAGCTTCCCAAACATGGAACCAAATTTTAAGCCTGTTTCAGTGCTTGAATTGTGTAAATCTCAAATCATTAAGAAATTATCTTTTTTTTTTCATTCAGACCAAATTTCCATAATGATTAGTATTGTGCTTGTTTTTTTCTTATTTTATTTAAATTCCATTAGTTAACATATGGTGTATCATTAGTTTCAGATGTAAAGTCCAGCAATTCATCAGTTGCAAATAACACCCAGAGCTCATTACATCAACTCCCCTCCTTAATGCCAATCACCCAGTTACCACACTCCCCCCCATACACGTCCCCTCCAGCAACCCTGTTTGTTTCCTAGAGTTAAGAGTCTCTTATGGTTTGTCTCCCCCTTTGATTTTGTCTTATTTTATTTTTCCTTTCCTTCCCCTATGATCATCTGTTTCCTAAATTCCACATATGAGTGAAACCATATGATAATTGCCTTTCTCTGAGTGACTTAATTCGCTCAGCATAATATCCTCCGGTCCCATCCACATTGATGTAGATGGTACTTAAATCACAGTAGAAAAGTCCACCCTTTCCAAATAGCATCTTGGTATAAGATGTCAAGAAGTTTTTGACTGTACGTATTCCCAGTGTTTGCTCCTCACATTATTAAGAATTCCAGGTCAACCCATTTAAATATTTAAGATTGATTAAAGATGGGGACAGTGTATAAGTGTGCCTTGTTTCATTTTGATTATCTAAATCTCTGAGAAGATCCCCGCCCCCCAAGCCTGGAGTGCTTAGATACAATGCATTGTTTTTATGAGATGGCCACCCGTCCAAGTGATCCATTCTAAGTGGCTCTTTCCATCTCCTTTTTCTGGGTGACTCCTGAGTAAGACCCACTTCACACAAGTAATTTTCCCAATATTTGTCCTGCTGGCTGGGAGTGAAGTTCAAGTTGAAGTTCAATTTCATATTGAAAACCTTCGAAGAGTGTTTGAGGAGAGTGCTTAGCTATTAAGTTTTTCTCTCTCTGAGTCTTTTTGATTTTTCTGCTGTACATATGATGGCAAGATTTAGTTTAAGAATCCTTCAAGTACTGGTATTATAACATAAGAGGGAATGCTTTTGCTATGCTTAAGAACGCTGATTGAATTCAGAGCTAGTTAAAGTTGTAAGAAACTTTAATGGGGCACCTGGGTGGCTCAGTCGGTTAAGCGTCTGCCTTCAGCTCAGGTCATGATCCCAGGATCCTGGGATCCAGCCCCACATTGTGCGCTCTCTCTCTTGCTCTCTCTCTCTGTCAAATAGATAAATAAATAAATAAAATCTCTTAAAAAAATAAAGTTGCAAGAAACTTTAAGATTTACCTTCCACAACATCATCAGTTGCTTGTATCTACTCTATGATATAGATAGAACTCGCCTATCGTGTCTTACAAAACTCTTTCCTACAATAGGTTCTAGAAACTTACAAACAGCTTATGAGGCTCTGTTTGTTTCCACTTTACAAAATATTCAAGCCACCATCATTTCTAGCCTCCTACAGGGACCCTGAGCTTCTACTTTCCTCCTCTTCCCTGTAATTTATTCCCCACAGAGCAGCAGTGGTGACCTTTTTAGAGCACACGTCAGCTCACGTCTCTCTTATTCTGTCAGGGTCTTCCTGTGGAGTCTAACCCCTGCCCTGGGCCACAGGGCCCTCCAGGACTGACCTAGGCGCTGTCCTCTTGCAGGCTTCTCTCCTGCCATTCTCACCTCCTCTCGCTGTTCTGTAGACAAACTACTCATCTCTCTGAGCCTTCTATATCCAGGTTTATCCCTACCTCTGAGCCTTTGTGAGTGCAGTCTCCCTGCTCGGGAAATCTCTTCCCACATAATCCAGTGAAATCCCTGGGTCTTCATGGTCCCGTGTTGCCTTCTCAGAGCAGCTCTTGCTGACTCACTGTCGAAAGCTGTCTGCCCTTCCCGCAACCCCTGACTCTCTATCCCATTAACCTTTTTATATTTTCTTCACACGATCTATCACTGTGAGAAGTTACTTGTTTGCTTCCACTAGATGTGAGCTCTTAAGAGTAGGAGCCTGCCTCTCATTCAGTGCTATAAACCATACACACAGCTGTTTGGACAAATGAGAAATTATCATCCACATTTTTTTATAAAACTTGCTTCCAGGCATACTAAGAGTAGGAACAGATTTCTGTTTCTATGAATATGCCATAATATTTCTGATTCCATGACTTTGCTCATATGCTATCCATTCCCTGGAAAGTCATAGGTCTTTTGGGTAAGTTCGACCAACTTTTGATTCCAGTCCAACTTCCTACCACATAGGAAGCCTTCCCTCACCTCCTTAGGCTGGGTGAATATCCCATTCTAAGCATGTAACATGCTCTCTGTAGTCTCTACCATTGTACTCTACTCTACCATTGTTTTATCATTACTGATTTGGTTTCTGGGCTCTTCCAGACCAGAATCCACTGCAAGGAGTGGACTATTTAATTCATTTTAATTTTCCAAGTCAAGTACATGCCACTAAGCGCAGGTACAATTCAAGTTTGCTAAAGGAGATCAGAACCTTAAACTTCTGACTGTAGTTGACTATATTGCTAAAATACATTGTGTGTTCTACAGACAGAAACCATCAATATCTCAGCCCACATTTCATTATTTACATTAGTTAGACCTTCACAGTTAAAAATAAAAACAAAAACAAAAACACTTCACAATCCAGTGTCACTCAGTTTAAACTATTTTCAACGTAAGGGGAATGTGGTTTATTGCTATAATTTGTAAAATAATCTGAGTAGTTGCTAGGGATAACTGAAATCCACAGATCATCCCCAAATCTCATTGTAGAAATTAATTACCACCAAACATTTGATTAAAGGTGCTAACCAATAAGGAGCCATATTTGATATGAGTTAAACTTCCTTACATATATCTTGCTAACAAAAATCTGTGGGGAAAAGGGAGGCATAAAATGAATTATAAACAGCCCACGTGCTGAATCATGAGCTCCGGAGTAACTGAGAGCTGGCTAAATTTGTGTTAGTACTTTCTTGCATTTCTGTGGGACTATAAAGTCCGTCTTAGAGGGTGAGGAGAGCACTGAGGAAATCATAAAATATATTGTACTCTTGTTCCTTCTTTCTCAAGGAAGAAAATAACGTTAATCCAGTCAACAGGTCAGATAAAATGAGAAAGGAAAGTGACTCAGGTTTAAGCATGTTCTTAATTAAAAGACTTTTTTGCCCTAAGAGAAGATGATACCATTTAATGTGGTATTTTTCTGACATTCTGTTTCATGGGATTATAGCTCACTGCCATGAATAGTAAGTCATTTGTTTTGTTGGTGTATTTCCAGAATTTCTAGTATCCTGTCTTCTTGGGCAAAGTCACTGTCTCCATTGACCTGTTTTCCTGTGGCAGTGATTTGAGCAGTTCCTGGAACTTAGTGGAGAAGATGTGATTCATTCTTTCAGTAACTATTGAGCGCCTACTGTGTATCCGTCGTGGCTTAGGTGCAAGATGAGACGCATCATGGAGTTTATATTTAATGAGACCTTTCCTTATAATGAGCATATTGAAAAGGGCAATTCCATTTTTAAATTCATAAGTATTCCCATATTGAAATGTGGCTTACAGACTCAAAAAGGTCACTAGTTTTCTGCAAAAATAAAGTCGTATGTAATTAAATGCAAAGGGGGAAGAAAAACCTGAAAACAAAACCAAAAAGAAGAGCAAAAAGCTTTCCTCGCATCTTCACATGCTCTCTATTTATGTTTATAAAATCACAAATTATCTTTGATTTTCAGGTCAAATATTACAGGCAAAAAAATAACATTATAACTGTATTATTTAAAATATATGGCATGGCCATGTTATTTAAAATATAGACATTCATCCCTGACGGTACACATAGCATGACGTTTACCAGAATTCATTGTGTGTTATACAGATGGAAATGTTATATATATAATATAAGGAAATATATATATATATATGTATATATATATATATCTGTATATATATATATCACATCACATTTCATTACTAATAATTATTTAGTTAGATCTTTGGAGTTTAAAAAAAAATCTTCGTTTTACGCATAAATCCTTATAATCCTTAAGGCATTTTATACCAAATCTATTTTTAGCCACAATTTTAGAATGAGTAATATATAAATACATGGCTTAAAGGAGGTTGCTCAGTGAGTTTGAGACGCTCTCAGGAAGAGTACTCACGTTGACAAAACTACCCAACGCCTTGTTCCTTATATACATCGAGAAGATCCTTTTCCCCATGCTCAGCGGTTCTGTAGCTCTCTGTTAAGGCGAGACTGGGTGCATTGTGATGTTCTTCTGGAACAGGAGGATTTTCCCCCTCGGTGGTGTCTCCACCCGCCATGCAGCTAACTAAACTCAGGGGTGGCTCAGCTGTGAGGGTGTTGAGCATCACCCCGTCCTGCTAGCTCCACTTGTCGTCCTCTATTGGGTTCGTTGGGCAGATTGTTTTCCATAATCAGTTCGGTGGGGCTTCCTCAGGGTCAGGATAACTTGAGGATGTCTTCTGACCACCTTGATTTGCTTAACTCTGAATATCTTAAATTGGTTATGTCTTCCTAAAATAAAAACAGTCTTTAAGGAACTGGAGTAAAAACAGCAGGGAATAATACCCAATCATTTGAAAAAGACTCTTAAAGAAAAGCAGACATCTTTTTTCCCATTTTCCTTTTTACCATAAGTGCCTCTCCTAGGGCTCAGGGGTATAGTATTTTATATAAATTCACAAGAGAAAGTGATAATAAATCTATGCCTAAAGATTGTATTTCATTGCTGCAAGCTAGTACTTTCCATACCAAGCATTTGCTAACTCTAAACTATCCCATTCCATTTATGAAATACCCATCATAGGGGCGCCTGGGTGGCTCAGTGGGTTAAGCCTCTGCCTTCGGCCTCAGGTCATGGTCTCAGGGTCCTGGGATTGAGCCCTGCATTGGGCTCTCTGCTCAGCAGGGAACCTGCTTCCCCCCGCCCCTCTCTGCCTGCCTCCCTGCCTGCTTGTGACCTCCCTCTCTCTGTCAAATAAATAAATAAAATCTTTAAAAGAGAGAGAGAGACAGAGAAGTACCTGTCACTTTTGCTTCTAATCATAATTAGAAAATGAGTCTAGTTTTCTATTGATGTATGGAGCAAATCATGAAATGCTAAGTGCTTTGCCCAAGAACAGCAAGTCACCCTAGAAAACACAAGGATCAAAACCCAGAATACAAAGTTGAAATGAATGTGATGCCATTTTCTGAAAGTACCCGTGGGGATGGGGTGGGGTGCTTATCACTACAGCAGAAGCTCTCTTAATCTTCTTCATTTAATCAAGTAGCCAGATTAGCCAAGGCTCTCCATTCGCTTCTAACATACACTGAGTGGTTCCAGAACCTGTAGACCACTCAGGGCTAAGAGGATGCCCACTCACTTCCTCCTCCCTCCAAACCCAGTGATCAATTGCTAAGAATCTGTTGGATTTGCTCCCCAACCTGTTTAAACCAGTTGAGGTTATTGTACTTATGCAACTTAATAGTATATAAAACTCATGAAATACAAGCACAATAAAAAAAAATAGGCTGTTACTTTAAAAAAGAAAACTAAACTGAGTGTTTTAGAGAGATTCAGTAAGGGCATGTGGCTTTTAAAAAACTCTTTCAAATTAGGTAAAGAGATGGCAACTTTAAAAGATTGAGCAGACTAGGACAGAACGAGACACAAATTCACACAATTTGCTTATCAAGGGTCTTTAAGTATCCATTCCACTCTGAAGGAAATAAAACTGGCAATTGTCAATGATGCATTTCAGAGTATGGCTTTTGGAAGAAAGATAATGCAGGATTCCAACAACCCATAACAGAGAAATGAGCATTGCCTTGCTCCTTCTTCCACCAGGTAAAATATTGGCAAAAAAATGTCCATTTCTACATTTTAAAATGGCATTTTAAATTATGTATTATATTTTTATTGCTTTTCTCACTTTAATTAATTTTTTAATTAACCACTGATAGTCTCCCTCATGTTCCATAATTCAGTTTTACTACATTATACAGTGGTTGAGTACATAGCCTCTGAAGACAGACTGCCCAAATTCCAGATCTGACACTTTTTGCATTTGTTTCTTTGGGCAAGCTGCTTAACTATTCTGATCTTCTGTTTCCTCCTTTGTAAAATGATGATAATAATAGTATCTGCTTTGTAAGTTTTTCAAGAGGATTTATGGAAATAACTCCTATTAATGATTTGCATTGAGTTCGTGTCTGGCAACAGAGTCAACCCTTAATCAACAGTATCAATTTATATTTTTATGATTATAACAAAAATGATAACACAGGTGTGTTAGTCAGCTCAGCTACCATAACAAAATACCAGACTGAATGACTTAAACAACAGAATTTTATTTGGAGGCTAGACATCCAAAATCAGGGTGACAGAAGGGTTGGTGAACCTCTCGCCTCAGCTTACAAATGGCTTCTTCTCCCTGTGTCCTCACATGGCCTTTCCTCTGTGTGGAGAGAGAGACAGAGAGAAAAGCTCTGGTCTCTATTCCAGTGTTATTGGATTAGGGCCCCCATCCTTATGACCTCATTTCACCTAGATACTTGCTTAAGGGACCTTTTTCCAAAGGTCATCCCATGGGGGTTTAGAGCTTCAACATATGAATTTTGGGTGCACGCAGTTCAGTCCATAACATCAGGAATATTTGTACTTTACCTTATAATGAATGAAACCTAGAAGGAGTTTTGGGATATGGAAATGACCTGACAGGTAGGATGAATCCCAATGATAGAACATGTTTCAGTCCATAGTGATCCATAGTGACACATTCAAGAGTTAGAGAACCTTAGTTCCATGCCTACAGCTACTGATCCACTGTATGACACTGTAGTTGTTAATTTCCTTTTTCCCTATGTTCTCACCTAAAATCAAATTATAAATGAGCTCATTACCCCCCTTGCTTCACTGAGGATGTATTAGGACTAACATGACATTGTTCAGTAACTAGTCTGAGATTTCTACATAAAGTACGTACCAAGGGACATTAACAGGCTTGATGCTACATTCCTTGATGCTACATTCATGTGTTGTTCTATTCATTGACTACCTACTACATGCCACACAGTAGGGATCAGAGGAAACAGTTTCTAGAACATAACCCTAAAGTAGCTCACAGGGCTTTGAGAAAGGCAGACATACAATAAAATTATTATAATAAGTCAGGAATATAGAGTGCAGTTGTTTGCAGTAAGATTAAATGCCATGAAAATGTAATAATAGATAACATTTATTGGGTGCTTACTTTGAAATTCCAGTACCCATGCCAAGTGTTTTATATTCATTATCTCATCCAATATTTCCAAAAATATTCAGCTAACTACTGTTATTGTCAACATCTGACAGGTTTAGAGATATTAGATGTCTTGTCCAATGGCTCATAGCTGTGAAGTTAGAGAGCAGAGATGAGAACTCAGTTGTGTTCCAGAGGACATTTTCATAACCATTGTCTATCCTGCCTCTTTGCTGTGGGACTACAAAAGAATATCTAAATCTCTCTGAGCCGTGGAAGACTTAATAGAAGAAGTTACTATTGGGCTGGATCTCGAAACATGAGTAGAAGTTGTCCAGGTGGTAGAAGAGGAAGCAAAAATGTAGGCAGGTTGAGAGATATGAAGGAACACAGTTTAGTAAGAAATGGAAGGTCAGGGAATGGCCCTGTATGAGACTTCTTTGAGGGCAAATGCTTGAGGACCTAGTAAGTCATGCTTTATCTTAAATATAGCAGGGTACCTCCGAGATTTTTTTTTGAGGAGGAAAGTAATGCAAAATGAGATACGCTTTCCATTTTGTTAATCACACTGACGAAGATACGTATGCTAGGATGGGGCAGGTGACATTGTAGAGAGGAAAACCAGCTGATAACCAAGCAAACAGTGATTTGGACCTGAACTTATGAGGTGGGAATAGAGCTATGGAGAAGAATGCTGAAAAGGTCTATTTAAAAGATCGACTTGCCATTGGTTTGTAGTTAATCAGATGTGAGAAATGAGATTGAGTGTGAAGGCAAGACTGACTTTCAGGTTCCTGGCTCAAAGAATTGGGTGAAATATCATGCTCTGAGGTGAGAGAGGGAAAACAGGAGGAGGAGTGGGCTCAGAGTGGATGATAGAGCTCACTTAGGTTGCCTTACTTGAGTTCTTTGTTGGATAGCTAAATGAATGGCACCTCTGCACAACCAGAAATTCTGAAGCTCTGAGAAAATAAGTCAGGGCTAGACGTGATGATCGGGAAGTTACCATCACCTCGTAGGTGATAATTCAAGTCAAGGCAGGAAACGACACCCTCTGGAGAGGGAAAGAGAACCCTTTCAAGGTCAGCTCCCAGAGGAACCCAGAGTAGATGAGGAGATCCTGGAGAGGTCATAAAGGCAGGAGAAGTCCAGAAGCCAAGAGAATTCAAGAGGGCAGGATTCAATGCCACAGAGATTAAGTAAGGAGTATTTCTTAAAAGTCCATTGAATTTGATCATTAGGAGGTCACTGGTGACATTGCTGAAGTATTTTCAGCAAATGTAAGGATGAAAGCCAAATTGTAGTGGTTAAGGGAAAGTGAGGAAATGGAAGCTTCGAAGAAGGAATATGTTTTCGAGAACTTTGGCACTTGGGGGAAGGATTGTTCTGTGACAGGAGCCAGCAGGGAGGCAGGATCAAGGGAGCACTGTTGGGTTTTTCCCCATTACATCTAATGTTTCCAATAATATCCTAACCTTTAAAGATCAAACAATATCCTAGCTTTTAAGGCCTTTGAACAACACCTTATAGACATCCTTTTTAAAGTTTTACTTCATTTGGTAGTGATAAATAAAAATTTGTTTGTGCTTGAAATTTGTATATAAGATTTTCCTATAGCTTAACTGCATGTCTAGCTGATTTTTTTAAAAAAGGCTTAACAAAAATATCTTCACTGAGGAGTTATCAAATTCAGGATGCTTTTATGTTTTCTTTTTCTGTCAGTGTCAACAAAAATGTCCTATAAATCTGTTAGTTATTTGATTTATCCTAAAACACGATTAGAGTAAAGAAAATAATCCCACATGAACATTTCCATGATTAAACAAAGACCAGGTAGGGGAAGAAAGAGAAACCAAATGACTCCTCCCAAGGATTTGCATGTTTGGGGCACTAAGAGAGGGAGATCTCCAGAGCGTGGCTGACATATTCCAAGGGGCTAATAAGTGTGGCGAGATGTTAGAGACTCAACAGAGGGCCTTTTACTAAGTTTCAGACAAGTGAGGTCTAGAGTTCTAAGATGGAAAACAGGGATGAGCCTTTTTATGTAGCACGTTCATCTGCACGTGGGCTGCAGTGAGATGGTGACCAGCTCTAGAGAGTTCTTGGGTCCAGGCTGTATAAATTGTCGGGATGTGAAAACCATCCTCAGTGGAATGACAGAGCCCTTTTCAGCAACAACAGAGTCCTCTTCAGCAGATAAAACTGAAAAGGCTGCTTCTCTTCATAAAATGTTGACTGATAATCATTTGAGGGCAACCGGCGTATTCATCAATCTTTCACCCTCCAGTTTTTCCTGCTTGGTTACCTGCTTCAGAGACACAAAAGGGATCCATACTTTCCTGTAAAGTGAGGGAAAGGGAAAAGTTAGAATAAGACATTAAAGATAATCCCTTTAGGGCTTCAATGTCTACAAAAGCCAAAATATGGAAAGAGCTCAGATTTTCATGGATGAAAGAATGGGTAAAGAGAATGTGGTACACACACACACACACACACACACACACACACACATGAATATTACTCAGCCATCAAAAGGAATGAAATGTTGCCATTTACAATGATACAGATCAAACTAGAGGGTAATATGCCAAGTGAAATAAGTCAGTCAGAGAAAGACAAATATCATATGATTTCACTCATGTGGGAATTTAAGAAAAAACAGATGAACAGAGGGGAAAGGAAGGGAAAATAAAATAAGAGGAAAATTGTGGGGACGGCAAACCGTAAGAGACGCTAACTCTAGGAAACAAACAGGGTCGCTGGAGGAGAGGTGGATAGGGAAGGGAAAACTGGGGGATGGGCATTAAGGAGGGCATCTGATGTAATGAGCACTGGGTGTTATTTGCAACTGACGAATCACTAAATTCTATCTCGGAAACTAATAAAAAAAGAAAAGATAATACCTTTAGGGCTTGAAGCAAGATTTGTCCACATCAAAAGAATTGAAAAAATTATTAAAAGACATTACAAATAATTCTTTTTTTTTAAGATTGATTTATTTATTTTAGAGAGAGAGAGCATGAGAGTGGGAGGAGGGGCAGAGAGAGAATCTCAAGCAGACTCCCCTGCTGAGCCTGGAGCCCAACACAGGGCTCAGTCCCAGGACCCTGAGGTCACGACGTGAGCCAGAATCAAGAGCTGGATGCTTAACCGACGGAGTCACTCAGGTGCCCTGACATTTTAGATACCTCTTTTACCACTTACTATGTGCCAGGCATCATCCTATTGATGGACACACTTATAATTCAGATACAAAAGAAAGAGAAAGAAAAAAAATCAGCAAAAGTGCCTAGCACTTTACACACGCTACCCATGTTTACTCTAACCTTCCAGTAAGGAAGATACTATCATCCCATTTCACAGCAGAAAGAAATGAAGCGAAGAAAAGCGCAGTAATTTGTCCAGGGTCACAACTGGTTAAGTAGCCACCTAAGTGTCAAACCAAAGGTTCTCAGCCTGAGGCCTGGTCTCCATTGCACCAGAGCATTAAACTAACAAAAACCCTTAGTCCCTTTCTCAAGAAACTGCACATTCCACATTTCTCTGGCTTCCTCAGCATTTTAAAAATATGTTTTCCTCAAAAAAAAAAAAAAATCTACGTATTTTCTTTTTATGACCACTAATAGCATTCGTGACTTTGTAAAACAAGATGATGGAGTAAAAAATCAATGTGTTTCAAAATAAAAACTAAATATTTCTATTGTTGGCAAAGGATTTCTCTTATTGGGGATATTTTCTCCTTGTAGTAGCATATTTAATAGGTTTTCCCTTTCTGCCAGGCCACATTTTGGTGACTGTCAGTGGATCTTAAATATGACTGCACAGCAGAATCACTTGGGAAGCTATACAGGGGGAGAAAAAAAAAAAAAACTTTTTAAAATACTGATGGCATGGGGCGCCTGGGTGGCTCAGTGGTTTAAAGCCTCTGCCTTCAGCTCATGTCATGATCCCAGGGTCCTGGGTTCGAGCCCTACATCGGGCTCTCTGCTCAGCAGGGAGCCTGCTTCCCCCCATCTCTCTGCTTGCCTCTCTGACCACTTGTGATCTCTGTCAAATAAATAAACTAAAAATCTAAAACAAAACAAAAAAAATACTGATGGCAGGGCCCCATACTTAGAAATTCTATTTTAATTATCCTATGGTGGAATCCAGGATAATTAAGAGAGAGAGAGAGAACCCACGCATGCACTTGTATTGAGGGAGGGACCAGAGGAGGGAATCACAAGCAGACTCCATGCTGAGTGCAGAGCTCATGGGACCCAATCCCAGAACCCTGAGATCACGATCTGAGCTGAAATCAAGAGTCGGACACTCAACCGACAGAGCCACCCAGGCATCCTCAGACATATTTATACTTTAAATACCCCTAGAAGGTTCTAACATGCAGCCACAGTTGGAAACCACTGAGTTCCACCATCTGATAACCCAACCCAGAGCCTCAGAGCCAAATTGTATGTTTACAGGAAAGCGAAGAATCCTCATTTCAGTGTCCTGCCTTAATCTTTCCGTATGCCATCAGCCAGATGGTGGAAGATAGAATAATGATGGATCAATAAAACATCAGCAAATATATGGGCTATAGGATATTTTTTTATTCTTACCGATTAGATATCTTAAAATTTAAACAGAACATTTGAGAAGAAAGAATGGTAATACCGCCTCCTCCCTTCCTGAAACCAAAGATTTATGCTTTAAACCTAAGAATGCCTATGCCATTTTAAACCTTCTGGTTGTTAAGCAACTAAAAAGCCCTAGATCCTCCAGGAAAGTACCAATTTCAAATATTTGTTTATATTTTCTTATGATTATACTGATAATGCATTCATTTGTTCATTTATTAAGTAGTTGTTGAGAACTTATGATATTTTAAGCACTGCGGTTAGTTCTTGCGTACATCACACCTACAATCTAAAGATATGAGCAGAAAGGAGCAAATAAACAGACCAGAAACAACCAGGGCTAAGACATAAGAAACAATTTTGTGGTGTGACAAAGACCGGTGGCTGGCTACCTGAGAGTTACTGATTATGGAAGACTTTTCCGTCAAGGAGACAATTGAGCTAAGAACCGGAAGACATTTCCCTTTTCAAATTAGTGTTTCTGTTTTCTTTGGGTAAATCCCCAATAGGGTAATTAAGTGGTTTGCATGGTAGCTCTATTTTAATTTTTTGAGGAACCTCCATACTGCTTTCTGTCCACCTGCACCAATTTACCTTTCCACCAACAGAGCCACAAGAGTTTCCTTTTCTCCACATCCTCACCAACACTTGTCATTTCTTGTCTTTTTGATACTCACCATTCTGACTGGCATAAGGTGGTATCTCCTTGGAGTTCGGATTTGCATTTCCCTAATGATCCCTGATGTTTTAAATGAATGGATAAAGAAGATGTGGGGTGGGTGTGGGTATGTAATGGAATATTACTCAACCATAAAGAAGAATGAAATCTTGCCGTTTGCAACAGCACAGATGGATCTGGAGGGTGTAATGCTAAGTGAAATAAATCCGACAAAAATAAATACCATATGATTTCACTTATACGTGGAATCTAAAAAATAAAACAAACAGTCCAACAAACTGAAACATTCTCAGAGATACAGAGAACAAACTGGTCATGGCCAGAGGGGAGGATAGGAAAGGGGGTGGGTGACATAGATGAAGGAGATGAAGAGATACAAATGTCCACTTATAAAATATATCATGGATGAAAAGTATAGCACAGGGAATATAGTCAGTAATATGGTAATAACTATGTATGGTGACAGATGATAACTATACTTACAATGAGCATTTTATAGCGTATATAAATGCTGAATCACTATTTTGTTCACCTGAAACTATTATAATATTCTATGTCAACTATTCTTTAATTAAATTTTTTTCTAAAATAACTGAATGACATGAAGGAGCCAGCCTTGTGAAAATGAAGGAATAGAGCATCCTCAAGGCAGGAATGGGCTTAGTGTGGGCTGGAGGCCACTAGAGCTAGACCATCAAGAAGGAAAACAAGAGCCAGAGAAGATACAGACATACAGGTAGATGACCAGGGAGGCAATGTTTCAACCCTGTCTATACATTCTGGGGCATTGGGGAGTGGGGGGAACCAAACAAACCCAAAGCCTGGGCCTACCAGGCATCCATCTAGGGTTTCAACATTGGTTTAGTACATAAGTTCCTAATGTGCAGAAAGAATTGAAATCGACTAAGCAAGCCTGTAAAAGCCGGGGTTTAGAGATATGGCATTTTATACTACATATAATGAGAAGTAACTAGGTGAGTGGCTTTAAGCAAGAAAGTGACACCACTTACTGGAAATGGATTGGGGTACACACAGCAAGACGATAAAGAAGGAAATCACTTAAGAGGCAATTGCATTATACCAGAAAAGAGATGATGGTGCTTTGTCCTAGTCTTGAAAGTAGAAAGAGATGGTCCTGCGTGGAGTGTTAAGGGCACACTGTATAGAGTCAACCACTTACTGGACTGGAGGTGGGATGACTCCTAATTTTGAGGTTGAACAACAGTGTGGATAGAGGTATTCTTTAATAAGATAGAGAAGCCTGGGCGAGGAGCAGGTTAAGGGTGGGTGACGAAAGTATGAACATGGAGCCCCTAAAAAATGTGCTGTCCAACTTGTCTGTTGGTCAGCTGAGTGATGATATCAAGTAGGCAGTTGAATAGACTGTTCTGGGGCTCACTCAGCTCAAGATTAAGGCCAGAGGTGCATTACCTATAAATTACTCAAAGTTACAAGGACTGCTTCAGAATCTGGAGAAAAAGAGCCAAAGTAGAAAGGGTTTGAAGAAGAAAGGAATGACCAGCTGGTTCCAATGCTCCTGAGACATAGAAAAGTAACCACTGGAAAAAATCTTTGCCCCAATTTGGGGTGTGGGAAATATAGTCAACCACAGATAACAGTGGTATGGACACTAAGATTCTTGCCACAAGCTAATGGGTACATTTGACAAAACAGATCTAGACTGAAAATATATAGGTGACGATGTTAAAGGTGGGTGAGTAGGGGTATGGATGTGCTTGTTCATGAGAGATGAATGTGAGATTAATGCAAGGTCATTATGAGATAAATAAGATTTAGAATTTTCATACCACAGGGAAGAAAGCAAATGGATCACACTTTTTTCTGAAGCAGAGTAAGCAGATGCCTTCCAAAGTAGACAAACAGTGACTCAATAAATTTTACATATTTGCTACTTCCCTTTTTCCTTACAAATTCAGTAGGACCTCGGAGAGTTGGTATGTGAGAAACAACAGTCACGAGCGAGGCTCAAAATGGGACTAGAGCAGCAAATTTACAGACACCCCTCATATAAATAATCCGAATGTCTTCTACCAGCCCGAGATTTCCTTTGAAAATTGTGTGACATGAACCCAAGACTAGGATTTTTTTAAATTTATTTTTTATTTATTTTCAGCATGACAGTATTCATTATTTTTCCACCACACCCTGTGCTCCATGCAATCCGTGCCCTCTATAATACCCACCACCTGGTACCCCGACCTCCCACCCCCCGCCCCTTCAAAACCCTCAGATTGTTTTTCAGAGTCCATAGTCTCTCATGGTTCACCTCTCCTTCCAATTTCCCTCAACTCCCTCCTCCTCTCCATCTCCCCATGTCCTCCATGCTATTTGTTATGCTCCACAAATAAGTGAAACCATATGATAATTGACTCTCTCTGCTTGACTTATTTCACTCAGCATAATCTCTTCCAGTCCCGCCAATGTTGCTACAAAAGTTGGGTATTCATCCTTTCTGATGGAAGCATAATACTCCATAGTGTATATAGACCACATCTTCCTTATCCATTCGTCCGTTGAAGGGCATCTTGGTTCCTTCCACAGTTTGGCGACTGTGGCCATATTTTTTAAAGCTACCTGGATTTGTTTAAAGGAGAATGCAACACGGGAAGCAATCCACATGCCACGGGGAAGAGTCTGCTGTTCCGACAGCTATAGGAAATCAAATAGATTAGTTACCGTGAGCCTCGTAATTTCTCTATCAGAGGTCTTCACTGCCGAAAACAAACAAAAACACTGAAAGTACAATTTCACCCCTCAAACAGCCTAAAATGTCCCATATTAAGGTGAACTGTGAAAAATGAAGATAATGCTAAAATCCCTGAAGACGACTCTAAACACATACCAAATAAAGCCAAAACCATGTGTGCATGGCGACTGTGGCCGCTATCCATCCTCATGATAAAGAACAGCATATTTTATTTATTCTTCATACAGCAAGCAAGCAGGCAAGTGTCTGTCTCAGAGATGCATATGTAATGATGCAGCAATAACTAAATTAGCTTCTGTAATATTAAGGTGTATGAAAGAAGGTAAGTCTTTTGTTCCAAATGACGGAAATACGAATATGCAGCCCAGAGAGCTGTCATTCACCTTGTAATAATAGCGTGTAACATCCAGGAAAAAGGAAATCTCTCTTCTTGCAGTCCTAAGTAGATCATAATAGCCACCTCTTTAAGGCTCCCTCTGGCATGCCTTCCATTAAGCAGCCCCATTTATGACCCATGGTCTTTTAGATCACCAGAAATATTTACCGAAGGAAATATTTGTTCAGGCTTGTTTGTCTTGGGGTGACCACCTGCGTGGAGCCACTGGGATAACCAGTGCTCAAATTATTCCAGGTTCAGGATCGCTCTTTACAACTGAGAGCTAAGATTTCTCGTATGTCCCTGTGTCTTCCTCACAAATACAGAAGAGCCAGATAAAACATCTTATGTATCAAAGGATTGGAGAGATAAACATTTGCTTTTTTTTTTTTTTTTAGGGAGGTAAACAGCTGGCTAATGTTAATTGTAGCATTAGCAATTTGATAACTTTCCAAAGAGGGAGAGAATAAATTCGTTAGTTCATCACTATTCCTGTGACTTTAGGACACTTTCAGAAAATTGATTCATATCACATTTGTTTTTTTTTTTCTTCATGTCAAATTTAAAAGCGGTTATGGTTTTCAGCTTCTCGCTAGTGCTGTGGGAGAATTTATAAGTATAGGGCATTTTTTGAGAGAATAACATTGGAATGTATGTACCTATTCAGTCTAATCGGATTTACTCTAACTAAAAAGTACAAAATCAAAATACCTCCGTTAAACTCCCCTGGAAGTGAATACCAGGGAAACAGCTTTTGATCTATTGTGCAAAATAAATAAGCCAAACAGAAATATTTTAGATCTTATTGTGGCTAAGGTAATCATATGAGAACTTCGGTTTGTCACCAAATTCTTATCAACTATATAACAAAAAGCATGGTCCTGAATGCATGTGTCTCCCACAGAGAATTCCAGTTGCCCTTTGCTGTGTCCAGAAAGTTACTTTCTGGCAATTCCTGAGCATAGCGTTTGCTAGATATTCTTGGAAATGTTTTCAGGTGAATCTGGTGGTCAGTAGCCATCAAGTGTGTGAAAGTACTTTTTGAAAGCTACAAATAATTCTATTTATAGTACGCATCACGACCTCCCTGGGTTAATAATAATGATATGATCTATGATATGTGATATGATAATAATGAGGACTTCAGAGCCCTCCATGCTCCTCATTTCATGATTCGGGTAATGCCAGGCGATGACATTTGTAATCTCTAAAGGGCAATCTTGGTTTATCTGAATTTGCAAGGATTACTGTTAAAAGTGTCTTAAAAGATTTTTGAAGATTCTTTCAACACAGTGCCCACAGAAGGTTCTGAAAAGGTTGCTGCAGAGTGGAATGAATCTTCCTAGTTGACCATCTCGGAAGCCTGAAGTTCTGGCTTCCATGCCTTACATATATACGACTGACAATAAATTATCCCGGCACTATGCATGTAATAAGTAGTAACCCCAGTTGTGATGGGGGAATCAGCAGCAGAACTCCTCCAGGCCATGTCTCCTAGGAGGCCCCTGCAGCCCAGCCTGCGTTCACTAGAGACCATGAGAAATCAGCTGTGGACCTCTATCCATTTGACCAGTTTATTCTTCCACATCTATTTTTAACTTGATTGCCAAGAAAATGTGCTACAAATGGGAGTCGCTTAATAAAGTGAAATGAGGTTTGCGGGATTCAGCATCCAGCACCTGCCAGGTTGAGAGCGTTTTCTCGTCCATCTGGGATAACCCATGCTGACAAAGCTGAGCTCTGCGAAACCAATTATCCACATCGCTTACGGTAATGTGGCCTGAACTAGACTGTGCTCATGCCGACCGCAGAGAGGACATGACACCTCCTGAGGGGTTGTTTGGAATGCTCCTGGGACATATCCCATGCTTTCTTTGCGGGAGTTGGAAGGGAAGATACGGGCAAACAGCAGAAAGAGAACTCCCATTATCTTCCAGTTTTTTGGAACTGTTTCTTATGCAAAACTTTCAAAATTTTATGTGCCTAACCATTTCTTAGATCTCGTTTTCTGCCCCACTTGCCATCGGAAGTATGGTTTCCTTATCTTTCCCTACCACTCCCTGCAATCTCTTTCTTTCCTAATATGCACATGCTGCATCCTGTCCTCCAAAGTACTTTCATTAGGATATTTTATGACGGGTCAGGGTTGGAAAATAGATGCAGCCTGCATCTATCCTTGATCCTGAAAGAACAGCCATATCTTTGGCATTTTTGTAAGTTTGAAGAAAACAACCCCTGGCTTGGCACTGTAACACCCTGCCCGAATGTGTGATACCCAGGGGAACTTTCTTAGCTGTGCCGTAGGACTAGCCTAAAAGAATTTTCCTTGTCAGTCTAGTGCTGCTACCCTGAGCAAATCAACTTCAGCTTCCTAAACTATAAAATTGAAATAGCAGTACTTTGTTCCTGACCCCCAGTCACAGAGCTCAATAAACAACAAATAAATACAGGGAGAGGACTCAACTCTTTTCAACTAAAACACGCCTCTCAAGAACACATTCTTGTTATTTTGTCCAATACATGTTTGGTTTTTCAGAACTTCACAAAACAGGGTAATATTCAAACAAAAGTCATTTACTTTCAGAGCACTGATGAAACAAATTTCCTTAGCATTTCATCTGTTCTAGAAAATGAAAGTCCTCATTGTGACTTAGGAAAAAGAGTAAGGGATCAGACGAGAGAATAGCCTTCATGATCATAATATCATAGAATATTAGGCCAATCAAGTATCTAAAAAGATAGTAACCTTATACCCTGATTTTGCCATCAGGAAAACCCAGGAAGAAGACAGTGACATAAAGCAGCAAATATGTATTCTGCCTCCATGGGCCAGGCACCGTGCCGAGTGCTGAAAGAGGGACATGTCTCAAGACATGCACATACATAAATATAATTAGAGAAGAAATTTGATATGGTGGAAGTAACAAGATTAATTTTAGTCAGAAAGGACTCTTGAAAGAAGCTGCATTGCATTCAAAGTGTGCCTCAAAGGATAATAGAATTTCAGTAAGTGGAGCTATAAATACTACCTGCTCAAAGCAGGAAAGTTTGGATGTCAGGGTGCTTTCTGGGAATGCTGTCGTCCGTTTGCCTGGTGCGTCAGTGCCAAGGGGAGAATGAGGAGCATCAGGCTAGCTGGTAGAGGCTAGCCCAACATAGAAACTGTTAATGAATTTGAGTCTCATCTTTTGGCCTCAGACTTTGAAAATTTGTGAACATGGGACTGAAATGATCAGAGCTATCTGTATTTAGGTGTTTTTATTCAAGTCCCCTTAGACTACCTTGAGGGATGTATGTGTATGGGTTCGTGGGCACAAGCTCACAGTTGTGTGTGAATGTAGTTTGTTTTGCTTTTTGTAATGTCTTCATAGGTTGAAGGCAACAGTAGAAAAGACATTGAGAAACCTAGCTTGGCAGAAACATCTTGTCATTGGACTATAACCATCCTCCCTCAAGAAAGCAGTGCTACTTATTCAGTGGAAAATACAGCCTGCTGCATTTCTATATTTTATTCAACTCTAACTCATGAATGTTTACAGAGTTCAGCCCCGAAGTATGGGACACTGTGTCTCTTGGCCAACAATTTTTGGTTATGGAATAAGTTTGAATTTTGTATAATAAAAAGATCATGAGGTAGCTTATTTATTTCTGAACAAAAGTCTATATATGTTTGTAAAGAATCCCCCATGAGGCTCATAGATCACTTGAGTCAGTGCCCCTGGTTCCCTAAGGCTCCATATTTGAGAAAATACGGTTATTACCTTAGAACTCCATGAAATGTCCAATACCTAATTTGTCTGTTGAGAGTCAATAAACAAGTTTTGCCAGTGACACAATCTCACTTACCATTTCATAGATTTTTCTTTTTGTCCTGCCACCTGCCCTCCAAGGGCAAGGTTGCAGTTGGCTGCAGTTATGTTTATTATTTTAACAGAATTTCAGATTCTCTTTCTGAAGTGACATTCTGTAGAGTGATGTCTCTTTTACAGTTATTGATGTTCGAAGTGGCTCCTCATGTGCTAGTGTTTGACTGCCAATAATAAAAATGCCATCTTAGGGGTACCTGGGTGGCTCAGTCTGTTAACCATCTGACTCTTGATTTTGGCTCAGGTCATGATCTCAGGGTCATGAGTCGAGCTCTGCAAACCCTCTGTGCTGGGTTTGGAGCCTGCTTAAGATTCTCTCTCTCCCTCTCCTGCCCCTCCCCCACCTGGCTTATGCTCTTGCTCTCTTTCCATTAAAAAAAAAAAAAAAATCCACCTAAGTTAAAACTCCTTGCAGATTGGTTCAGAGTCTTCCTAAAAGAGTGGAAACGTTTATTCCAACTGCTGCTGGTGCAAGAAGTTCTTTGTAAAGTTTCCCTCCCGGTCACATTCATTCTGTTTCCTATGCAAGGTGGTTCACCCGTGGCTCAAAACATGAAAGAGACTAATCTTGACTTGAATTTTGAGATTCATGTTTCCTCCTAGGGAAGACAATGCAAGCTAAATCCCTGTTAGAACTGGAAAGAGTAGGAATGATACTAAGTCCTGCTAGAGTCCTTTGATTCAAAAAGATGCTATTACTTGACTGAAATAGAATTTTTATTTAGCATATTGGGTCATCATATACCCCCTTTTTTAGATGCTTGTCCCAAAAACCTAAGATATCTTTATTGACCGCAGTGTCATTTCTATGTTAGTAAAAAGAGTAGAACATTCTCATTGATCTCTCCTGAACCCTATTTTTGTGAGCCCCCTTGGGAAGATGGGTATTGTACCAACTATAGTTTAGGCTTTAGAACCTAAACTTTGAAGGTCAGATAATAAGACACCTTAGATCATTCTGTTAGCTTAATATTTTCCAGGATCCAAATTTTTTTTTTTTCTGGAGAAGTTCTTGATTTCAAAATTTATTATGTGTGAATTGAGACACTGGATATATAAGAATGAGTAATGCAGACCCTTGCCTTCGAGTCTAGTGGGGAAGGCAGATTACATAAACCCTCCTCTAGAGTATCAAATAATAAGAGCTATCATATAGGCAAGATCAAGGCTCTAAAACCACAGAGAAGGACATTCTTTATCTGGGCACATCAGAGACGTTATCTAAGAAGAGGTAGCTTGTATTCATGGCTTGGAGAGAAGCTTTCCAGATGAACCAAGTCAGGACTGTGAGAGAGAGCCAAAAAGCCACCTCTTGTCCTCATTTTCCATTTTACACATTTGCTAAAACAAATGCAGAATCATTTAAGCCACTTCCTCCAGCCTCTGAGGGGGAAAACTTACCATTTAAGAGAAAAATTAAATAACTGATTTGCTTATTGAATCTCTGTGAAAGATGAGTTTCTTATTAGTCCTATTAGCCTGCCCGGATCTCAATTTGGGTAATTACATTCCTCCTACCCAATTTATCCCTGTAGGTTTAATTGGTTTCAGAATTTGACTGCACTTCTCTTCAATTGTTGTGCGGAGTTGCTGTTTGGTATCACACAGCTGTTGTGTTCTTCCACAGAACTAAATATTCTGGAGCAATTGTTGCAGTGATTTCACCCCTGTGGGGCAAATAAGGCAATTTTCGAGGACTGTGAGATGACAGATAATCCCTAAATGCATAGATGTGTGGCATTAATTATTGACAGCAACGGTTACTCCACGTAGAGTCTCAGCTCTTAGAAGAACCCAGAGCGTCATCCTCTTTGATCTGTAAAATCGCATATGCAGAGAAAAACCCTTCTTCCTTTAGATACTGTCTCTGGGCTGACATATACTTTAAAGTGTTGGTGATCTTCTCCTTTGCCGAGATCATATTGGCTTAATTAAATACACTGCAGTGTACGAAGAACAGATGTTCTTTTTGTTTTTTAATCAACTTAGAGGAAGTTTGTTAGGTCATTTCTGTGTTTGGCAATGTGCTGGGTAACCGTTCTCCTTTCGACCATTTGTTTGTTTATATCCGAATGGGGATGACAAAGATTGAAATGTCTGCAACTAACAGCTACTCTGAAGCCTGACTTTACTGTGTTAATGAATTCAGTGCTCCTCGTAGGGACCGTGTTCCTGCCGCCGCTATTGTGAGGCATCATGTTTGACACCCCCAATGGGAATGAGCAGTCTCTGCCATCCAGTACAGTTTTCACTTTGAGTTAGCGCTCAGGCCCCGGGTAAGTAATAAGGACCTAATTAGTAGAAACGTAGACAGCTTCCTTTTCCACCCTTTTCACAGCAGAAAAAGTTTTTCTCTGCTCATTTGATGAATATAGTTAAACCTCTGAAATAGCTCCCTCTAAGAACTGATGTTCACTAAGAGATTCATTTCTGCCCAAATGTCCTTAAACTTCATCCCCCAGATGTTTGAAACGTCCCATGATCTAGTAAATGTGGTTACGTAACACTGACATGCACATGCTCAGTGCAGACAGCTGGTGCTCTGGGCTAGGGGCCTCAACCTGTAGAAATAAGTAAGACAGGAACCTCTTCATTCGCTTTAGGGAACATGTGTCAAGCAAAGGCAGCATGGAGTAGTCAGCATCTGCATCGAGGAGTTCAGAGCGAGCAGTGACCAGCCAACTCCGTGGTCTCAGTCTGTCTTTCATAGGCAGTCTGCTCCCATTACAGTTCTGGTATTACCTGCCACTCTCACACCTGACCTACACCAGATGTGCAGATTTTGACTTGTGCTGATAGCATCTCACCAACATTTGCCCTGTCTTCCCTAGTGGCTGAAAAACCCCCAAAGCATGACAACCACTCTAGTTAATGAAGCGCTACGTACCCACGGTACTAACCCAGCTGGACCACAGGCATCACAGCTCTATAAATCAGGCATAATATGATTTCCCCAACACCTGTGAAAACTAAAAGGGATATCAAGCTTTCAGAAAAGTCCTAGCACCAAAGACTATCTCACAAACATCAGTTCCTGCTCCCGATTCCTTCTTGTCACGCTGAGAGTTCACAGTCTGGAAGAGAAGGAGCAAACATAGAGTTCCTAGAGACAGTGACAACAGAACTGAGTGTCTCAGAAAGATGGTCTCTGTGCATGGACAGGTAGACAGGTGAGCGAAATGTGAATGAGAACCAGGGTACCAGGGGTTGAATGGGATGTCTGGCAAAAGCAGAGAAAAGCAGGAGGCACGAATGAGGAGATCCAAACTATGCTTCTGCCGGGCCGCTGTGATTATGGAGTAGGAGGGGCAGGGAAAGCGGGAAGATAAGCTGAGCAGGTCTGACTTTGAGCTTTACCTTTCCATCCTAGGTGGAGAAGAACGTGTAGGCAAGCAGCAAAGCATTTTATGGAGCTATCCTTCTGTGCAGAGGCTATGAGAGTGGCATGTTCCAGAAAAACAAAACAAAATAAAACAAATAACAGAGGCTCCATTTGGCCAGAGAGATAGGAGATGAGTGAACACAGTAGAAGAGAATGTCCAGGAAGGGAGTTGAGCCTCGCTGCGAGCACTCCAAATATGGAGTCACCCTTGCTCTGAGACAATGGGGAAGTAGAAGAGGGGTGAGAAGATCAAACTTCTGTTAGCAGAGCGGTAGTGTATATACTGAAGTGGGAGATTTAGGGAGGCCAATAAAAAGTTTGAAGAAGTTTCTCTGTCATCCAGGGCAAAAACTATCCAGAGTGAGTGTAGCTGCCTTTCTCTCTTTCTTGTGTTTTTTTGGTAAAGCCTGCAGATGACTATGTATGATTCTTTTCACTCACCACCATGATGGCTTCTGGAACCTAGAAAATCTTGTCTGTTTTGAGTCATAAAGTATCATTGGGTTTTAGAAACGGCTGATGGTCACTTAGAAATGGTATCACTGAGAAAGATTGAGTGGCTCGGGACAGCAGATATAAAATAAAATTGCTTCTTCTGATGAAGATTAGTAATAATATTTAATTGTATCCCTCTCAAGGCTTTAATCAATATCATCCTTTCTTTTCTACTTCCTTGTTCTCCACACCGACCCCTCCCCACAGGTCAAGCCAAGTTAACCACTTATTAAACCATAACATTAGAAAATGATTTGTAAGGCTTTGCTGTACTATTAATAAAATGAAAGGAATGGCAGGCAATTTGAAAAGTTCATTTGCTTATTGAACCAACACTATCTGGATATCTGTTATCTGTATTTGTCAGCTACTGACTAGGCTACCAGTTGGCAATAACAAGGTGAAGACTGGTGTCCCTGCTTCTCAGAGCTGGAGCAGAGGTCCCGGGACAGAACTAAAGAGCTGGTCAAGTAGCAGCCTTAATAAGAAAGGACTGCTTCACAGGGAAGTGGATCTTTTCACTTCTTGATGTCCAGAGTCAATATTACCATGAGAATATCCACTTCAGGTCAGGAGGTTAAAAGGAGAGGTTAAGTGACTAATGTTGGTGGGCGCCAGTGCCATGCTGCTTGGGTTCAGATCCCAGCTTCCCCACTTCCTATCTCAGTTCCTTCATTGATTAAGGGGGACCCTCACCTTGTAAGGATAACCGTGAGGATCCTATGGGTTATTGAAGGGCCCAGAGCAGCGCCTCACACATGGTAGCTGCTCAGTCCTTGTTATCTATTATTGTTATTACTGGGATCAAAATCCAAACAAAGCAAAGTAAAATCAAGTTTAACAGTCAACTATATGAAGGGAGAGGTGTTTTCCCCAGATACCTGTCCTTGCTCTCCAGAGGTAAACTTTCTCTTTTGGCCATGATTCTAATCAGAGAGTGACCATCTCCGAAATCAGACAGCCATAAGAAGGATGCTATTGCTGGTTGTTCTTGCTTTCCAAGGATGACAGAGCAGGGTGTGGAGCGTCTCAGGGAATTATAAAATGGAATTTAAGAACATTATCTTAGAGTACAAATCTGCCTTACAGCTATGCTTTCAAGAGTTATTCCCGCCGCAAATAAAGATCTTGGGGCAACGGTGATCTATGGAGTTAGCCCAATCTATTGACCCAGTAGTGGTTTCCATTACCCCCTTCTTACCCCTCATTTACCAAATTGATTCATGCTCCTCTCAACCTCAAACCCACTTTCAGTCTGGTTCTTTAAATAACTCAAATGCTGGTTTTTGCTTTCAAAGTATGAAACCATACCAACATTATTATGTCCTGAGTTTACAAATTACTTCACAGAACACTTTTTCTCTTCAGTCCGTGTGCAAGAAGCCTACATGGGTGACCTTTGTGCAAAAAAAAGGACTAACCAGGGGCACCTGGGTGGCTCATTCAGTGAAACTGACTCTTATAATTTCAGCTCAGATCATGATCTCTGAGTCCTGGGATCAAGCCTCCTGTCTGGTTCTGCAGTGAGTCTGCTTGAGGATTCTCTCCCCCATTCTCTCCCTGCCCCCCTGCTAGCATATGCTCTCTTTCTCTAAAATAAGTCAATAATTATTTTTTTAAACGTACTAACCATTGGAAACGTTTATATGTATTGTCCTTCTCTTGGAGTGGTTAAGTTGTGGTAGGAAGGGCATTTGGCTAGATAAGCAAAAGTGACCTGGCTCTCATCCTGAGTCTGACCTGAGGAAAAAACACAATTTCTGGGTCTTTTAATTTTGTAATTTGTAAAATAATGGAAGTATGTTATGTGAACTCTATGGTTTTAAGTTCCCAACTAATTTAAAGTGGTCAAAGTTTAAGTCAAAGATATAACTGAGTGAAAGCTTTCACAGAGAAATGTTAGATCATTTCATTCATTTGTGAAACAAGGATTTCTTGAATGTCTGGACCAAGTACAGTGTTCAGGCCATGGTGATAGGCAAGGAAAGGCCCCTACCCACACGGTATGTGTTTTGCAGTGGGAGATACAGGCAGTCAATGATGAAATTAGCAAAATAATTTCAGGTTGTTAGAAGTACTCAGAGGGAGATAATTGAGTAATGAAAGAATAGCAGAAAGCCACTCACACAGCTAGAGAGAGTGGTCCTGGATCTCTCCCCCCACCCTCAATCTTCTCTCTGTCTCTGTGTCTTTCTCTCTCTTCCTCCCTCCCTGCCTTCCTCCACCACACCCCTCCCGCTCCTGCTCCCTCTCCCGCTCCCTCTCTGCTCCCTCTTCCTCTCTCTCCCTTTCTCGTTCTCTCTCTCTCTCTCTCTGAGGCAGATTTTAATTGTGACCAGAATGCAGAGTCTGCCACAAAGGAAGAGAAGAAGAGGTTTCCAAGAGAGAGTACAGCCCACTGCAAAAACCCCCAAGGAGGGAAAATATTTGGGTCTTTTAATACAACTAGCGGACCTAAATATGCACATAGTAACAGCCAGTGGGAGATTTATAGCTGTTCTTGGAAACTGCAGAGATCTGGTTTCACAGCCTGCAGACCGTGCAAGTTATGTCCTATATCTCAAAACATGCCTGCTCCCAAAAGAGCTCTTGATATGAAGTATACGAACCATATACTGTGTGCAAGCCAACACAAGCAAGCTGTTCCCGGGGATCCAAGGGTGTTGTGAGAATCGTATGGTGTTCTCTTGAGTGCATAAGCCCTTGTAAACTGGAGCCCCCCGCAACTGTGAGTTATTATTGTGCTTCCTGCTAATATAGACCTTGCAGATGGCTTCTGAAGTTCTGTCCACTTCTGGACACTCAGCTTGATTCTGTGTGCAGCCCTGTTCTTTCTTGCCCCTGTCTTCCTTTGTGCAGATCAGACTAATCTTGCTTGGGATCCTACTCCTAGCGTCACAGAGGTGAGGTCTGACTTTTAATGGCTCATACAGACAGATTTGTGTTTGACTTGAATCCCAGGGAACTGCTCAGCAGCACAAATCAGAAAACACCGTCTAGATGGCACCTGGATAGGGGAGAGATGGCCACTTCTGCATCACATGCATGTAAGACAAAAATAAAATTATGTCTCAGTCTGAGCTCCCATTTCTCCAGGAAACAATAAATGAAAGAAGGAAACCTGGGTAAAATGAACCAAAAATCAGTGAATGTTTTTCTAAGTCCTTATTGAGTTTGTAAGGGACCTTGGGAGAAATAAAAAAACCAGAGAAAAGGAAACAGAAGGGCAAACCCAGTTAGTAAATCAGAGGCACTATTAAAAGGACTGAAAAATTGCTAAAATATCCTACCTCGATAATTTTCCTGAGGCTCACCTTCCCAGTGACTTCAGTGCAAGTTAGACAAGAGCCAAGAATCTTCATGTTACAGTGTTAGATTTGGCCAACTACAGGCTTCCACGTAACCTCACTGAGTTTCACATGGCCAAGGATCTGTTCTGCTCTGAAATACAGTGTTCTCCTATGAGCTACAGTGCCGTGTAGTTGGATGAGTTCTCTCAGCGATTCCCTGCACATTACTCATCTGTTTCAGGATATGTGCCTTGATCAGTACATCTAAATCTATATAATAGTTTCATAATATTTCTTGATGTTTCATTACATTCCTAAATAAGAATATTTTGATGATAACTAGGGTGCCTGGATGGCTCAGTGGGTTAAGCCTCTGCCTTTGGCTCAGGTCATGGTCTCAGAGTCCTGGGATCAAGCCCCGCATCGGGCTCTCTGGTCAGCCGGGAGCCTGCTTCTCCCTCTCCCTCTGCCTGCCTCTTTGCCTTCTTGTGATTTCTCTCTCTGTCAAATAAATAAATAAAATGTTTTTAAAAATATTTTGATGATAACAAATGACTGAACCATCAAATGATCCATTTCATATCATAGTCTAAAAAAAAAAAAAAAAAAAACCTAGGAAGCTGCCTGGCCTATAGTGGGTAACTCAATAATTTTGTTAAATGAAAACTATTAAGCAGAGTCTTTGAGAAATGTTGTTGTACTCTAGCCGCCGTATTAACCTTGAATGTGAACTAGAATCCCATATGCTTCAGTTATGAAGTGAAAAAAAAGTTTTAGAGGATATTTGCAGTTAGAAAATATGAGTCGCTGGGTGTGGTGCATGAACAATGAGTTTTGGAACACTGAAAAAAAATTAATTTAAAAAAAGAAAATATGAGTCACAACACACTTGTTGTGTCTTTGGGAGAAATCTTCTAATACCACTGACGATTAGATCATTTAATGGGAAAATTGACAAGAACCCCATGTATTCAACGTATTACCCCACTCTACATCACCCAAGCCAGCTCGTAACCTAGGTAATACCTATTCATCCTCTAGGTCCAGAGACATGGCCTAAGGCAAGCTTTTTTATCCTAAATTTGTACCGGATCACCTCTTACATACTCATGGCTCCAAGTATGATGACCTTAAAATACTCCTCTTGCTGAGGCTTCTACTCAGAACATCAAAGACAAGTCCTCTTTAAATGTTCATGTAATGATAATTTTTTATCTCTTCGGTTCATTACTTGATTAATGCCTGTTTTGCACATTAGACTATAAAGTCCTTGAGGACAGGATCATGACAGATGTTACTTGCTATTCTAGCACAGTGTCTGGCCATAACTGAATGTCCAGTAATTATTTGTTGGATAAATATATGAAGTGGTTTTGTGTCCAGGACGTGTGTGGCCCATTAGTCATCTTAAGCAATCAGAAAAGTCATCTTTAAATCTGGTAAATTATCATCCAGGGTTTTATTCTGAATGTGCTGCTCTGTGTGATGGTCTGGGGATAATACTCTGTTCCATGTGGTGATAAAGTTCAGACATCAAATATCCTTTATCTTTTCCAAGACAAACATTACACTAATATCCCTAATCACTTTTCCCTCTATTATATGAGAATTAGTTATCCTTTCCCTTATAAATCTTATTTGTACCCAAAGTCTATATGGCATTTCCAGATTATAATTAAATTAAAGCAAACAAAAAGAGAAACCTGAACTTGGAGTAGTTACAGCTTTTCTCCCTGGCAACTCCATGCGTGACGGCCAGTACCCTGGAGAACTGAAAGGAAGTAAGAGGGTTGATTAGCTCTGGGACATTGGCCTCTGAGATAAAGTAAGTCTTCTCCATTCAAATTTATTAGAGAAATAGTTTTTAAAAACGAATTCATAATAGCACAAAGGATCATGGCAGGGGGATGGTGGCGGGAACTGAATGGGAAGAAATCAGAGAGGGAGACAAACCATGAGAGACCCTTGACTCAGGTAGATAAACTGAGGGTTGCTGGAGGGGAGGTGGGTGGGGGGGTAGGGTAACTGGGTGATGGGTATTAAGGAGGGCACTTGGGGGCGCCTGGGTGGCTCAGTGGGTTAAAGCCTCTGCCCTTGGCTCAGGTCGTGGTCCCAGGGTCCTGGGATTGAGCCCCACATCAAGCTCTCTGCTCAGCAGGGAGCCTGCCTCCCCCTCTCTCTCTCTCTCTGCCTGCTTCTCTGCCTACTTGTGATTTCTGTCTGTCAAATATATAAATAAAATCTTTAAAAAAAAAAAAAAAAGGAGGGCACGTGATGTGATGAGCACTGGGTGTTACACGCAACTAATGCGTCATTAACCACTACACCAAAAACTGAAGATGTACTATATGTTGGCTAATTGAATTTTAATTTTAAAAAATTAAATTAAAAAAATTTTTTAAATGAATTCACAATGCTATTACTGCCCCCAAATATCCTATATCACTTCTCTGGCAAGGAGTAATCGATACACAATAATCAGTATGCAGTAATCAATCAATATACTTCCTCAGGAAGCCCCTAAGATCCCAAATCCTCTAGATTCTCCCGTATATTTGGTGCTTACTGTGGCTGAAGTCAGACCTTCCATCTTGAAATTTAGAAACAAATGCTGTTCTTAAATTCTAACCTGTTTTTTAAATTCTTTTGAAAGAAATTTTTAAAATACCACTATATAGGAATGTGTTTTTCAGGTATCTGTTGCCGTAATAATGCTGCATAACAAATAATCACAACACATCAGTGGCCTACATCACTAAGCATTTTTTTCTTGTTTATACACACACACAGCAAGCGAAAAGGAGATAATCACCTAATACCTTTTCCAAGGGGATTAGGCTTCATTTCTTATTATTTTTCTTTATATCTTTTATTGTCAGTCTTATTTTAGTACCTTTACCCTGACTACAATTAACACACTTTTTTAATTGGTCCCAGTAGGACCAGAACACTAAAACCCCATTGCCTTAAATCTCTCTTACCTTGACTTACTTGGATGTAGCGTCAACCTCCCCTCTAGCCTAGAATCTACATGGGTGTGAGGTAGATGCATCATTTGCACTTGAAATGCCAGGGAGGGGAGGACTCTCTTGAGAAAATGCCAGTCAAAAATCAGAACAGATCATCCAGGAGTACCTAGCTGACTCAGTCGATGGAGCATGTGACCCTTGATCTCAGGGTCAGGAGTTCAAACCCCACACTGGGTGTGGAGCCTACTTTAAAAAAATTCTTTATAATTAAAAAAAAAAATCAGAACAGGTCATCCCAACAATCTGAAGGAGCTTAGCAGAGAGGGCTCTGCACAATGGGGACAGGGATGAGAAAACAAATGAGACACAAAGGCTAATGGTTTAGGGACAGAATGCCCATATGATTTATCATCCATTTTGTTTGGGGGAATGAAAGAAGTAACTGTAAATAATTACACCAGAGCGAGGCATAAACCTCAATTGTCCCTGATACAAGCCAAATGGTGACCATCCAAAGCAACTTTGCAGGTTCTGCTGATGGAGACTGTCTCTCTATCCAGCTTTGTTCAGATATCCCTTACTGGCCAGCTGCACTCTGATGGGCACGTGGCTTCCTTCTCTTGCTTAGATCAAGAAGTACCTTCAGTCAGGTGTGGTCTTGTCTTGTCTTTGTACCCCCCAGTGTTTTTAAGGCAAGTGTTGGTTTTATAATATAACTATTAGAGGAGGACAGATTTGTGTCCTTTATTCCTAAGTTTTGAAGAATATTCTCCAATACGGTTACTCCAAAATTTTTCTGCATTTATTAGAAGGACATTAATTTTTTTAAAAGGGGGGTTATTATTTTCCTTGGTTTTGGAATTTGACATCAAGTAATTTGGTGGCTTAAAAGAGGGAAAGCATGGGATTCTACCCTGAATATCCCGACCTAAAGCCTACATGTCTCTGGGTGGACAGTCATATGTATTTAAAATGTGGTAGGGTCTGCCAGAGGGCATGGCATCAGCTACGTAAATTGTGATATGGAGATTATGGGCCACTTTGTTGTATAACTGTCACAGTTGTCAAGCCAGAGCATAAAAGCAAAGAGAAATGATGAGCATCGTCATCTCGTGAAAAGAGACCTGTCTAAACCATATTTATGTTATCTATTATCCTACCTTTTCAACCATTTCTTTCTCAACTGACATCTTGCTTAAAGAATTTTCTAGAACAAGTGCAGTTAAGGCAGTTAAGAAAGGGATTTCGTCTTTTTTCTTTTTATTGTTGTTTATGTTTTTTAATCTTGATTTTGAGTCAGTTTAAAGTGGCTTCCATTATTCTGAGGTCATATATAAAGATATTTTGTCCTTTTCTTCTAGAACTTTTGTGATTTCATTTATTTGTAACATTTATGTTGTTGGTCCATTTGGAATTTATCCTGTGATAATGGATCCAGCTCTCCTTTCCCATTTGGTTAACCCCATCCCAAGGAGCCACATTTATCATGTATGAAGACCTGTAAGTGATGGAGTCTGTATTTTTTTTAAGATTTTATTTATTTATCAGAGAGAGAGAGGGGGAGAGAGCAAGCAGACAGAATGGCAGGCAGAGGCAGAGAGAGAAGCAGGCTCCCTGCCGGGCAAGGAGCCCGATGTGGGACTCGATTCCAGGACGCTGGATCATGACCTGAGCCGAAGGCAGCTGCTTAACCAACTGAGCCACCCAGGCGTTCCAGGGTCTGTATTTTTAAATCCTCTTCCATTGGTTTATCTTTGCATGTGCTTATACTACCCTAATTTAATTATTGAGGCTTTTTTAGCTTTATAATATGTTTTAACGTATGGTAGGGCTGGTGCTATTTTCTTTCTCTTCTTTCTCAGAGTTTTCCTGGATCTTGGCTTGTTTTTCCATATGAACTTTAGAATCTGCTAGTTTAGCTTCTTTTAAAACTCACTGATATTTTTATTAGGATTATGCTAACTTCATAAATTCTTTCGGGGGGAATGGCAGCCTTCTCTTGCCACATAACTCTGATCCCAAGTCTGAGATGTCCTTTCATTTGCAAAAGTCTGATATTGTATCCTTCAGAAATGTCTTAATGTCTAAAAGTTTTCATATTATTAAGTTTCCACATTTCTCATTGTTTGATCTTTGGGAATACCATTCTAAATGGGATCTTTTATTTCATTATACCTTCTGACTTGTATTTAGGTACAAAGACTATTGATTTCTATTAATTGGTGTTGGATCTTACTGAAATATTATCTCATTGTGTATTTCAGTGTAGATTCTCTTGGGTTTTTCAAGTAAAAACTCTTATCCAAATATAGTAATAGATCTAGCTCCTTTTTTATGCTTTTTTAATACTTTATACTTTCATACCTCTAATTCCTTCTTCTTGTCTAATTTTGTTAAATAACCACAGTAGTAACTGTGCATATCCTTGTTCCATCTAAACATGAGTAGGAATGCTTCCTATGTTTCTCCATTAATTTTAATGCCAGCTTTTGGCTGGCATGAATGATGGATGGATGAACAGATAAAAAATATAAAGATACACTTATTGTGTCAGCAATTCTTTAATTAATGTTTTTTAAAAAAAATAGTTGCTAAACTTAAACAACTATCTTTTCTGGGCCTATGGACATGATCATATGTTTTTCTTTAAGTGTAAAAATATAATAAACTATATTCTTGTACTTCCTAATACCAATCCATCCTAGTATTTCCAGAATAATCTCCATTTAGTCATGAAGTTTCATTATTTTAATGTGTTTCCAGCTTCTGGTTGCTACTGTTTGATAGAGGATTTTTACATGGATAGGCGTAGGTGTCACTGAGCCATAAGTTTTCTTTTTTTGTGCTGTGTTTGTCAGATTTTGGTATCAGTGTTGGACAGACACCATATAAAGAATTTGGAAGGTTTCTTTATTTCTCTATGTCTTAGGAGAGTATAAATTCCATGGGAACTAGATGGTCTTTAATGATACGGTAAAATTCCCAGCAGGGCTGATTGATTGCCTACTCTGCGCTGAACACTGTGCTTGGTCACTGGAGACGAAAAGGTGAATGAAAGATAGTCCCAGCCTTCAAGGAACTCATGGTTTAATGGAGGTGATAAGCATATCGATAATATATTACGAAATGGAGTTGTATGTTTCTATAATAAAATTATGTAGATGAGGTGCTGTGAGACTATAAAGAATGGTTAAGATGATGGTGAACTGTGCGCAATCAGTATTGACATTACTCATGAGAAAGGCAAGCAGAAGCTTAAATCAGTGTGATTTCAGAAGCCCCACCCCCCGCCCCCAAACCTGACTTCAGCTGCTGAAGTGCCTTTAGTAGGAGACTTTGTATTTCATATGAGAAACATTGTAAGGCTTAAAACACAGCTGCCCTTGAGAGGTGAAATACCCAATTAAGTCTACACTTGGAAGGAAATGATTGATAGACATCTGTTCCTAATGGTAATTTCAGTACAGAAAAAGAGAAGGTAAAGATTGTAAGGCCCCAGGTCCATGATAGTGGGACTACCGAGGAAGTCCTGAAAGAGACGGAAAGAAGCAGCAATGGTAAAAGTTGTCAACTTCGCTCCTTTGTCTGGGTCTGCATGTGATGCAGTCAGTGAGTAGATTAGCTTGTCTCTTCACCAACTTCCGTCTCTCCTGCTCTGTCTTCTTGTAAATTTTTATTGAAGAATTATATACATACACAAAAGTGCACAAATAGAAACTGGATAACTTGATTGGTTTTCACAACTTAAACACCCCTGTGTTACCATCAGCTCTTTCAACCATGCCCCAAGGGGGACTCTCCTGATTTTGAACTTGATATAAATGAAATCTTCTAGTGCATCTTTTTTTTGGGGGGGGTATCTGGTTTCTTTTGTTCAATATTTTCGTTTGTGAAATTCAGCCATCTTATACATGTTAGTTCAGTTCTCACGTAGGTATAGTATTACATCATATGAATATGCTGCTGTTTATTCATTTAAGACTGATGAACATTTAGATAGTTTCCGGTTTGGAGCTGTTATGAATGTTCTTACAGTTATAAGCATTCTTCTTCATGATTTTTCATGATCCTCCTAGTGGATATATACCGAAGAGTAGAATTACCAGGTCACAGGACAGGCATATATTCAGCTTTTTTAAAATTTTTTTAAGATTTTATTTATTTATTTCACGGAGAGAGATCACAAGTAGGCAGAAAGGCAAGCAGAGAGAGAGGGGAGGAAGCAGGCTCCCTGCCTAGCAGAGAGCCCGATGCGGGGCTCGATCCCAGGACCCTGAGATCATGACCTGAGCCGAAGGCAGAGGCTTAACCCACTGAGCCACCCAGGCACCCCATATATTCAGCTTTTATAGGTACCTCCAAACAGCTTTCCAAAGTGTTTGTCCTCCCAGCGGCATACGGAGTTCTAGTTGCTCTGTATCTTCACTGATCCTTGTTAATTCTCATCATTATCATTTTAGCCATTCTGTGAAAGGTCATACATGAAGTTAGTTTCAGTACTTACTAAACCTTTGGCTAATTTTGATTAAAGGACTCATTTTAAAAAAATAAAAATAAAAGGAGGGGCACCTGGGTGGCTCACTCTTAGAGCGTCTGCCTTCGACTCAAGTCATGATCCCAGAGTCCTGAGATCGAGCCCCGCATCGGGCTCCCTGCTCAAGGGGAAGTCTCCTTCTCCCTCTCCCACTCCCCATGCTTGTGTTCCCTCTCTCACTATGTCTCTCTCTGCCAAATAAATAAATAAAGTCTTTAAAATAAATAAATAAAAATAAAAGGAATTGAAAGTTTTTCAGTAGCCAAAGCTTTTATTCATTCAAAGGGTAAAATCACTCTACTGAGGCCAATTTTCATTGAAATCAATACCAGGCAAAGCCTTAAGATTAGGAGGATGCACCCTTTTGGATTTTTTTATTTTTATTTTTTCCAGTTGCCCTGTTGCTTCTCTATTCTGCACACCATATGACATCTCCAAGTGTGGAATAATAATAATTGTTCTGCATAAATAATGCAAGATGATGAGCCAAAGAATAGTGTATGAATTACAGAGAAAACAGTGGGTGGAACTATAGTAATTACTGGAAAAATTAAAGAAATCTATCAGAAGGTCAATAATAGGTAAAGAAGAATTAAAGAGAGCAGAGAAAGAAGGCACTTTTTTTTTTTTAACTGAGATTGGAGAATTCCTTGTAAACTGGTAAGTTAAAGGTCACGAAGAAGGAGTTGCAAAAATGTGCCCTTTGGTGGGCTATCTGTCTTCTCTCCCATGTTTTAGAAGCTCTTTAATAAAATCTCCCCAGGTAAAAGTGATGGGCGACCCTACCCATTAAAACAAATACTGAATACATCCTTCTTTAATCCTGAGGAACAAAGAAATGGAAATGAATGAGATCAAGGCAGAGGAGCTGGAATGTTCTGAAATGGTTCCTGATGGATATTTTAATTTTTCAGTGCAAACTCTCCCCAGAATGTACTCAGACTTAAGGGCTGAAAAGATAGGAAAATCCTGTTTTATCTCTTCCTATTAATTCTTAAAGATAAAGTATTAAATATAATGTAATAACATGTATTTTCTCCTTCAGGAGCACTTGCTTGTGTTATAACTGTTTGTCTTTTTCCCTCGTTCGCTATACTCTCAGAGAATGCAGGGACTTTGCCTGTTCTCCAGTGTATTTCCAGTGCTTGCCTTAGCGCCTGAATCACTCCATAAGTAGTTCTTAAAAACACGAATGAATGAGCAAAGCAAGTGGGGATGGAATCTTAGTTAACACTTTGTCTTTAACTGACGAATCCTCACATCTTATATTTCATATCTTGGGTTTCAAAATAAAGGGGAAGGTGGAGATCTAGTCCCATTAGGGTAAATTTCTTATCCATAAGGAAAATTCGTGGGAAGGATTCCAAAGTGTGGGAGAGACACTTTAGACGCTCAACTCTGACCTTTGGGATGGTCAGGAGAGGGCGTGGAGAATTTCCTAAAGCTCCAAGAACAAATCTCCAAATGGAAACCTTAATATGAAGAGTTTATGGGAACTAAACAAGAGTACGGAGAAGCAGACATAATATAAGGGAGAAAGGTATTTGAATACAGTTACTTTGAGTTAACTGGAAAAGACAAACATGGGCGAAGAGAGAAAATAAGGAAGATGAAATTGTCAGAGTTAAGTGACTCAAAAGTATATCGCCATAAGTAGGATAAAGTTTAGAATATTTTACAAAGGGGAAAAAACTTACAGTCAGCAATGAGTGAGACCAGGAAGGAAAGATGGATCCCTTTTAAAATGAAAACAGATTTCCTTAAAGAGGGAAGATTGGACAGATTTTGGCAAAATGCGAGTAGTGATGCTTATCACCATGAGAAGTTAGTGAAGATAAGCTTCTTGGACTGAAGTTAGATCCTGAACCCAGGTCCTTTGCAAATTGCACAGCTGCCAATGCATCAGCTGGGTTTTATTTTAACAACATTTACAATTTCCCTTTGAGTTGAAGCAAGGCTTCAGAGGGACCATCTGAACAGATAATGAAATAACTGTGAAAGTTCAGAGCATGCCGAACAAAACAAAATATGTTTTGCCTGATTTATGCAAACTAAACATATTGTCAAGGTTTTGAAGCAATTAGTCCAAAATATGCACAAAATACAGCAATTTCTCAAGTAGCCTGGCAGCAGATGAATTAAATGGAAATGTGCTCTGAAACAGTTTAATCAAACTATATAGATGTGCTGAACATTCTGATAGTTTCACAATTTGAATTCAAGAATAATGTCTTTTCCTTAAGGAATACCCTACCGAGTTTACCCTAAAACCACCACTCTTGATCCTTATAATGGAGTACTTCCATTATGGATTCTAGGAGCATGTTTATTTTTTAAACTTGTGCTAAGGAAGAAATGAAATGAAATACCTTGCTTGCTCTGTTCCCCAGGGTAAACAAACCAGATCAGTGATGGGCCTCCATTGTTGGTACAGTGACAGGGAAAAGGTCCAGGACCTTGAATGTCTGTGGAGGGCTTTTCTACCCCATAGCCATGGCTCTAATGAAGAGGTCAGTCAGTTCCACAAATAACTCAAAGTTAGAGAACTCCTAAACACTTATATGCCTGGTATGTGACATCCTGAAGGAAGACACAGCTTGTAGAAAAATAATCGTTCAAGAGGAGAGAAAAACATGGTCTCCGGAGAAGGCTTTAAACTATTCTGAATGATTAAAAGAGTTTCTGCTTATGACAACTTCTGAGTGGTTTTGTATTTCTAAAGGAGCAAACTGTGATTCGTAGAGCAAAACCTTGGTGAGGGCTGTGGCAAGTGGCGCTGAAAATAGCTTTGCCCTCTTCTCTCCCAGTGTTGCCCCTTACCAGGCAGGTTTGTGCAAGACCTATCCTGTAGAAACTGAAGAACAGGCAATGCTTCCTCTCTGACATCTTTAAAAGATGTCTAGAACACCTCAAAGAGGCCCTGAATTTTCTAGAATGTCTTTGGAACAAGTAGAGTAATTAAACCTTGGACTCAGTACTTTCTCAGATTCTGGTGTTATGAAAAGCAAAGTGGCATCATTTCTCAAATTCCTTTAGGACAATGGATCAGATTTCTAAGTCCTTCAGTGTTCACCTTTCCTCATTGGATTCTGCAATAGTCAGTCTAGATCTAGAGCATTGACATTTCTTTCAGTAAATTTTTCAACAAAACCCAGAGAATTATTTCTCTCCTACCTCATTTGGTGACCCACCAAACCCATTCTCCCCGGGTCAGCCTTTCTGCTAGGTTTACTGTTAGCAAAAAAAAAAAAAAAAAGCCAGTTTTATTGGGGATTCTTCAATGACTCTTAAAAGTGAAGACAATTCAAATGTCTTGTAATTCTTTCCTCATAGAAATATTTACGTTTTCTCACAATAGTACTAGTGGACATGTTTTTTTATGCATGTTCTCTATTATGTTTTTAACTTCAATTTAGTTTTTAAAAAACTTAAATAAGTTATATTAAACTATGTACAATAAAATGTTTCGTAAACATCATGGATGTCTCTCCCAGCATCTAATGGGAAATTTGAGTCTGGAAGGAAGGATTGACTAACAGTATTATTTATATAACAAATGTAGAAGTGTGTAGAAGGAAGAATTTGGATATGTACAGCTCTATCCAGTAGTTAATAGCCTATAACTTAATGCCAGATTTGTAGCCTTTGAATTTCATTCTCAAAACATGCTGCCCAATCTAACTCAAAGTGGGAAACATTCCTGCAACTATTCCATTTATAGGCGAGGAAAATCTATTATTCTTTATCAAAAATGAAAAAAACAATTAAATGCCATGGCTTACCACCTTGGCATGCAACAAAAATATAACTTATTTAATAATGCCAAGATTTTTTTTTTCTGACAGTCAACTTGCTAAATTTAAATCTGTTACTCCTACTAAGATGCATCAATACTCACACCAGGTCCAATACTCTTTGTATGTTAGGAGAGAATTTGATTTGGAATAATTATACAGGGGGCAGCAACCCTAGTTCTCCTCCTCTCCCCCCAACTTGTTCTGTGACCTTGAGAATGTCACCTTAACTTCCCAGGGCTCAGCTGGAAAATTCAGAGTCATACCTCCTTCGCACATTGCTATTTTAAGGACAAAGTAATATGAACTAATATTATGCCATGCCAGGTGGGTGGGAAAACCTTTTAGGTAATAGTGATGTAAGTTTTTAAATTAATTGATATTGAGTGAACATATTTTATGATGATTTTTTAGAAACTAGCTGCTTTACTTGCTTAACTCATGCTAATCTTCAGGCTGTACATTTCCCTCCATTAGCCTAAAATAAAATTCTTCCTCTTCTACTAGTCCTGATGTGCTCTGGGGTACACCTACTGTATACCAAGAGACACTGTGCTTAGTGATTTTTTTTTCATTCCTTATATTTAATCACCAAAGTTTCCAGTCCTTTCATTCAGGGCTCATTTCCTTTCCATCTTATCTTTCAGTTTAGACTCTCCCAATCTCACACCTGCAGGTTCAAATCCAGGCTCTACTGCTTCCCAGTAGCATGGAACCATTCTTCTGGGCCTCAAGTTCGCCAGCTGTACAATAACAAGAGAGTAAAACCCAGGAGGAGAAAGTAAGACTCACCCTAGTAACCACAGACTGTAATTACAAAGTCAGAGATAAAGCCAACACAAAACAATGATTCTTCCAAAATCAGCCACAGTCACAAAACATCACACCTCCTTTCTTTGAATAATGATCACTGTCTTATCAATGACTTCTCCTGCCCCACTTTGTTCCTGAAAAAAAAGATTACTGAGATAGCCAATTGATGAGCTAGCCTCTCTTCAGGGCGACAAGAGCTGATTCTGTTTCGGGGAATCCCCATGTGGAGATGATTTCCCTTCATCTTAGTTTCTCCTCACAACTACTCAGCCAGGCCCAAACTCTGGGGGAAACCCCTGCCTCTCTCTCTTCCCAGGACACTCCTTGACTTCCCATGGACTAGACTCTCCCTTGTTCCGGTAAGTTGAGTGACCCTACCTTTGTGGGACTGATTGTCCCCTGTGTGTTCCTAACTGTCTCCGTCCTGTGGAATTTATCAGTAGGAACAGTATCATTCCCTTAAGGATGCTGAGAGAAATAAATGAGATAATGTATGCAAAGCACTTATAGTGCTAGGTGGCACAGAGTAAGCCCAAAATAAATGTTAGCTCCTCTTTTTTTTTTTTTTTTTTTTTTTTTGTTATCACCATAATTATTGTCCCACTCTCCTCATTGGTGCCTGCCACCAATCTCTTCCCTCCCAAGCTACCCCGTATGAGGCTTCCAATTGTTCTCATCTATATGTACCCCTATTTGAAATTTTCAGTAGTTCTTCATTGCTGTCAAATAAAATCTAAACTTGGTCTCATCTCCAACGCCTGCTATATTGATGTCGGTGACGTTTTTCTGCATATTGTCCTACAAGGAACCTCCATTCGGCTGGCTGGTTTATTCCTGGCTGCCAAAGAATGGCTTACATGTGGCTTGCACACTTCTACTGAAGACAAGTTTCCATCTTGCTGTAGCCCCTGATTTCCTTCCCAACTCACCAAATACTACAGTCCCTTCTGCCCACTGCAAAGCCCTCCTCCTCCAACACGTACCGTCCCTGAGCTCCCCTTCCCTCTGAACCACACAAAGCCTTGCTCTTTATTCCCTACAATTAGTGTAATTCTTCTTTGCGTCCTTACGGTGATGGGTTCTGGTTGGACGGGAGCTGGCAGCACAGGCAGTGAAGGATTTACCCACCTAAGGCAGAACAAAGAGGCAGAAGTTTACTGAGTACACTGCACTGGGGAGGCACGCAAGACAGCAAAGGAGAGACTGCTATGAGGTGGTGGTGAGGGTCTCATTGTCCAGTGGAGTTAGGAAATATCGGAACATATGGGATTTTCCCTTTATTGGTAGTCTTGGGAACCGTGCCTGGTTGTAAGTGGCCCATTGGTCAGTTGGGGCCTATGTCTGTTTCTAGGTAGGTCACAGAGTGGGCCTGTTTGTGTCAGCTTGGTGATCACTGGGGGTCCTTGGCCTTGCTTGAGTTTCCATTGCTCAAGCCTGTGGCCTACGGTCGGCCTCCGCAGTTACTTTTCTCACAAATATATTTTTATCCGTATGGTAAGCCCCTAGCAATAACTGGATTATAAATCTCTTTGTATTACAAATAATTTTATCATAGATAAATGATATCTTTTGAATAGCTTCATAAATCAACCTTTCCATTTCCCTGAATAGTATATTTATTCCATGAACTTCTTTCTAATTCATTTGCACAAGGTGAACTCCTCAAACATGTTTAGGGTTTTTCAATTCCAGACTTCAAAACAAATGTATCTTTTTGAACATAGTTATGTTACCTTTATCTGCCTCTCTGTTACAAAATTTATCTAGAAATCCTTGCCTGTATCTAATCTATGACTTTTTTTTGCTCTGTGTTAGTTTTCTGTTAAATTTTCAGTTCTTTTCCTTCACGAAATAGTATCATAGTGAATCCTGTGCTTCTTCTACCTCTAATTCTGTCACCCAAATTAGATTAATATTATTTTCTTCTTAAAGCTTCAAAACTGTTCAACTTATTCTCTCTAAATTTATTACCCCACTTCTGATTCCCTCTGTTGGATTTTTTTGGGGGGGTAGGGGCTCAGATCATTTTATAACAACCTTTTACTTCTCTCATTCTGATTTATTCAGACAGAAATGTCCTCTTTTCCTTAAGTTTATTGGTTTTGTTAGTTTCTTTGCAACATTATCTCTTTCCTTTGAAACTCTCCTGCTATCAAGTCCAGGGCATGTTTCCATTCTTATTCATTCATATGATATAAGCCAAATGTATCCTTTTCTAATCTCTTTGAAAATAACTAAAATCTACTAAGGTATCCTTATGATATTCTCCAGCATATTCTAGCATTCTTCTCTTAGAGATTTGAATGCTTCTACCCACTGAATTAAGATTATATTTTCTTCCTCAATTTTCATTTCTCTAAAGACAGTATTTGCTAAGGGACAAAACAAAGACAAGGCTAAACACTTTGTCTTATGACTTGCTTTTAATCACAAACGTTCACTGAACCCTCCTCTTCATATTCTCGTCTAGTACCAAGAACCATCATCCTGGTTCCTGTGTACTCACAGGGGTGCTGGTAAGATTTGCTGGGGTTTTTTGTAAAATATGATATACTGAATAAATATGTAGTCGTCATTAGTAGTATATTCTGTTAGTATTCTAACACTTGACTTAAGACCTATAAACACTTGCTGGGTGGACAACTAATTTAGATATAAAGAACCTTAAGTTAAAGTGTTGGCTTCGTCCTCTTCCAGCCAGATGACCTTAGAGGACATTTTGCTGCTCTAAACCTCAGGTTCTACCCTGAAGTTGAGATAATGGATTTGACCCTTGAAAAACACAGGGTTAGGGGCGCCAACCCCCATGCAGTCAAAAGTCCATGTATAATTTTTGATTCCACCAAAACTTAATACTAATCACCTATGGTTGACCAGAAGCCTTACTGATAACATAACTGGTCAATTAACACATATTTTGTATGTTATATGTATTATGTATTGTATTTTTACAATAACATAAGCTAAAGAAAAGAAAATGTTATTAAGAACATCATAAAGAAGATACTCTTATGCACTATGTTGTATTTATCAAAACAACCCTGTGTATAAGTGAACCCGTGCATTCAAACCCATGTTGTTCACAGGTTAACCATAGTTAAGTATATAATAGAGCAGAGTAAATTTTACACTAATGTGAAATATCAGAATTTGTTAAAGAATTTAAAGCCAATGATCTGTATTTTCTGGTATACTCGTCCCAAGTCAGTTTCTACACTCTACTAAACTGATTACTCAGCTAAAACACACACACACATACACACACACACACACACACACACACACATATATATATATACATATATATATATATATATATATATATATATATATATATATATATATATTTATACATATATATCCTGAGCCCCTCTGTGCATGGAATTGGAAAAACTAGATGATGATTAATAAAATGTAGTCCCGGAGCACCTGGGTGGCTCAGTGGGTTAAAGCCTCTGCCTTCAGCTGAGGTCATGATCTCAGGGTCCTGGGATCTGGCGCTCTGCTCAGCAGGGAGCCTGCTTCCCCCTCTCTCTCTGCCTGCCTCTCTGCCTGCTTATGATCTCTGTCAAACAAATAAATAAAATCTTTTTAAAAATAAATAAATAAATAGAATAAAATGTAGTCCCATGAAATTTACCTTCTATAAGCAGCCACTGATGTTTCCTTACATCAAAAGTAAAATCTATTGCTTTTACAACAAAAACGGGAGGAAGAAAAAGCAAGAAAAAAGCAGCCGTGCAGCCCATCCTTCCCTCTTGCTTCTTCCTTAGCACTTCACCAACACCCCACCCCACCCCCCGCCATCTGGTCACTTACCAGGTCCAGTGGCTAAAGTGGTTTGTTTCCACCTCCTAAATGGATCTCCCATTCATCCCCCTCCTCCATGTTCATCCTCACTCCCCTGTACAATGTCTCATCCTAGGCTACTGCACCAACCTTTCCTTCTGTGGCACTTGCTGATTGTGCATTTGCCTTATGTTGCCGCTGTTCTAGTGAGTTCCTTGGTGAGAAGGGCCAATGCCACACACATGGCAAGCACTTGGTATCCGTGTGTGAAATAATGTGCCAATACAAGCTGCAAAGACAAGACACAGACAGAACATGAAAGAATGGAGAGCAACTTCGAGGCAATATTTACAGATTATGTGGTCCATACAGGCAGTTGACCTAAGTGTTTGTTGTGTGGGCTGTTCTTACCTTGCTGGAAGGGCAGCAAACACGTTCAGCCTCTCTTGCTTACCTTCCTTCCGCCTCTACCGCTCTGGACCAACCACCATGGTTTGACATTCAGGTAACTCAATCTCACTCTGCTTCCCTCCTCCCACTCTGCCCACCGCCTTCTGCTGGGTTCAATCTCCGATAGCAGCCACAGTGATCTTTTTTAAGTAACTATAAATCAGATGACATCACTGCCCTGTTTAAAACTCTTTCATGATTTTCTGTCAAACTTAGAATAAAGTCCAAACTCAGTACAGGGTCCTCCGAATGCAGACACTTTCTTAGTTCTCTGACCCCTAGCTCTTCTGTGTGACTGGAATGGTCTCTGCCAGCATCTTCCCACATCCTAGATCCCTCCTGTCACCCACATCTCAGCTCCAATGCCACTACTTTATTTTCTCAAGCACGCAAAGACTGTGTTTGGGTGGCATCTATCACTGTGGGATAACTTCGGTTTATTTATTTTTGCATGTGTGGCCTGTCTCCCACTGTGTCCAGTGCCCTGTAAATTCGCTAGAGAATGGCAACTTGTCCGTGTGGTTCTTCACCAATTCCCAGGGACCTAGACAGTACCTAGCTCTTGAAAAGCAGGTGGCGAATATTCACTGACACTTTCCGAGCACTCCCTGATATCCTGAGCCAGCCGTGTTGCAAATCCTTCCTCTCTGCTTTCATGAACATGCTTTCTCCCTCATGAGGCATCTCTGTAACTGAGGAGCCTCTTTAATATCCTGTGTTTGCTCAGCATTTATGATCCAGCAGATAGCAAGAAAGAGAAAGCCATCATGAGTCATGCTGTGCAATTTCGAGTACCTTGAGAGCAGGTGATATTTTTCACAGTGTCAGCTGCAGTTTTGCAAGTGCTTCCCTGTTGCCATGGTAAAGGCTTTATGAAGCAAATCCAGCCAAAGAGAAGCAGGTTCTCCACTGTTCCTGAAGGCTCTGCACAGAGGCTGTCCCCCAAATGGGCGCAGCAAAGGACCTCACTTGTGGTAAGCCCCCTGTTAATGTTGACCTGAGTTCAGTTGCATTGAGACTTTGCTATCTGATACCCTGTTCCCCAGCTCCTTGCCAGATGCAGGTTTCCAGGATTTCAGATACAACAGTCATGTGATATTCATTGCTGGAAACTAAATTCTCAAAAGGCAAACACCTGTAATTTTTTTCTACCCATAATAATTATTATAGCTCACATTTATTAAGTGCTTACCTTCATTGTCTCATTTAATTCCAAAAACCATCAAGGTGGCAGATACTATAATTAGATCCATTTTACAAATGAAGAAATCGAGGTTCAAGGAAGTAAATTACCACAGTGAACACAGAGAAGACAAAACGTAAGACCAGAACAAATGTTCTGGTCATGGGGGCCGTTGCCTTTACTTTCACCATGAGGAGTTTTCCATGAAGCCTGCCCCAATTCTGAAAGGACTCCAAGGGAGCCTCCAACTTGTACCTGGTGGTGGTTAATGATCAAAATGCGGCTGTAGTGGGAGGTTGGGGTACCAGGTGGTGGGTATTATAGAGGGCACGGATTGCATGGAGCACTGGGTGTGGTGAAAAAATAATGAATACTGTTTTTCTGAAAATAAATAAAATAATTTAATTTTTTTAAAAATGCGGCTGTAGGTTTGCCTCCTCTTGTCCCTCTGAACTCCATGAAATATAAGTACTATCCCTCTTCTCCCATAACTTTTCTGCTCACTCAGAGGTAGCCACTTCATGGGACAGTCATAACTGAGACATTTGAATGTCTGTAGTCCAAGGTATCAGTTGAAACTCAGAAGTGTCTTGAATCCATTCTCTGGGCTTGGCTGGCTTTGGGCCACCTTGGCTTGTGTCTGTCCCCTTCAGGTGGGGAGGGAGGCAAGGAAATAAGAGTTTGTACTTGAACAAGGGTCCCTAAATACTGATTCTGTGCTCCCTGGCCTGTCAGATGTGTAAAAGCTGAATTTCTTGCACCACGCATCCATGAGTCTTTGGAGGACACCTTCTAGATCGTTCCACCTCATCCCCGTCGCTCCCACGGTGGCCCTCCAGTCACTTCCTGGGCTTGGTTGTCTGCCAGGCCTCCTGTGATGTGCTGCAGACCATTGCTGCTGAGGTCTTCTTGCCCCTGAGACCTGGTGGGTGGTATCTAAGAAAATCCAACAACTTTCTCTCTGCTTGGTCCATAGGCACACTCACATCCTCTGTCCTTCCAAAACTCTACAAGTGCCCATCTCAACGCAGCAGTTTATGGTCTGTGAGACCAAAGCAGGGAGTCTGCCCTTCTATAGATGGTTAATGGTGTCCCAGTTGCAGAGTCCAAGTTCTCCAAGTGTCCCCCAGCAGCCCATCCCCCATAGACCACAGTGAAAGAAACAGCAGTCCCAGGTTGAGGGAAAGTAGATGGGAACCCAAGGCAAGCCTTCTTCTAGAAAGCCTTCTCAATCTCCCCTCTCTTCTACACTCTGACTTCTCTTTTCTATTCTGTTAAGATATACATAACATAAAAATGTACCATTTTAACAATTTTTACTTGTCCAGATCCTGTGGCATGAAGTACACTCAAACTGTTGTGCAACCATTATCACCATCCAACTTTAGAACTTTTTTGTCTTCCCCAGCTGAAACTCTGTACCCCACCCCTGCCTCCCCACAGCTCCTGGCAACCAAGTCTCTTCTTCCTGTCTCTGACTGACTACTCTGGGAACTTCCTATAACTAGAATCTTACAATAGTTATCCTTTTGCAACTGGCTTATTTCATTTCAGTATATTGCGTTCAATGTCCATCCATGTCATAGCATGTGTCAAAATTTCATCTTTTTTAAGGCTGATAATATTCCATTGTACATACAGATCACATTTTTTAAAAGATTCTATTTACTTATTTGACAGAGAGAGATCACAAAGTAGGCAGAGAGGCAGGCAGAGAGAGAGGAGGAAGCAGGCTCCCTGCTGAGCAGAGAGCCCAATGCAGGGCTCCATCCCAGTATCCTGGGATCATGACTTGAGCCGAAGGCAGAGACTTTACCCCACGGTGCCACCCAGGCGCCCCAGACCACATTTTCTTTATCCATTTTTCTACTGATGACACTTCGGCTGTTCTCACCTCTTTGCTATTGTGAATAAGGCTACTGTGAATATGGGTGTACAAATATCTAAATTTCTGCTTTCTCTTCTTTAGAGTGTATACCTAAAAGTATAACTGGTAGATCATTTGGTAATTTTATTTTTAACTTTTGAGGACTCACCATTTCCCACGGTGGCTGCACCATCTTACATTGCCACCAACAGTGCACAGAATTCCAGTTTCTCCACATCCTAACCAACACTTTTTTTAAAATACAATAACCATCCTAATAAGTGTAAAGTGGTATTTCACCATAATTTTAACTTCATTTCCCTAATGACTAGTGATGTTTTCAGGTGCTTATTGTCCATTTGTGTATCTTCTTGGGAGAAATATCTGTTCAAGTCCTTTGCCCATTTTTGAATCAGGTTATTTTTGTTTTTGTTGTTGTTGAGTTGTGTGAGTTCTTTATATATTCTGAATATCGATCCCTTATCAGATACAGGCTTACCTTGGAAATATTGCAGGCTCATTTCCAGACCACCACAATAAAGTAAATATTGCAATAAAGCAAATCAAGTAAGTTTTTTGGCTTCCCAGTGCATTAAAAGTTATGTTTATACTATACTATAGTCTACTAAGTGTGCAGCAGCATTATGTCTAAAAACCAACATGTATACTTTAATTTAAAAGTACTTTATTGTTGGGTGCCCGGGTGGCTCAGTCATTAAGTATCTGCCTTCAGCTCAGGTCATGATCCCAGGGTCCTGGGATCACGTCTTTCATCAGGCTCTCTGCTCAGCAGGAAGCCTGCTTCTCCCTCACCCCCTTCCTCTGCTTGTGTTCCCTTTCTCCCTGTCTCTCTGTCTGTCAAATAAATAAATAAAAATCTTTTTAAAAAAATAAAAAATAATAATACTTTGTTAAAAGTGCTATCATCTGAGCTTTCAAGGAGTCATAATCACTGATCACAGATCAACATAACAAATAGAATAATAATGAGGGGCCCCTGGGTGGCTCAGTGGGTTAAGCCGCTGCCTTCGGCTCAGGTCATGATCTCAGGGTCCTGGAATCAAGCCCCGCATCGTGCTCTCTGCTCAGCGGGGAGCCTGCTTCCTCCTCTCTCTCTGCCTGCCTCTCTGCCTGATTGTGATCTCTCTGTCAAATAAATAAAATCTTAAAAAAATAATAATAATAATAATGAAAAAGTTTGAAATATTGTGAGAATCACCAAAATGTGACAGAGACATGAAGCAAGCAAATGCTGTTGGAAAAATGGCACCAAGAGACTTGTTCCACACAGGGTGGCCACAGACCTTCAATCTGTAAAAAATGCAGCATCTGTGACATTCAGTACAAAAAGGTATGCTTATATATGATTTGCACATATGTTCTCCCCTTCCGTAGGTTGTCTTTTCCCTCTGTTGATGGTGTTCTTTGGTGCCCAGAAGTTTTTTTTTTAATTTTGATGTAGCCCGATGTTTCTATTTTTTTCTTTTGTTGTCAGTGTTTTTGGTGTCTTACCCAAGAATTTATTACCAAATCCAATGTCACAAGCTTTTCATCTGTGTTTCCTTCTGAGTTTTATAGTTTTAGCTCTTATTTTAGGTCTTGATCCATTTTGAGTTGAATTTTGTATATGCTATAAGGGAGCTGACTCCCTTTCTTAAGTTTTGATCTGCTGTGGATCCCAGCACCATGGATTTTGTTTAGAAAGCTCATGTGTGAATTTTCCTTACACTTCATCCAGTATATATCATATTGGTACTTCAATCAAAGCTGAGTCAGAAGACTGTAACTCTAACATCTTTATGATAGGAATATGGGATCTAGAAACTACATTACAAGTGTTCCCCAAGTGGATTCCATGTAGCACAAATCCTACTAGGAAAGCAGGTCCACACCTTGGTGTTTCCCATCCTGTGAAAACATTTTTGATATCTGAACAATAAGGAAAGGCAAAAGAAGTATTCAGCTTAAAGAGGAGAAGACCTGAGAGGTGGTAAGAATAGTTGGCAAGCATATGACAAGGGCTGCAGACAGCTGTTCCCTTACTTCACCGAGGAAAGAATAAAAGGAAATACGTTTAAATTGCAGCACGAAGGATTAATTTAGGTATTTCCTGAGAATGTGTATCTAGGTTACCGAGGATGGCAAATTTCTTTCTTTAGAGATTTTCTTTTTAAAGAAAATAGTGAATGGGGGCGGGGTGAAATGGAGGACTCCTTAAAGTCTCTTCCCCATTGGGAAATGATATTGCAAGGAAAAAAAAAAAAAAAAAAAACATTATTTGAAAGGAGTTAATTTCCTTATCTGACTAGTCCGTAATTTTGAACACTAAGAATTAAAACCCAAAGTGCTCTCAGATATAACTTCCACATATATTGCTGACTATTCCCTTTATACAATTCCCGTGCCATTTATGAGAGCTAAATGTTAGCAACAAAAATAACATCTTTGTGCGACTTTTGCTTTTTCATTCTCTGCCAAACTTGTTCCATACTTGAATGCTGCTGTTACAGTCACCTTTTAACTAATCACCGTAATGAAGGGAACCTGGCTTAAATATCTGTAACATCAGATAATCCAAGAATCAGTATGGAGGGAGTGCCTGGGTGGTTCAGTAGGTTGAACATCTGACTCCTGATGTTGGCACAGGTCCCCCTTGGGAGAGTGCCTGAGATTCTCTTTCCCTCCGACCCCCCCCACCACACCCATGCGCCTATGCACAAGCTCACTCACTATCTCTCTCTCTCTCTTTCTCTAAAATAAACAAATAAATCTTAAAAAAAAAAAAAAGGAATCAATTGGTTTTTAGACTAAATCACCTGACTCAGCAGAGAATAGCTGAAGGGAGGGAAGCTGAACAATAATAAATTTATTTTCCATCCTCTGAACACATAGCAGTGGCTCAGGAGAAAGGAGAGGGAGGGGGATTCCACAAGTAATCCATTAAATAATTATGTGTGAGCTAACCTAATAACGTTAGCAATCCTGGGCCTCTTTTTATTTACTCCCTCAAAAATTCAAGTTACTTTAACCTAGATTATACTTGAGATGTTTACCTTCCCAGTCCAGGACCAACCATATCCCTGTGATATTCTTACTTCCTTACTAATCCAGAAAGTGAACCTGCCAGAGGTCAAAGTTATAGTTGGCTTTTTCCCTGTAGCTCATCCCTGGCTCTGATGTCTCCTTTTCTTTCTAGCTACATCACCCACTGCTTCCCCACTCTGTCTCAGCCCCAGCCCTAAGTTCTCAATGCCAGCCACACTGCACTACAGATCTTTTTTCTAGACACATCCATGCTCTCTTATGTAGCCATTCCTTTGCCCTGAACACACAGTAATTTTTTTTTAATTTTTAATTTTTTTAGCGTAACAGTATTCATTATTTTTGCACCACACCCAGTGCTCCATGCAATCTGTGCCCTCTCCAATACCCACCACCTGGTTCCCCCAACCTCCCACCTCCTGCCCCTTCAAAACCCCCAGATTGTTTTTCAGAGTCCATAGTCTCTCATGGTTCACCTTGTGATTTCATCCTCAGGCTCTTTAAAAGTTTCCTGCTTCTTGAACTTAACCTAGGCAGAATATCCAGGGTATCCCCCATCATGGAACTCAACATTCTGTCCACTCTTGCTAAGCTTCTGGGCAGAAGGGATGTGCCATGTTCAAGCTTGAAATCCTTGCATCTGGCATATATAAATGGTTGTAGTAATTAAATGAATGACTTAGGATCCCAACAGTAGCTAGCATTTCTAAAACATTTAAACAGGTATTTGTAGTTGTTAGATTGCTTTAAGCCAGGAAACAAAATCTGCCCTTTAAAATACATCATAGAGAGCTTTTAAACCTATATACTTTGCCATGGTAAAAAAAAAAAATTCCAACCAGTGTCTTAGCCGTGATCTTAGGAGAAAAGAGTAAATTAAGGACAAATGATAAAAACACCTTTAATTGCTACAGTAGCACCTAAGAGTTGTGAAGAGATCCTAACCTCCAACTCTTTGTTTTATTCACTTAGTCACTTGCCAACATTGTTGAATACCTTCCTATTTGATCTTTACAAATTGGTTATAATGCCACATGCTGGTGATATAAAGCCTAAGAAAGGCCATATTTCTTCCTCACATTCTGTTCTGTGTGTTCAGATTCCATTATTGTTCTTTCTTCAATGAGATACCCTTTTAATTGCAACCATATAGAAAAAGAAATAGTTGATATGAAATCTGTGATGGGAGAACCAGGTCAAAAAATGAAGTTTAGTTTTAAACAATTCTCTCATGAGGATTCAGCTTAAGAATTGATTATTGAAAAAATATAAACAAAGGTATTACCACCATATTGATTATATTTTCTGTGCTATATTTTTCATTCGTGTGACTGACATATTTTATAACTAGAAGTTTGTACCTCTGAATCCTCTTTCACCAATTTCATCCATCCCCCTCTCCCAGCAATCACCAGTTTGTTCTCTGTATTTAGGGGTCTATTTCTATTTTTGCTGTTGTTTGTCTGTTTGTTTATTCTCTTTTCTTGTTTTTTTGATTCCACATGTAAGTGAAATCATATGGTATTTGTCTTTCTCTGTCTGGCTTATTTCACTTAAGATAATACCCTCTAGATCCATCCATGTTGTTGCAAAGGGCAAGAACTCATTCTTCTTTATGATGGGGTAATATTCTGTTGTGTGTACCCGCTACATTTTTTTTCATTCATCCACTGATGGACACTTAGGTTGCTTCCCCATTGCATGGTGACAGATGGTAGCTCTGCTTAGTCTGGTGAGCGTTTCATAATATATGTCATTGTTGAATCAGTACATAGTATACTGAAGTTAACATAATATTCTGTGTCAACTATAGTTCAATTAAAAATATATATAAAATCAAATTGTATTCATAGCCTTAAATTATGATAGTGTCTTATTAAATAATGCGATATGAACATATGGGAAAATAACCTAGTTTTTACAGTATTTCTATATGATTTTCTATTTGATCTAATATCCTGAGTGCTTGGATTATTACAGTAATAAACATCTTAGAAGTACTTATGCATATTTTCATCAATAAGAAATGGATTAATGCCCATGCTCTGAGACCATTTATCATATGGCCCTAGCAGAGAAGTTGGCAGGAATTCCTAGACCTTTTTTTTTTTTAATGTGCATATTTGATTAGAGCAGCTCTTCTGATCTCATAGGATTTGGTTCGAGAAAGGACAGATTTGCGCCTGCAGGGTTTCAGTATTTATCCAATTTTAAAACCCTGGACATGTTACAGAACAGCACATGGGTTTCCATCTGTTCACTCTTTCTATGGATCTAGTTTTGGAAGGATTGAAAAGATTTATTATGCTAAAAATATATTCTATCCTATAGCTTTCAAGCCAAGAGAAGATCATTCATTTTCCAAACCCTCTAAGAATGAGGATGCTATATTCACCCATTCTTAATACTTTAAGACTAGAAAGTCCTTTGTATTACTTAAGCAAAAGTCTCAAAGTAGAATGTAAACTAGTAATAATGCTGGTGCCTTTTCTCCTCTAGCACTCAAAGAAAGCTTAACATTTTAGATAGCTTGAAAAGAGCCCCTTCTATCTCAACACAAGCTGGTGCAGCCACTCTGGAAAACAGTATGGAGGTTCCTCAAAAAGTTGAAAACAGAGCTACCCTACGACCCAGCAATCACACTACTGGGTATTTACGCTAAAGATACAAATGTGGTGATACAAATGTGGTGATACAAAGGGGCACACGCGGGCGCCTGGGTGGCTCAGTGGGTTAAGCCGCTGCCTTTGGCTCAGGTCATGATCTCAGGGTCCTGGGATCGAGTCCCGCATCGGGCTCTCTGCTCAGCAGGGAGCCTGCTTCCTCCTCTCTCTCTCTCTGCCTGCCTCTCTGTCTACTTGTGATCTCTCTCTGTCAAATAAATAAATAAAATCTTTAAAAAAAAAAAAAAAAAAAACAAAGGGGCACACGCGCCCGAATGTTTATAGCAGCAATGTCCACAATAGCCGAACTATGGAAAGAACCTAGATGTCCATCAACAGATGAATCAATAAAGAAGATGTGGTACATATATACAGTGGAATACTATGCAGCCATCAAAAACCATGAAATCTTGCCATTTGCAACAACATGGATGGAACTAGATGGTATTATGCTGAGCGAAATAAGTCAATCAGAGAAAGACAGTTATCATATGATCTTCCTGATATGAGGAAGTTGAGAGGCAATGTGGGGGGGTTGGAGGGTAGGAAAGCAATAAATGAAACAAGATGGGATCAGGAGGGAGACAAACTATAAGAGACTCTTAATCTCACAAAACAAACTGACGGTTGCCAGGAGTAGGGGGGGTATGGAGAAGGGGGTGGGGTTATGGACATTGGGGAAGTATGTGCTATGGTGAGTGCTGTGAAGTGTGTAAACCTGGCGATTCACAGACCTGAACCCCTGGGGCTAATAATACATAATACGTTAATTAAAAAATTAAAAATTATATTAAAAATAAATTAATTATTTTTTTAAAGAGCCCCTTCTATCTCTTGTTTCTGTCTCTTTCAGAATACTGTAATAAAATATTATTAAACATAAATGCATGGGAGCCCTGGCTGCATGCATCTGTGATCTCTGGGTAATAATGTTAGTGTTCCTCTGTTCGACTCTAACTTGGAGGCCTCTACAGGCAAGCTTCCTCCTGTAATTCATTATAATTTCATTTGCCTCCTCATGGTTCTACCCAGAGAAGATTCTGAATATTCGTTCTAAAAGACCCAATTGTATCTTTGAAAGAAAAGTCAGTCATTTATTTTAGATAAGACTGCCCAAAAGTATTCCCCAAATCTGAGGATGTGGGAGGCCTGAACTATTTTTACTAAAGACGGTCTTGCGGTCCTAACGGATATGGACATGGTCACAAAATACCTTAGATGTCATCAGATTCAGTCATTCTCCAGCTCTGCCCTTACTGTGGAAAAGCGGTCTACTACAGGAACAACCTCACTAGTAAATGGGCCACTTTGAAATCTTCAGAATGAATGGAAGCCTGCTTGTGTTGTCAGAATTGTGTCCTCTGATGCAGGGCCAGAACAGACTCTGTGTAAAGAGTATGTAGAATAACAATGAGGAGGAATTAATATTTTCATAGTTGTTTCCAGTGTCTGAAGACATTTTTTAAAAAGTATTTTCTCGTAAATCCCTCAACAACTCTATAAGGAGGATCTTCTTTTTCCCTCTTTCCGGACGAGGAAAGTGAGAATTCTAGAAGTGAGATAACTTGCCTCAGGTCACATTACTAATAAATGTGGGTCAGAATGACAACCCAGGTTTGGCACTTCTAAATTACACATTCTTTCCAAATATTAGCTTTTAATATACTGTTCTATTTGGCTTTGTAAACCCTTCCCCAACACTTGATGTTTTAAATAAACAAAGCAAAAATAACCTATCCGCTTGAACTTAAAATGTCTTAATAAGTCTTTGTATTTGACTGGCCTTTTAACCATGGATACAGGTGGACATCTTTATATAAATATTGTAAGACAGCAAGCGAGAGATTGTGTCTGAATTCTCATTCTCTGTTACGGTAATAACAAGGTAAGGGTAATAAAAAGAGAAAGAGAGTTGGAAGAAGAAAAAAAACTGTTGCCTGAAACAAAACCAAAAAAACCTAGTTATTCCATAATTGGTTGCTAAAAATTGCCCCTCTTTGTCAACGGAGAATATCCAGTGTTTTTCAAAATCATATTTCTTCTGCTCTTCACTATTTCTTCTGCTTTTAGTGTAACACAACCCACTTCATCATAGTCTCTTTGCCTTCAAATGACATACTCCCACAAGTGTTGCTATAACCGTAGAAATTCTTAGAGCTGAAAGATGTCTTTATAGATATTTGCCAAAAAGAAAGGGAGGGAGGGAAGGAGACCTCAGCTTTCCTGTACAGAAGGTAACCAGAAAATAGGTTATTTTTCTATGTGGAAATACGCTCACTCACACATAGATTCTGGTCATCATGATGCCCCTATGCAAAGAGAACTCTATAGAGCCATTCAAAACCCAGAGCTAATTCACATGCGAAAAAGGACCCTTGGGACATCAGTAAGCCCACCAATCCCTTGAAGAACTGCTTGTCCAGGTCTCATTACTCCCCCATCCCACCTGTTCCAGAAGTAACTTCTTCCATGGTTCATTTAGTCTCCTATATCTAGGTGCGTAGTAACTTTACATTTTAATCTCTGCCGATTGTTTTTCATGGTTTGTGGACTGTTTTGCAGTCCGTCTTTGTCCTTGGGCAGACATCTGACTTCTTGCCAGGTGGGCATGCATGTTTCTGTTCCCTGGGTCATGCCATAGCTGAGAATTAGTGCCTGGTCTCTCCGTACTTTGGACACCATTTGAATCTCATCCAGACATTTTCTCTCTGCTTTGTGACACTGGGCCAAAAGCAAAACAATGACAATTTGAGAACCACTCTGGTGTGGTCTTGTACTTACATCCCCACAGAATAAGCTTCGCGCTCACCAGGAGTCAGACAAAGGACTTGATCACTCCCAACAATCGCAATGTCAGCATTTCCTTGTCCTTGTTCACCTAGGCCCGATTCCCACAGAGTGACCCAGGAGAAGACCAGGTGACACCTGGATTCCATTACAGGAGAGGAAACCTAGGTTTAAGGATCCCAAATCTTTTATAATGGATAGCAAACAAATTTACCCCTTGCTTTGAAGGGAGATCCTGTCTGTCTTCCAAGGCTGCCATCTAAACATCCTTGGAGAATGTCCAAAATCCAAAGACAGTCTTGCCTCTCTTTGTAGACATGCAGAAACTCAGAAGACCCTTGAAGAATTGTTTCTCAACAGTAAGTAGGGAAGTTGCTGGTGGAAAGGGAAATACTGATCAACATAAAAGATAATAATGAATACCAAGTTTCTAGAAGGAGTTAGAAGAGCTAGAATTAAGAGTACTGAAGGAATTGATGGTTTTGGAAAGGAAAAGAGGTTGTTTCTATATAGAATAGGAGAGATCCAGAAAAGGACACATATATTGTGCTAAAATATCAAAGAAGAGAAGTGGAACATTACAGGAACTTTGATCAGAATGCCCTTATCTTGGTGGGGGTGTGGGGGAGGTAAGGAAGAGATGAGGCCAACTGTGAAGATCCACCAGGGCAGTTGAGATGGGAAAATGAGATGAAGAAGATACAAAAAAAAAAAAGTTTCATAAGTTTCAGAGAGCTACTCTGGGGCATATGACATGCTGCCAACAAGGAATGAATAGCAAGACTGTTGGAATTAGTGAGGGTCCAGCTGAGGAGAGAGAGACTGTGTGACTTCTTAGGAGGGCAGATCCGAATGGTTGGTGTCTTTGATCTGTATCTCTGCTCTATGAAAGTGAAACAGGAGAAGCTAATGGTAGGAATTATTTAGGATGGGAGTAGCAGAAAGTCTGGCAAGAAGAAGAAAAGTCTATATAAGTAAATCAAAATTGGACAATCTATCAAAAGTATGGGAGGACAGGAGCTGGAAGGTAAGAATGTTGTGGTTGCAGAGAAGGAGTAGGAACTTTGACAGAAGAGCAATTCCAAAAAAGGGGGGCAGGCTTTAAGAGTGGCTGGTTGAAGTGGAGTTCAGACAGAACCATTTGGAAATGAAAAGGTTGAGGAACCGTGCAGTTGGGAGAACAAGGCCTATCAGCTGAGTCATAACGAAGGCAGAAGACTCTGTGGACAACAAAGAGATCCACCATCCCTTCCCCCTTAATTTTTGTCTTTTTTTGTTTAAAGATTTTATTTATTTATTTGACAGAAGAGAGATCACAAGTAGGCAGAAAGGCAGATGGGGTGGGCGGTGTGGGGGGGGAAGCAGGCTCCCTGCTGAGCAGAGAGCCCAATGCAGGGCTCGATCCCAGGACCCTGAGATCATGACCTGAGCCGAAGGCAGAGGCTTGACCCAATGAGCCACCCAGGCACACCATAATTTTTGTCTTTTCCTAAAAAACAGAGTTGTGAGAGTAACACTTAACTGACAAGGACATACTTGTGACATTGTGAATCATTCAGTTTACCATATATACCAGTTATTTCTAATTATCTATTTATACACCTGTGTGAAACATCTTTTAACCTGTCCAGGAACCATGCATCCTAAATTTTAAACATTGCTTGGATCCATTGGCATCCTTGAGTTTCTCCCTCTGTTGACTCTCCAAGTGGCAAAAATATTTCATGATAACGATAAGGAAAGATGCCATGAAGAGATACTTGACTTCCCAGTCACATTACTATGAGGTGACTCTAGAATTTTTATTAGAGAAGTGTTTGGAGAAACATTGGTATAAGAAGAAGAGAGGAATTCCCACAGGAGAAAACAACATCTGAGGGCATGCATTTGGGTTAGGCCTGAAGAGATCTGAGGACCAGCCTTGACACAACCCCTCCAGACACTATTCTAAGGGACTCATTATTGAGCCTGATAGGAACTCATAAAATAATTTAAAGTCTTTGATATGCAGTGGAACCAAACCAGTTTTCCCTGCTGGAAGTTCTCAGGATTTCAGGCTAGTCCTGGAGCAGTCTTTCAAGGAACTGTGACCTTCCTAAGATATATTTAGTCTGCCATTTGGCCCAGGAATAGTGAAGTGAGCTCCACGTCAAGAATCTGGTGGGTAAAAAAGATGCACCCAAGCTAGTCATGCCTTTCTAAGTAAGAAACAAGGCAGAGTGCCCCCAGGGATATTTTAGGGAAATCATTACTATGACTACTGTAGAAAAAAATTAATCACTGTCTTTGAATATAATTTAAGGAGTCATGCCAGAAATATATATAGCATTGCCTTCTTGTTTCTGTCACTCTGCATCAAGCCCAGCAAATAGGACAACTGATTTCCTCCAAACCATGCCAGTGCTAATGAATGGAAAACTGGCAGAACACAGGGGATCGTGCTAGTCCTCTAGTGAATATAGTAGTGAGGCTCGTTTCTCATGTTCCCAGAACAATTGTACTTGAAGAGTAACTCAACTCACATATGACTTAGAGTGGGGGGAGGGGCGGGATTAAGTGAGTGAAGCATGCAGGCAAGACAAACTAGGCAAATGCTAACCAAAGCCACTTTCTTTGTTCATAATACTTCAGATTATAAGTTTACTACTAAGACTTCACATTAATGCTGAGTATGATAGAGTTGCCAAATATTTTAGCTTAATTTACAAATAAGGTATTTTATCATAGAAAGACCTAGTATATCCCACCGTCCTCAAAATTAAACTTTAAAATCACTTGTCAGGAAGAAGGAAGCAGTGGAAAACCAACCAACCAGGGAAAACAACAACAACATTGATAACAGTGGTAAAAGGCTAAGCAAAAACTCCAAGATGCTGAGAGAAAGATAGGAGAAGGGTAGTGCCCGTGGTAGAGTTCTGAGAAGCCTGTTTCCTTCATTACATCTCTGGCAGAGTAACCTATACATGAATAGCCTCTGTCTTTTACAGTTGGCCTTATGAGTTATGAAACTGGACTTGACAATACTCACAGTACCTCCGAATCAGAACCTGCACTTTTGGGGCACCTGGGTGGCTCAGTTAGTGGGGCCTCTGCCTTTGGCTCAGGTCATGATCCCGGGGTCCTGATCCAGCCCTGCCCTGGAGTCTGCTTCTCCCTCTGCCTCCGCAGTGCCACCCCCCCCCAACCCCATGCTCGTGCTCGCTCTCCCTCTCTCTCTTTCTCTCAAATAAATAAATAAAAACCCGCACTTATTCTGAGGTTTCCCATGAAGAGATTTCCCAGACGTGTGACTTCCAAGGATGCTCGAGGCATAAGTGAACTAGGACGTGCAGCTCACAACTTAAAAGTATGAATCACTCATGGCACAAGTTGAAAGTTCCTAAGTATCTGACTGATGGGAATAGTGTAGACAACCAAACTGATAAATCAGGTAAAAAACCTACCCCCTGCCCTAATCACTGCAAATTCACTTCCAAAAAACACCCGTTCATTCACGTACTCACTCACTCCTTCAGCAATCCTATGAATAGTCACTGTATTCAGAAGGGGCTACATTTACTGTGAACATTAGCAGGACTCCAAGTATACAAGGATCGACATTTGGCATTTTGGGTGTATGTCATCCTCGTATTGGCCTCCTTTGTCTTTGTCGCTTCATAATAACTGATATTTAATATTCTATCCTCTACTTATTTGGAAGTAACAGAGTAAAGGAGCTCATTTGGGCTCTTTTGCTCAAAGAATTCTCTAGATTTTAAGTTAAAATGTCAATACCAGATCTATCCCAATTCTATTCACCTGCCATTGTTTCTCTTCTCTTGAATTTGCCAAGTACCTGTGAAAGAAGTAACAGAAACTACTATTCAAAAAAAATTCACCAATGAGATATGATTTGAAATTGTCATATTGCAGCTATAATTTTGCTTTTTTAGAAAACTGGCTACAATTTGCAAAGTAAATTTATCTTAACACAAACCTATTTTGGGGGCACCTGGGTGGCTCAGTCGTTGAGCATCCAACTCTTGATTTCAGCTCAGGTCATGATCTCAGCATTGTGCGATCAAGCCCCAAGCTGGGCTCTGCATTGGGCGTGGAGCCTGCTTAAGATTCTCTTTCCCTCTCCCTTTGCCCCTCCCCCCCACTCATTTTCGCTTTCTTTCTAAAAAGTAAAAATAGATAAAATAAATAAAACAATCCTATTTTCTCATCAACTTATAGTAAATCAAATAACAGTGAGAATGAAAAATCCAGATCTGTTTCTTTGAATAAAATCTAAAAATGGAAGTACCTTGCAAGAGGGGGGACATTCCTGTTACCACGGCCCCACTGCAGACAGATGCGAGTTGCTAGTGGTAGTGCCAACTTAAGTTCACTCCTTCTTTTTGGTTTTCATTTTTCCTAGAAATTTTACAAGTCTGTGCATCCCTTTCACAAACGGCTACCCTGTGCCAAGAGATATGAATTCTGTTGTCTGTTTATCGTCTGATTCTTCTTTCCCTACCGAAAACATTATCAGTTGGCTCTCTCCTTTAGTTTAAGTACTTCAAAGTCATGGTGGATGTCTGTAAAACACTTCTCCAGAGTGGGCACTATCATTCAAGGTTAGAACATCTCCAGATGGTATCTTCTAATTCTATGAAAAGGAGTTTGAGCCCGATTTTATCAAGTCAGTGTGTTTAGAATCATACATACATAGTACTCTTTGAATGAGAGAAGTCTTTGCTTCTAACTGGTCTGTGGGCTGCAACTCGCAAGAATAACACGCTGTAACTGCCCTTTACTCACAAGCAAAAGGGCCCCCTGAGGTTGATGGGTCTTTCTTGCATTCCTGGAGCTTTGTGGCACCTGGCACTGCAGAGGTACCACGTCTAGGTAGGGCCTCTTGTGTCTCTGCTCATTGACTGACAAACTGGCATGCCTGCAATGTTGGAGAAATGTGGACCTTTATGGTTTCCAAAGATACTTCTTAAGGACGTGGATTTTTTTTTTTTTTAAGATTTTCAAGTAATCTCCATCCAATATGGGGCTCAAACCCACAGCCCTGAGGTCAAGAGTGGCACGTTTCGCCAACTGAGCCAGCTGTCACCCCAAGACCTGGATTTTGACAATGACCAGTGGTCTCTCACTAGAATCCCCTGGTCCCTGAAAAATTTTTAAATCAGATTGATGGGCACTACATTTAGAAGTTGCACCATGATTTTTCCATTGGTCAGATGATTTCTCAATCTTCCCTGAATCTAGGCTATTTGAGGGGATGTTACTGAGTACATATACAATGAAATCTCTTTCATTCTAATCCCATCAGTAAGGAATCCACAGTTCTTAGGTAATAAGAGGCTCTAAAGTTAATCATTTGTCATCTTACACTACCTGGTCAATAAATGTTGATCCTAATTAGTAGCGTGGCAAGATCTACTAATCCCATAGTAAGTAGTTATTCCCATTGGAAGGGGAAATGTTACAGACTGAAAAACAAATCTTCTCAGGCACTTTAAAATATTTGCCATGCCAATTTCAAAACTTTTTTTCAATTTATTTATTAAAAAGTAATTTACCAAAAAGCAATCAAGATTACAAAATCCCTTATTAGCGAAGTTGGGGTCTAGACTAATATTTAAAAAGCAGCTTTATTTCTTTTTTTTAAGATTTTATTCATTTATTTGACAGAGAGAGAGATCACAAGTAGGCAGAGAGGCAGGCAGAGAAAGTGGGGGGAAGCAGGCTCCCTGCTGAGTAGAGAGCGGGATGCGGGGCCCGATCCCAGGACCCTGAGATCATGACCTGAGCTGAAGGCAGAGGCTTAATCCACTGAGCCACCCAGGCACCCCAGCAGCTTTATTTCTTTAGAATTATTTATGGGGTTTTATATATACATTCATACTGGCATTCCCTTTTCAATTTTATTAATTAGGCTTTGTGGGGTTAGCATTATTATCTTCAGGAAAGGTACTCATCCAGCATACTCTCTTAAAATATTCATTAACTAAGTACTTGAGTAAATGTTGTATATATTATAGCTATTTTCTGGTATGGTAACTTCACATTAAAATCTTTGGATCTAAATTGTAACATATACTATAAGTCTACATATACAGCAAAGTAGGTAAAAATCATATGTAAAATGAAGAAAATTTCACATGTGATTTTTGTGAAATTTTAAAGAAAAACAATCTTGATTCATATGAAATTTCCAAATTTTTTGAAGCCAATATGAATTTAGGATAAATCCATAAGCAAGGTAATTCTCTTATCCCCCCCCTTTTGTAAAAGAAAAAAAATGATTTTATAAGTATTTGAACTTATTCTCAGCATTACCCTAAACATTTTCTTTATTTTTATTAAAAAAGGTAACCTAAGGGTGCCTGAGTAATGCAGTTGGTTGAGTATCCTACTCTTTGTTTCAGCTGGGGTTTTTCATCTCTGGGTGGCGGGATCCCGTCCCACATCTGGCTCTCTGTTCAGCAGAGTCTGCTTCAGATTCTCTCTCCCTCTCCCTCTGCTCTCCCACTCATGCTCTCTCTTTCTCTCTTTCTCTCTAATATATATATATATATATATATATATATATATATATAAAATCTTACAAAAAATTAAAAAAATAAAAAGGTAATCTAATATAATATACTATATAAAATAAAGTTAAAGAAATATATTGTTTATATATTTATTTGTTTATATACAACAATCTATATATTATTTATTATAAATATATAAAACAATACATAACAACATATAATTTATATACTTATATATATAAATTTGTATGTAGCAATATATTATGTATATATGATGGTATATATACTGTATATTTAAAATGTAAAAATTGTCTATAGTAAAAAATTAGCGCTTATAATGTTCATTCAACTTCAATTACTTTAGATTTTGCATGATTTCTCCTTGTTTTCTCATTGCCAAATGTGTATATTTTCTAGGCAAATCATAATTTGCATAATATATTTGTTTTGTTTTTTTCTGAATTCTGTATCTTCCACATTTGTTCATAGTTATTTTAACATGAAAATGATATTAATGATCAATGTCATTTAAATGGCAAGAAACATTTTATAAGAGCTGTCTCCTCTTAGAAAACCTCACAGTCCACCTTCATTGAACAAACATCTTTTGAACATCGATTGTATGTTTCATCATGTATCTAGCTAGTCGTTACAATCTAAAGATGAATAAGAGATTGTCTTTGCCTTTCTGGAAATTATAATTTAATAAGGAAAAAGAAAAAACACATAAAAAAAATGTTCACTGATTCCTCCAGGTGCTGTTTAATAAAATATGTGTTTCGCTTGAAAGGAGAGGGCTAGGAAAAGTAAAGAGAAGTGATCCTTCGGCCGAGTCTTGAGATTCCCATGTTAAAATTTGAAATGATTCCATGAGTTGGATTAGGATTCCACTCTAGAAATAGCTTAAGCATCAGCTCTCTCGGGAAGAGACTGGGTTTAGAAGCAACTTTTCAGTGTTTTGTGATGGTCAAGCACTCCCCTAGTGTCCTTTACAACATCGCCCCCAAGTGGCCTTTCAACTTGTGCTTGAACTTGGGACCTCCCAGGATGCCAGTCTTACAGGTATCTGATTTTAGTCTTACTGCTGGATTTGTGCCTTGCTTTTATAAACAAGTTGCTTTATAGCGTCTAGCTTGTGGTTGCTACTTTAACTGTTTAGTTTCCAAGATATTTGTAAACATATGCATAAATTCAGTATTCTTGCGTGGAAATTATGTATTTTCTTTTACATCTGTACAACCAGTAAAGAATAGGAGATCAATTTGAATATGTAAAATACAAAATTTTAATTTAATTTGATAGAATCATCTGCTGCTACTGACCTAGGAGTCCTGGTTTTTCTGTGAAGTCACCAGGATTTGTTTATGCTCAAACTAAAAAAAAAAAACAAAAATTAAAAGAGATTGTCCAAGTAAGGCATGGCACCATATCCTGGATATTCCTGGTAAATAGTTCAGGGTATCAGCAGATGAATGTTTTCCCCATGTAGCTCCGCTAGTCATCTCTGGTCCCCATCTTACTATAAGTAGACATACCCACCCCCGTATTTGCTTCAGCGGGACAGTTAAGGTAGAACACAGGACTCCGTGGGAAGTAAATTCTCTCTCCCTTAGCATTCATTCTTCTCATCATATATATATTACACAAGTCAGGCCTGCTCAGTTACTTAAACCTTTCCCTTTCCATGTGTGTTTCTTCTTGCACTGCGTTGATTTCGGCATGAATCCTAAATATTGGTGTTGCCAGGAAGGCTGTTATTTATACCATGAGGCTCAATTTGCATTTGGAATATAGAAGAATAACCAGGTCTATTTTCATTTTATCAGTAAAAATAGGTCATAAAACCAGGACCTTAGATAGAAGATTTATCCTTTTTCCAAATATTAAAGCTTGGAGCTTTGAGATCTGAAAATCCCAATGCTTACTGACTACTTGTCCTATAAACCTTGTTTTCCTTATCAGTAAAGCAGGGATTGTAGTACATACTTTAGGGCAGTGCTTTTACACTCTCTGCTAAAGGATACGTTTCTGGTTCTTTCTTTCCTTCTCTTTCTTTCTTTCTTCCTTCCTTTCTTTTGTTTTTCTGGTTTCTAATTTGTTATGGACTAATACTTTCATAAGAAGTAAAAAACATAAATTGGGATAAACATGCCCTTGGCTGATTGGAGAATGTCAAATTGCTATAAAAATTAAAAATTCTCAATGCTTGCTATCATTTATTGTACTTATCTTGTCATGGACTGTGACAAACAACTTGCAGATGGGCACAGATCCACGGACCACGCTTGGAGTAGTACTGTCTTAGAGGACCCATCTGTGACTCACTACGTAAAGCACCTAAAACAAGGCAAGGCACAACCTGTTATAGGTCTAAATAATGTTACTTTCATTTCCTTTCTCCCAAAATTCATTATCCAAATAATTTGTTAATTGGTCCATCCCCCTATTCTTCAACAATTATTTATTGAGCATGTATTAAAAGTTGGGCACTGTGCTAAATGTTGGGGATATGTTAACAGAAAAAACCCTGTTTCTAGCCTCAAAAAACTTACTTACTACGGGAAATATTTTCACTAGAATTATTCAAAATATTTGAGATAAAAAATCTAACATTATAAAATTATTACACATTTTAAACTTTCATTTCTAACATTATTTTTAAATTTTTCAGTATTTTTACTATCTTTGAGATTAATACACACCCACGCACACACACACATCCACACACACATTATTTATTTTAAGGCCCGGGTAGGTATTCATTATTCTCATTTTCTTAACCACAAAAAGAGGGTTTTCACTCACAAGTCTTACAATTCTTTCTTACAATATGTAAATTAAAATTTCTTTACCTTTCATTGGGATTAGTTCTAGCAGTCTTTCTAATTCTAAGCTGGCATGTGCTATGACTATAAAATCCATTTTTCCTAAATACATGTTCTCTTACTCAGAGTCTGTCAGTCATCATTTAAAATAGATCATATAAGCCAGCATTCTGCTTACTTTTTAAAATCCTCTCTCCATTGAAAATTTATAGACATTTAGAGTGAGAAAGTGAAATCTGTTTAATGCTTTGGAGAAGAGCTGGCCAAGAATGCTCTTTAAAAGCAGAAGGTCAGCTGGTATTCATTTTTCAGTCATTCTTCAATAGTGCATGATCTGTTTTTTTCTATAATCACTGCCAATGAACCATGAAGCTTGGGGGGAGGGGCGGTCTTCCAAAGAAAGAAAAGAGAAAGAGACTTCAAATCTGTGACCTACTGACAATTCACAAACCTGTACCCTGGGGCTAATAATACATTATATGTTAATTAAAAAAAAAAGAATCTGTGACCTAACATCCAATAAGGCTGTGGATCTTGTAATCAGTGCCCTGTTCGAGGAAAGGTCTCATTGTCTACAATAACCAGAAGTTTATCTAACAAAATCATATACATCTTGAGGACAGGGATCATACTTGGTTTGTCATTTGTGTCCCAGTATTAAGCATGCTGGGACACCTAGTAGAAACCAAACAAGTGTTTGCTGAGTGAATGCTAAATGCAGGAACAGTACGTTTTTGGGTATGGTTGTGCATATATTTCATTTTGCATAATCTGAAGGCTGTGCATATTTCATGTGTCCTTACCCCTTACATTTAATAAATTGCAAAAATCCTCTCTGCCCATGAGTGCCAGGTGATGAATTATGGTGCAAAACTCAGATTCTACTTTATAAAAAGAAATTATTTGGTGGACCCTTTTATGGGGGGCAGTAGTGGCTATATGATTTTATAAATCCCGAAGTCCAGTGAATGTGTGAATGCCAGAGGAGAAATTTTAATGGAATAGTTTTATAACCCTGGGTGAATGAGATGAGGGAAGTTAACAAGTGGCATAAAATAGGAGGGGCTAATGATTCAAACCATTTTCCATTTGCATGTGTGATTATAACACAGGACTTCTGCATAAGTGTTAATCTTGAAAAATTCCTTTTTTTACAGTCATATGATCTTGACACAGTCATGTCGATTGTCATGTGAAGGGAATCCAGTATTTGTGTCTGTGTCTAATATTGCATCGCATATCGCTCCTATTGTCTTCCTCCAGTATATGTGTACAATGAAGAACTTTCTGCCATGATTGACAATAGCTAAGCCATGACACTCTGACACAGACACTAAACTACATCCCCCACCCCCAAAAGAGAGTTGATGATCACCAAACTTGATTATCTTCCTGGAAGCTAATGCAGCAAAGCCTATAAGGGATATGAACATACTGAGCCTTTCTGTGGAATGAAACAGAACATTTCTCAAAATGAACTACAGAAAAATTCCACGTCTCCTTATTTCTACTGACATCTAAGCATAGGAAAGTCTCCGCATTACTGCCTTATATCCTTGAGTTTTTAGGGAACTCCTCCTGTGACATTAGCCCTGAGACCTGAGCCCAGTGGGGTTGCGATGAAGTCCAGTCGGGAGAAATGAAATACGCCGTCTTAAATAATTAATGACCATCAATAAATGATACAGGGGCCACATCATATTAATTAGCCCTTTATTACATTTGTACATTCATTTTGCATTATGTTTATAATTTGAGGTTCAAGATGGATTTTGACGTGGGGAATTTGAAATGACCTGAAATCTCTCTAAAGAGTTGGACACAAAGGGCACCTGGGTGGCTCAGTGGGTTAAGCCTCTGCCTTCAGCTCGCGTCATGATCTCAGGGTCCTGGGATTGAGCCCTGCATCGGGCTCTCTGCTCGGTGGGGAGCCTTCTTCCTCCTCTCTCTCTCTCTCTGCCTGCCTCTCTGCCTACTTGTGATCTCTCTGTCAAATAAATAAATAAAATCTTCAAAAAAAAAAAAAAAAGAGTTGGACACAATACCAGAGCCAGAGCTGAATTTGATGTACCTCTCAACTGAATTCCATCACGTCATAGTAAGTGGCACGAACCATTCCAGAGCAGGCAAGTGACTTCTCCCCAGGACTCCCACTGAACATCCATGCACGGTTCCACAGCTCTGAAATGTCAAGTGGCCACACGTGAGAGAAGATTCCAACACTACTGCTGGTGTGATTCGTTCATCAAAAATGGTGTGCTGCTGGGCCGCTCTCCTGGGCGAGCTGATGTCTACCTGAAGCAAGCAAAGGGTTCTTCTTTCTTTTCTTTTCCTTTCCTTTCCTTTTTTTCCCCCCTTAAACACAGGAGCTTATAGAAAGTCGCATGCTGAGGAGTTCCAGAAATTTCCCCACTGTCTTGGCAGACACTTGATGAGATCTAAGAAAATCTGATGCATGTGTGTAAAAAACAAAAAGGGGTATAGGAAGGAAAGAACTCATTTCTTTTATCTAGAATTGAAGGAGCTATAACTAGCACTCTGAAATTTGAGAGAAGAGAGCTCTCTTTGGTTTAATTCCCGCAGGTCATGTCATTGTTTTCATTAGTCTACCACCTCATGTAGGGGCCCCTACCTACATGACTATTGAACACTTAAAATATGGCTACTTCATGTTGAGATGTGCAGTAAGTGTAAAATACAGATTTTGAAGACTTTATGAAAAGAGAAGGGGCAATTTTAAATACCTCTTTAATAAATTTTATATTTATTAAATAAACTTATTTAATATATAATATTTATTTATGTTACATATTATTTATTTAATATATAAAATGTATTTATGAGTATGTTTAAATGATAATATTTTGTGTATATTGGGTTAAATAAATATTCTCACACTGAATATATATTATTGAAATTAGTCTTATTAGTCTCTTTAATGTGACTACTGGGAATTTTTATTTATTTATTTTAGAAATTTTAAAATTATGCCAGAGGCTCACATTACATTTCAGTCGGACAATGCTGCTTTAGATAATATAGGTTAATTTGTAATTTATTCCAGAAGATTTTCTCTTTCTCATAAATCTCTTCATTGTTGGAATCCAGTGAGGAAAACCATGAGAAAAGATGCTAATTCTGTCAACAAAGCTTAATGCTTACCATATATCTTAAAATCTTATTCTCAAAATAAGTTTCTTTTGCTCCTTAAAAACTGAATAAAGGAACCATATGTTATGTTTCTTTTGAGGTTCCCTAGTATGGCACTCAAGAACGGTATTAACTGATTTATGCTAATTAAAAAGGCTGCCAGTCCCTTACAGATTTAACTTAAATGAAGACAGTTTTTAAATGTTTTTGAAGTTTTTCTTCCCAGATATATATTTTCAGAACAAATATTACCTTTGTTTCACCGTGGCACCATGCATTTCATAGCCATTCCTACTGCTCTTCTACTAATCCAAAAAAAGATTTATGTTATTTATCAGCAATATTACATGTTCCATTATATTTACTGCTTTGTTTACACTCGTGCTGCTGTGATACAAACTACAGTTGAAATATTGCAGGCCCTATCATTGTATTACATTAATCTTAGTTTTATAGCAGAACGTAGGATTAAATATTCATGTGGGATGAGAAAGCAATCAAAAGCCATATTCTACAGTGGGTAATCAACAACTGAGTAGGTTCATCTGTAATCATTCTCTGCAAGGGATGGTGGAGATATTCCAATTTCTCAGCCTTATTTCTCTATATAAGAATGCTCTATGAATGAAGGCACAGCAACAGTAAATATTAACAAATATTTAGTAATATTAATACTAATAATAAATGGCAAATATTAACAGGTTATCTCATTACCCATCGTTTGAGAAGTTTGGTCATTTGTAATTTATAAAGTTAAGCCTTTTGTTGTATCAGGTAGCTTTTCAGGTACTATGGATTATTCACTTCTGGTTCACATACATGGAATCCAGAAAAGAAGTCTGTGGTCATAATGCTCAGAGAGCCTTTGCACTGGCATATGCTAATGAATTCTACCTCTCCCTAAAGCAATAGGCCCTTTTTCTTTTTTCTTCTTTTTCTCTTTTTTTTTTTTTTTTTTTTGAGATTTATTCATTTATTTGAGAGAGAGAGAGAAAGGAGAAAACAAAGGTGAGCAAGGGGAGGGGCAAAGGGAGAGAGAGACAAGCAGACTCCCCACTGAGTGGGAAGCCCCACACAGGGCTCCATTCCAGGACCCGGAGGTCAGGCCCTGAGCCAATCAAGAGTCAGATGCTTAACCAACTGAGCCACAGAGACATGGCTTTTTCTTTCTTTCTTTCTTTCTTTCTTTCTTTCTTTCTTTCTTTCTTTCTTT
>NC_081559.1:137640233-137668700 GCF_022355385.1 Mustela nigripes
TAGTGAAATCATTGGTTTCTATTAATTCTGTCAAAAAGAGCACTAAATCTGGAATCATTAGGTTTAGATCCAAAGTAGCCAAGTTTCTGAGTAATGTTGAGCAAACCCACTTATTTTAAATGTTTAGAAGATTTTTTTTTTTTTTTTTTGAGCAAGAGTAAGGGAAGGAGAGAGAACACAAGGTTGGGGGAGCAGCAGAGGGAGAAGCAGACTCGCCACTCCTAGGAGCCGGACATGGGGCTTGATCCTGGAACTCCAGGATTATGATCTGAGCTGAAGGCAGACAACGGACTGAGTCACTTAGGCACCCCAAACCTGCTTATTTTAAACGTTATTCAACCAGATCCCCTTTACTGGATCAGTGCGCCCATCCTCGCCTGCTCTGAGTGGTGGTAACTACCTGACCAAAGTCATTCCCTATTTATGGAAGGCCCAGGAACTTACACTCCCTACCCCATGTCCTCCACCCAGTGCCACCTGCAGCCATTGGCTGAGTGGGCACACGGTAGAAAAGGCAGCCCCATTGACTGAAGGTGGGATCCCCCACAACATGCTTCAGAGCTCCTGTGGGCTCTGGCTGAAACTGATCCCCGCTAAGACCATGTTCGCCCATAGCTTTTTCCCTTCCTTCATCCTGCTTTCCCCTCCTGAAGACACTTCCCTGCTCCTGAAGACACTCCCTGAACAAGAATTCCTGTCTCAAGCTCTGCCTTTAGGGAACCTGACCTAAGTTTTACCACCTAATGTCTGAGCCTCAGTTTCTTTAACTGTAAAATGAGAGTAATAGCTGGCCCAGGGGCCCAGGGTGAGAGTTAGGTGATAGGTCATTATATGAGAGTGCTTTGTAACCTGGCAATAATTAAACAAATGTTAGCTATTGTCATCGTCAGTGTCATTACTAAAGCTATGATCATAAACTGATTTTTAAAAATTCTCTGAGACTTACTATTCCCCTCTGCTGAAATGTGCTATAAATGCCCTTTTTATGGGCATCAAGGGTGACAAATCTTTCTCTGTACCTTCACATAAGCCTGACTTAAAGGAAGAATTCCCCAGTTGCTTCCAAGTTCTACTTATTTTTAAATTCTCAATGGTATTTTTCCATAAAGTGGATATATACTTCTGCAGTGTTCAGCTTCCTTCTCTTACCCACCTCACTATCTGTGAGATATTATTCTCTTATTAGTGTAAACAAAAAAGAATTGACAACTCATCTGTAAGTCTAAGAAGTTTCTTCCCAATTAAATTAGAAACATTTAATGCTATATTGCTTAATTTTGATGAGATATTTGCTTAGTTGTTTAATGGGATATTTATTTACTTATTTATTTAGAGCATCTGATTGCTTCCTGGACTGGTCGGTCTTAATTAGGAGTATTATGGCATTCCCTAAACTGAATCTAGCTACCTTTTGGTTATTATGCATTTTCCCTAAACAGAAAAAATAAAATCAAAAGGAGTAAAATCTCATGCTCTTCCACACATGTCTGACAAATACAACTCAGATAATATGCAAGTGTCAGTTCTCTGTTTTTTTTAAATGTTAGGAGAAAACTATTTAAAATTTAGCTTTTGATGTCAATTTTCATCCTACAAACTGTGATATTCTTCTAAGGGCTAACCCCAGGATTAGATTTTTCAGATTTTCACAATGCCTTTACAAGTTTGAATTCATTTGTCTACTTGATGTTTATCAAGTTTTCTATTAGGCGTAAAACACTTTGCTAAGAACCAGGGGAGCAGAAACATGACGAATGCCTGTTTTCTTCAAGTGCACCATAGACAGGGAAGCTGACTTTAATCAGAGAATGAATCAATGTAACCATGATAGGTCAGTGGAAGGGGGGTGAAAGTTGAGCAAGTACTGGAGAAGACTTCCCAAAGAAATAATCATTAAACTGACGCTGGAGAAAAAGTAAGAGGAAGTAGAAGGAAGAGCATTCCAAGTAGTGGGAACATCATGTACAAAGCCACTGTGGCAGGAGGAAACATGACCAAGATGTCACAGCTAGGGTTAGAGGGCCTACGATGACAGGACAAGCATTAAGTCTAAGAGCAATAACCCCGAGAAGCTAAGTGCAGAATTGAAAAAGAGAAGGTCATTCAACTAAGGAGTTATATCAACTGAATGAAAATTTGTTTTGTGCACACTGCATGCATGGGGCTATCCTCACTTTAGATCCAAAAGGTCTTCCCAGTGGGAACCCGATCAACACCTCTCAGCTCCGTTGCACTAGTGCCTGCTCTCTGCCCGCCTCTCAGAGGTCACCCTTGGTCAGTTTTGAATTATTCTTGAACCAAGGCAACTAAAAGCAGGTACAATCATATGGCTGTATTTGTGAAGACCAAGATCTATTCTCCGCTTTATCTTCTTAGATAATACGCCTGACATTGCTATGCTTTAAACCTTGCTTGCAGAACAGTTTGGTTTTGCATAGACAGCACTTCAAGACTGGACTCTGTCCACCTCTGTGTCTCATTTCTCCCTGCACCATGACACTTCAACTGCTGACTGCTCTTGGTTTCCCTAAGATTTTCATGGAAAGTGGCACCTACCATGTCTCAAGCCTCTGGCCCCTCCTCTCCTTCAACATTTAGCTCAGACTCCTCCCCAAGGAAGGCTTCCCTAACCTCTCACTGTCCTATCCCAAACCAGTTATCTGACCCTCTCCTGTGTTCCAATATTATTTTTACATATTCTTTTTGAATCTCCCATGCTGTTAAAATGATTCAGTTATATATCAAAAGCCACTCCTCACTAGACTAGACAGTTTCACAAAGTCAAACACATCTGTTTTGCCTCTGTATCTCTAGAGACCAGCCTAAGTTCTGACAAAACATAATCATGATTACAGGATACATCTGAGCAGGCAGTGGAGTCAGCCTGCTTTCCAGACCCATTAATTCAACCATCCAGGAACCTAGACCAGCATTGTCAAAAGGAAATATGAGAATGCAAGCCACATTTTAAATTTTCTAGTAACCACATCAGAAAAGTAAAAATCAACAGGTGAAATTCACATTACTAATTAGTAATATATACTAATCAGCCTAATATATCCAAAATATTATCATTTTAATGTATAATCAACCTAAAAATTATCAACATTTTATATTCTCTTTTTTCATATTTAGTGCCAGAAGTCTGGTGTGTATTTTACACTTACAGCAAGTCCCAGTTTGGACTCATTACCTTTGAAGTCTCAGTAGCAGCCACATGGGGCTAGTGGCTGCCACATTAGCGGTGCAGACCTGGATAGTTAGTATCCCTGTAAAGTTGGCAACATCAACAACCAAAAGGAAACAAACCAACCAGCCTGAGAACAAGTTGAACAGAATTGATATGGGACTCATTGAAAAGACCTTGATGGAGCCAATTGACTGAATTTAGAGGCTTGGATTATCTGGTTTGGCTTTCTGTGCTTTTAGAATAAAACATTTCCACACGTTTCTGCATCATATCTGAGATAGTTTTAAGTGTTCAGCTATCACTTGCAAAAACTGCCAGTATTTCCTCTATTCTTTATGGATCACTCTTCTTGGTTCTAAAACTACAAATGCATATGAGATAGTTGGATGTAGTCAAAGAGCTTTGTAAAGTGGTTTTAAAAATTCATATTTCAGGGGGAAATGCCAACAAGTGCAATATTTTGCCAAGTAACATTTCTCTCTTTGCCCCAGAATCAGCTTTAGTGCTTTTGTCCCTTGATCAATTTATTCCTGTCACTGAGTGAGAGCCCACAAAGTATCATGCCTCTCCTCCCTCACCACAGAAACATATGGAAACCCAGAAGTAGACTGTATGGATAGAAAGACCGTAATTTTCTTTACTGTGCCTGTTCACCCTTGGGACCCTGTTCAAGGACTGACATGGGCTGGAGAAATGTAATCTTATTTCATTCATTCTTTTATTCATTTGTTCACTGAATAACTTACTTAACACTTACTATGTGCATCCATTGTGCTGGACTCTGGAACCATACAGTCATTACGTTCAAGGAACATGCAGCCCCTTGGGTTAGTCAGATCAGCAAGTCTGTGATATGCCTGGTGAAGGTGCAAGAGCTTGTAGATCAATGATGGATGGATGGAAAGCTTTTAAATGGATGTTTGGAATCTGATCCAGGGGCTCCGGGAAGGTCTTCCCATGGAAAGGCCATTAAGCTAGGAACCGCAGGGGGACTAGGAGTTGGATGGTTGAATAGAAAGAGGCAGATCAGCCAGGCAAAGGAAAGATCAAATAGAAAATGGCAGTCTTGGCTCTCTGCAGCTTGACTTTCAAGGGACTGGAAGAATCCATTGGGAACAAAGAATAGAAATTAAGGTCTGAAATGGCCGTGAATGATGCTAGAGAAGTAGGCCAGGAGTCAGCTCACAAAGAGCTAAAATTGTTACAGTTACAGGTGCCTGTGAGGTGGTTGGTTCAATTGGTTAAAATGACTAGAACCGGGGCACCTGGGTGGCTTAGTGGGTTAAAGCCTCTGCCTTCAGCTCAGATCATGATCCCAGGGTCCTGGGATCGAGCCCCACATCGGGCTCCCTGCTCAACGGGGAGCCTGCTTCCTCCTTGCTCTCTGCCTGCCTCTCTGCCTACTTGTGATCTCTGTCTGTCAAATAAATAAAATCTTTAAAAAAAAATGACTAGAACCAGGGAAGGAGTGGAAGAACGTGTACCTGGAGATGGAAGTGGGTAGATGAAATGGAAACAACAGGGCAAGATGGGGGACAGTAAATAGACAAAGGGTAAATAAAGAACGAAGACTCGGGAAAAAATTAGAAGACATCATTAATCACAGTGAGATATCAAGACTGGATTTGAATCAATTACTAAGATGCAGTAATCTGGAAAGGCAAAGTCATTCACTGAAAAACTTGGTATAATTATTTTTTTTAATTCTTCCAGCAGTATATTTTGTAGTGAAGAAACTGAAGCTTAGAGTGGTTTGGGTTTTTGTTTAATTTGTTTTTTGTTTTCAGAAATAGGTATATATGTATATATATCTATAAGTATACATCTAGATGGATATATATATATATTTGCTTTTTTTAGGGAGAAAGAGAGAGCCCAAGCTGGTGTGGGAAGGGCAGAGGGTGAGGGAGAGAGAGAATCTTAAGCAGACTCCACACCTGGTGCGGAGCCAACTCGGGGCTCAGTCTCACGACTCTGACTGAGATCATGACCTGAGCTGAAATGAAGAGTCAGACACTTAACTGACTGAGACACCCAGGTGCCCCCAGAGTGGTTTTGTAACCTGCCCAAGGTTATAGATTAGTAAGTGGTGTATATGAGATAAAAACTCAGATCTATCAAACCTCAGTGCCTCTACTCTTTCCATGAGGCTCATCAAAATAGGCAATCTTAGCTGATGTTTCAAGAATAACATTTAATGTTAAAATGATCTTCATTCTCTAACATTAAAAGTTACATCAGAAAAGTTGTTTGACTCCATCTGTTTGGCCTGAAAGTTAAAACTGAGGATTTTGCTACTTCTGTTACCTGCTACATGCGTAGCCATAAGATAATATATGAGCCAGTGAGAAAGAATGGTGGCACATATTAATCCGCATGTGTACTACTACGTTTCTAAATCAGAGTTCCCGTTTTTAAAAATTATAATGTGTTTTAAAATATGTTAAGGAAGATTGGCCAAATTAAATTGCACTGTCCCAGTGACATTTTGTGAGATGTGTATTATAATTTTCAGATCTGTCTTAAAATGAGACCACAACCACATCCATTAAAAACAGCACCACACTAATTTTTATACAAAGAAGAGTGCTTTTAAGGAAAAATATATATATATATATATGCTTAAATAAAGGAGTTACTTTAATTCTTTACCATCAAGTGCAAGTTAGCCATTTTTTTTCCTGAAGTTGTTCAATGATTTTTTCTGACTGCGTTTTTGAGGTGGTGAGGCCCAGAAACCATGCAGGAATTTTCCCTTTATGCAGAGCTCAAGTGGCAGCCCAAATTCGCTGCTCTCTACAGCTTAGTACCGAGATCACAGCCTCTAGTAAAATCAGTTTTATCCAGAAAAACTTTGGAAACAAGGTGGACAGTGTATGAAGTTTCAAGATAATTGTCTATAAATCTCCTCGGTTCCCCTCCTGGAACCTGCTGTGATTACCAGCGGCCTTGCCAAGTGGCTGGTATGGGACCACCTGGGAATCTGGCTTTCACTGCGGCTGCTGCTTCTCCTGAGCACATATTGTCTTACACTGGTAGGGGCTGCTCCTCGGCCCCGGTAACTTTCCCCAACTAAATGCAGCTCTCCTGTGGGAATCATGTTCTCAGTTTTCTGCGCCCTTTATCTCACGTAAATTACCCTTGGCTTCAAGAATGCAGCTTTTCATCTTGTTTTCCTCCATTAGAGATACAAGATTATACAAATGCTAAGATTACTGCTCCCGCAAAATGTCCTCACAGGTGGGCCCTAAAACCTTTCGTTTTCACAGGAATGCCTCCAATTTTTAAAGCATGACTCTCCTTAAGGAAAAAAAAAATCTCAGCCTGAATTCAGGACACAAAAGTGTTGAGTCTCACCAGGTCCCTATGTGGAAGAAAGGACAGAGTGCTTTGCCATGGTGATTGCTATCTTATAGATGGGGAAGTGCCAAAAGGCACAATCCGGAGATTCCTCGGGCATCGCAAAGCAAAACTGAGAATTCTAATGTGGAATAGAAACAGACAGTTTTATCTTTTCTTCAACGTTTTCAAAAGGCTTTGATGACTTTTTAGTTAACAGCTTTATTGAAATATAATTCACATTCCATTCCATTCACCCATGTAAAATACATAATTCGGTGGTTTTTAGTATATTCACAAAGTTGTGTGTCCATCATCACAATCTATTCTAGAATATTTTCATTACCCTTAAAAGAAACTGTGTCTATCCTTCAGCTGTCAAGGATAGACACAGTTCCTGCCAGGTCGAGGAACCACTAGTTGACATTCTATATCTATACATTTTCCTATTCTGGGCATTTCAGATGAATGGATTCATACAACATGTAGACTTTTGTGACTGGCTTCTTTCAAACAGCATAGTAACTTTTTTTTAATGATACTTTTAAATTTTTTATTTTTTAATAAACATATAATATATTTTTATCCCCAGGTCTGTGAATCGCCAGGTTTACACACTTCACAGCACTCACCTTAGCACACACCCTCCCCAATGTCCATAACCCCACCCTCCTTCTCCCAACCCCCCTCCCTCCAGCAACCCTCAGTTTGTTTTGGGAGATTAAGAGTCATTTATGGTTTGTCTCCCTCCCAATCCCATCTTTCAAACAGCATAGTAACTTTAAGACTCATCCACGCTGTAGCATGTAGAATGTTGTAGCATTCTTTTCATGGCCAAATAATATTCCACGGCATGGATATACTACACTTTATTTATGCATTCATTAGCTAAAGGATATTTGGGTTGTTTCCACCTTAGGGTTGTTGACACGAATGCTGTGACGAGGGTTTATGTACAGGTTTCTGTGTGGACGTAGGTTTTCATTTCTCCTGGGTACATACCTAGAAGTGGAATTGCTGGGTCATGTAGTAACTCTGTGTTTAACTTTTTGAGGAACTGTCAGATTGTTTTTCGAGGCTAGACCATTTTACATTTCCGTCGGCCATGTATGAGGGCTCCAGTTTCTCTTCCTCTTCACCAGTCTTTGCTCTATCTATCTTTATGGTTCTAGCCGTCCTCAGGGATATGAAGCAGTATCTCCCAATGGTTTTGATTTGCATCCCCCGATGGCTGGCGACATTGAGCAGCTTCCTAGATGCTTAATAGCCATCTGTATTGATGCCTCTTTTTAAACCTATTTCCCTCTTGTGTTTTAAAAGTAACACCTCTTAGGGACACCTGGGTGGCTCATTTGTTAAGTGTCTGCCTTCATTCAGCTCAGGTTATGATCCCAGAGTCCTGGGACTGAGTCCTGCATCCAGCTCCCTGCTCTGCAGGAAGCCTGCTTCCTGCTTCTCCCTCTCCCACTGCCCCTGCTTGTGTTCCCTCTCTCACTGTCTCTCTCTGTGTCAAATAAATAAATAAAATCTTAATAAATAAATAAATATTAGTTTAAAAAAAAGAATATAGCAACCAGGGGTGCATGGGTGGCTCAGTCATCAAGCCTCTGCTTTCACCTCTGGTCATGATCCCAGGGTCCTAGAATCAAGCCCCACATCAGGATCCCTGCTCCTCGTGGAAACCTGCCTCTCCCTCTCCCACTGCCCCTGCTTGTGTTCTCTCTCTCGCTCTCTCTCTCTGTCAAATAAGTAAATAAAATCTTTAAAAAAAAAAAAAAAAAGTAACACCACTTGAATGCCAGGTAATGGCCAGAGACTTTCAAATAAAGGATTGGCTCTTTGGACTGTACTTTTTTCTACTCACATCTATAAAACTGTATTTCCATTCTCCGGGAGAAACGTGTCCTGTAGCAAGCAGGCCCTTTACTGCTATCTGAGGACATATATTATTTTCTTTAGATTTTCTTTTTGATTTATTTATGAGAGAGAGACCATGTGTGCACAGGGGGAGGAGAAGAAGGAGAGGGACAGGCAAACTCTGTGCTCAGGACCGGGAGATCATGATCTGAGCCAACATCGAGAGTCGAATGCTTAACTGACTGAGCCACCCAGCACCCCTTAGAACATATTTTTAAAAAGAAGACATCATTCCTACTCCTAAAATGGTAAGGAAATTAAAAGGCAAAATCCATTTCTTTGCCCTTTTCTTAATTCATCTGTAAACAGTTTCTAAAGCAAAAGAGAATCTTCCCAGACATTTCTCTAATGCATCATGCACCTTCTTGAAGGATGAACCAATATGACTCCTCAAGGACAGGCTTCCCATGTACCTGGAAAATGGTCAAGTTCGCACTAACAAGATAATTAATTCACTTTTGCCCAAATCCAAAGCCAAATAGCTTAAATAATTGATGGAAAAGTATTTAAAATTACAGTTTGGTTATTGCAAAAACAGGACACTTCTCTTACATGGTTTATTAAATTTGAATGTTGATCTCTATAATCAGTGAACTGGCAAGGCTACACAGTTTTTAAGCATCAGAAACCTAAACTCTCATTTCCCATATGGGGAACTACAGACACTGACGGACTCATCTCAGATCCTTACACAATAGTGGCAGGAGTGGAACCAGGACCTACCTTTTGGGTTCCCCAGCTCAGTATATTTTTCATAACAGCAGACCCTCACTAAGGTCTCTGCTGGTTCTAAGTTCATTCACTGCCTGGAGTGACTTTAAATTTATGTTAGAAAAAAATGTTGGGGCACCTGGGTGGCTCAGTGGTTTAAAGCCTCTGCCTTCGGCTCAGGTCATGGTCCCAGGGTCCTGGGATCAAGCCCCGCATCGGACTCTCTGCTCAGCAGGGAGCCTGCTTCCCCCCTCTCTCTGCCTGCCTCTCTGCCTACTTGTGATCTCTGTCTGTCAAAGAAAGAAAGAAAGAAAGAAAAAAATATTAAGGTTCTGGCTTCATGGAGATGAACCACGTATGAATCGAGTATCCTAAAAGGGAAAAGCCGTTCCCTATGTAACTCTGATGGGGGAGATTGAGTGGACTGAATATATTCATTTATACAGATCTGCCCCTAAACCCGTGGTTTTCAGATTTCAGGCCTCAACCCAGATGGGGCGGCTGGGGTGGGGGAGGTCACAAAATCAGAGACACAGAGAGAGAGAGGGGAAAAAGTGTGTGTGTGTGTGTGTGTGTGTGTGTGTGTGTGTGTGTATGATGTACTGGGTTATATGGCATGAAAGCTTCCTTAAGCAGAGGCAGGGAAGGATGTAGTCACACACATATGAGGTTATTTTCAAGGTGCCAGAAGGCCCACGTACCACCAAGATCTCTCTGCCCCACTGTGGGAAATTGATCTCATCCCTCCCCCGCCCCGTCCCAGTCTGCAATTTAGATTAAGCTATTATTGAAATAACAACAAACACTTATGAAGCATTTGGTATGTGTGAGCGCTTCATACATATTAACCCCGTAATCCTATATTCAGCTACAAAGGTATCTACAGAGTTGCTCACAGCCCCATCACTAGTTAGTGGCCGAGGTGGGGTTGGACCCCAGGCGGACTCGTTCCAAAGTCTGCCTTCTTAACTACTGGGCTTGCAGGACCACACTGCTGCCCAGACTATAGCCTGCGGAGCACTCCCTGTGTGACTGCTGACGGGAGGTAGCTGACTCCATTCCTGATTCCAGGATTTGGATGCTGCGTCTCCCTTCTGATCATAGTTTATGGGACACTGGCAGTTCTATGGATTTGGGTTGGGGAGTGGAAATTTGGTTGAGGGATGGGACCCTTGAGAATTCCAGAGCTACATGTGCACAGAAAGAAAACCGCTTTAAACCTAGCTTTATGTTTATTTGGGTGGCTTTGTGGGTAGGCTGATGGAGATGAAGGTCCCTCTACTATTGGCATCCAGAGTCTGGGATAGGGAGTGACCATGCCAAACAGTTTCAGGAGTGAGGGGCCAGAAGTGGAGGGCATGACGGGGAAGGGTCCCTGGTGGCCCAGGGCAACCTGCACGCATGCAAGAGACTCAAGAGGAAGAGTGAGAGCCAGAAAGAAGTGTTGTCCTCTTCAGAACCACACCTAGAGGCAAATCCCATGGGAGTGGAGAGCCAGACAATTGTAACCTGCTGTAGACTAGTCTGGTGAGTGGGAAATAATTTATCACATGGAAAGAGGGTGACAGAGGCTAGGATCCATGTTTGACTTTTTTTTTTTTTTTTTTTTTTTTGGAGCACCTGAATGTCTCAGTCAATTAAGCATCTGCCTTTGGCTCAGGTCATGATCCCAGGGTTCTGGGATCAAGTTCCACATCAGCTCCCTGGTCAGTGGAGAGTCTGCTTCTCCCTCTCCCTCAACCTTTCCCCCCTGCTCATGCTCACTTGCCCTCTTTTAAGTAATCTCTACACTCACTGTGGGGCTTGCACTCACAAACCCAAGATCAAGAGTCACATGCTCTACCAGCCCAGCCAGCCAGGCACCCCTAGAACCTGTGTTCGACTTTTAAGAAGAAACCACTACAATGCTGAAAATTTAAGGACAAAAACAAAAATCTGCCTGTGCGAAATATCTGAGAGGATATTGTGCACACCGAGCCAATGGACATTCTGCTTTCTTGCACAGGTGTAATTCTGCTGGGCCAGAGAGGGTTGTCCCCAGAGCCACAGGGCCAACACCCACAGGCTCACATTGTACAGAGTTGAACTCAGAGCTACAGTCAAGCACATTGAATTCCTTCTAGGCTCCTCTGTCCTCTGGCATCCGTGCCAGTACTCCCTTGCTGGATGGGCGAGAAGGGTGAGGTTGCTCAGGATATCATTGCCCTGCTACCTCCTCATGAAAGGAACATGCCAAAAAGCTCAGGAGAACTCCAGACAGGTTTTATTTTCCTGACTTCATACCAGCTGTTATCTCTAAGCCCTGGTTCATGCCATTCTTCTCTCCAGAAATGCCTTCACTGCTTCAATCCAGCAGGGTCTATTATTGCCTTTAAAACTTGGTTTGAAATTTCTTCCTTCTCTGAGAAGTCTTCTGTGATTATGAAGCCCTTCATGCATTATCATATTCTCAGTTCGTTCAGCACTTGGATAAAATTTTTATCATTATTTAAAGACACATTTATTGGGAGGTAGGGAGAGGGTGGTGGGGTTATGGACATTGGGGAGGGTATGTGATATGGTGAATGCTGTGAAGTGTGTAAACCTGGTGATTTACAGACCTGTACCCCTGGAGCTAATAATACATTATATGTTAATAAAAAATAAAAAATTACCAAAAAAATAAAGACACATTTACTCAACAGAAAACCATACTGAATGCCTTAGAAATTCTGCAATTTTTAAGAACATTGCAAATGTTCTTAAAATTTTGCAATCTTGGGGCACCTGGGTGGCTCAGTGGGTTAAAGCCTCTGCTTTCGGCTCAGGTCATGATCTCGGGGTCCTGGGATCGAGCCCCATATCGGGCTCTCTGCTCAGCAAGGAGCCTGCTTCCTCCTCTATCTCTGCCTGCCTCTCTGACTACTTGTGATCTCTCTGTCTCTGTCAAGTAAATAAATAAAATCTTTTAAAAAAAAATTTTTTTTAAATTTGCAATCTTTAAGAACATTCTAGAGAATTTTTATGAAACTAGCCTCTACCTAACCAAGAGATTATGATATGGGAAACAAAGGCAAAAGAAAAAATTAAATTTCTACTACCTGTAATCCACTGACAAGTCCTTGAAATAGGCGGAGTGACATTCCTCTAGAAACTGAGGCCTCCGTGTTAATACTTCACTTGGACAAAAGGCTATCTTACCCCCGTCTCCAGGATCCTGTAAGTCTACTTTAACATATAAAAATTCCTTTAGAAACTTCCTGTATCTCTACCCCTCACCCTCCAAGCATATGGCCCACCGATATACATCTGAAGGGTCTCATCACAGAGTTTTTACTAAACAGTAGTAAATGACCTTTTCCCAACAACAACTAACCCCTCAAAGTCCTGGAAACCTTGCTTCCAAAATTCCTTAGAGACCTGTGCTATCCCTAAGCCCCTCCCAACCTTAGAGTATATAAGGGACCATTCCTCATGACCCCAGTACAGCTCGCTCTTTCTTTCTTTCTTTTTAAATTTTTATTATTTATTTGACACAGAGAGAGAGATCACAAGTAGACAGAGAGGCAGGCAGGCAGAGAGAGGGGAAAGCAGGCTCCCCTCTGAGCTGAGAGCCCGATGTGGGACTCGACCCCAGGACCCTGAGACCATGACCTGAGCCAAAGGCAGAGGCTTAACCCACTGAGCCACCCAGGCACCCCTGTGTCTTATTTTTTAATGACACCAGAGTACCTTACAAAATGCTGAGCATACAGTAGCCACTCACATATAAGTATGTTAGTAAGCAAATTGCCTAGTTTAGAAAAATCTACACATTAAACCCACCTAAAAAAGCTAGAAGGACACAAGAGTTTCCTTTTTAATGTACATTTTTTTGTTGTTGTTCTCAAAATAGTACAGTCCATAATGAGGAGGGTGACTTCTCTTCCTTTTCAGCTTAAGTGCTTGTCTTATCTGAGTAGACGCCATTTATAAATGTTGAGCTCCTACACATTTGCTAATGTCCCCAGTGGAAACAAATCAAAATGATCAAATTCACAAATTGTGATTTTTCTGTACACTTCTAACCTCAAACCCATTATGTCACTTGTCATCATGCAATTTGGGTAAAAATGAGCACTTGATCATAGCCATGCAATTTGAAGCCATGAAGTGCTTACTAACTCTTCTTACTTGTAACCTTTTCAGAGGTAGTTTACAACACCTCTCCCCAGAAACAGGTCCTGAGAGAGTAAAAAAAAAAGCTCAGGAGAGGACACTGAGATTTCAAAATCCAATGCATGAGATTAGAGCGGAAGGTGTCCTTGTGTAGCAGAATGTGGGAGGGGGCTGTGTGGGTGGGTATTGACCCTTCCTGCGTGAGGACCAGACCACGTGCTCCCTGCCCAAAGGAAAATCTCAATTTGCCTGCCCTGGAAGACAAAGCAAATCAAAGACTATTTCACCAAAGTTCCTTAGTCTTATTAAAATAAATGCTGTCCTTAAATCTTACTGTTAATTAAGGTCATTTCCTAATGTTCCATGAGTGCTCTGTGAAATAAAGATGGTTTAGGTCTCTTGTGGCCAAGACTGTCTTCAGTAGTCAGAATTGCAAGTTAAAACATTTGGTTGGGTTTTTACTTCATTGAAAAACACGACAAGTTTGAAACTCAAAGAAATTTGTGAAATGACCATTTTTAATTTCTTCAAGTCTGGAGACAAGCCAAATTTAAATTTTTTAGAAGATTATATGTATTTATTTATTTGAGAGAGAGCGCGCACGCACATGTGCCTGCCCAAGCGGGGCGAGGAAAGGGGGCAGAGGCAGAGGGAGAAGCAGGCTCCCCGCTGAGCAGGGAGCCCAATGCGGGACTCGATCCCAGGACTTGGAGATCATGACCTGAGCTGAAGGCAGATGCTTAACTGACTGAGCCACCCAAGGCGCCCCTGTTAATTTCTTTTTAATTTAACTGGCTAAACAAATGATTAGCTTTCAGGCATAAATACGGATGTAAAGAGGAATAAAAATCATGAGCTTGCCGGTGCTTTTGCCAGCTGTGAACATTAGTTAAAATCGGCCTTAACCTATATAGTCAATCCCTTTCTTAATATTTTTATATGAAGGGACGCCTGGGTGGCTCAGTTGGTTAAGCAGCTGCCTTCGGCTCAGGTCATGATCCCAGCGTCCTGGGATAGAGTCCCACATCGGGCTCCTTGCTCAGCAGGGAGCCTGCTTCTCTCTCTGCTTCTGCCTGCCACTCTGTCTGCCTGTGCTCGCTCTCTCCCCCCCTCTGATAAATAAATAAAATCTTTAAAAATATATATATTTTTATATGAAGCCTAAGACCTATAAAAAATTGTAATTGCTGATAAATATTTAAAACCTATGAAAATTTCCCAAATATTTACACTAAGGAGATTTTTGTAATTTTTAAGACTGTGTTTTTATTGAAAATTCTTTCTTTTCTAATTCTCAGTCACTGGATTTAACACAAAAGTTTCCACGATTTTTTCATCTATGAAAAGAGGATTTAATAGTAGTTGTTACCAGCAAATGAGAGCTGTTGTTTTTACTATTCTTATAATTAATTAAATCACCTTCCCCACTTACTTTCTCTCTGGTTGATGAGATTATATTAAATTTCTGTAGAGTCACATTTTTACCTTTCAAACCCAAAAGCTATCTAGAGAGAAACACAAATGAGCCCTTATTAGGTGCTCCTGGGTTCAAATAGTTTTATACGCAACTGTGGTGTCTTCACAGTAACTAACCCAAGGTAAGTACAGAAGCTTGTTTTACCTTAAAGAAAAGCAAGTGTCAGAGAGATTAGGGCTCCCACCCAGAGCCAGAAAAATACTTGAATGAAGAAGACTGTGTTGTAAATCCAGATTTGTTTGATTCTAAATCCCATGCTTTTTGCACGATTCCAAGTAGTTTTCTTTCTAATTACAAAAGAGTATAAGAAGTACAGTTTGAGTCTCCCAAAAAACCATACAATAACTCAAATTAAGCCAACTCATTGTTGCCTAGTAGGGAAGATCTGATTTAATTAACAAATTCTAATGGTTTGTAAGCAGAATGTCATTTGTTTCTATGTAAACAGCACTCCTACAGGGCTTGTCAGTGCTGAAAACAATTTGTCCTTTAAGTATTTCAAGCATTCCCTCTACAATCTGGTTTGCACTATTAATTTTACACTATTAAGAATGTGTTTTACCAAGCAAAAATAAGCCAACCTGGCTTGTTCCTGTCAAAATGATAATAAATGCTGAATTAGTGGAGTTTTATTAGGTGTTTGTAGATTTTAATGGATTTCAGAAGTCATACCATATTAAAATCCAAAAATTCAGATTAGTTAATGCATTTTAAAAAAAAATAGAAAGAAAAAGCCAGGGTTTTGTTTCGTCTTCCCTATCAGTGTCCCCTCTTTTTAGCTGTCATGCCACTGAGGTCACTCACCGTGTTGGCATCCGTGGTCACCATCCTAAGGGTTGGCATCTGTATGCAGAGAATATTCCTTTCACTGGAGGAGAAATGGTCCCCTACATGGGCCTCCAGCCTTTGACACAATGTGGAGCCCACGTGACAGCCTGCCAATTTGTGAAAGTGTGACAATACTCGTGATAACCTTCTGCACACTCAGTCCAGGTGGCGGAGTGAGGGAAAATCACTGACTTCTAAACCCAGCTGGAGCCTGTCTCCTCATTGCCTCAGTTGACCCTAATCCTGGTTCACATCAGTTGCAGCTTCTGTGCAGAATGCTGGGTGATGGAGAAGATTATGGAATCAAGGCTTAAATAATACAGAAGTTATTAAATGAGTAATAACTTTCATCAGGTTGAAGAGTTCAGTGGTATACCCACTGTCCACCCCTAGGACCAATGTCAGCCTTCACGCTCCTTATCAAAACAAATAAACAAACAAACAAAAAACAGAAAACCACATACTAAGTAGATCTATGGAAATATGAAACTGTTTTGTTGGAAAGTTCATCTTTTATATCCTTAAAGTAGGTTTATGTATTCTAAAGATGTATCTTCTCTTTATCTCTCCTGGTTCCTAAGAATAGACACAAAAACCAAAGCAAAACCCCCTCCGTGAGTTCCTTTAGTAGACACTTCTACCTGCTCTAGAGGAGGTATAAATAATTTATTGAGTCTCTCTCAAGGTCAACCAGAGGGTATAATGTGTCCAGTGTGGATGTGTCAGAGGAGTGTGAGCTCTGAGCTAATGATCGAGGATCAAGAAAGGGAGGGTTTCTGTTGCTTTCAGCGAGTACAGATGGGTCCTGACATAAAATTTACCAAGACAAATATGGAAAACAACGGGAAGACACAAGATAAATGTAACAGGGTTCTATATATAGCATGTTATGCGGAGCTGCTCTGAGCACTAGTACTCTTCTTTCATTGCCCAGCTTGATTAACCTGATGTTTCTTGAAGAGCACTTGTAAAGGAATAGGAATTGCTGGTGGCCGGCCTCTATTGGAGCCCTGCTTAATTAAGTCTCTCAGAAAGGATTCTGTTTGGTTTAACAAAATGGTTGTGAGAAGGAGTCAGAATCAGCATTGTATGAAATGTGTCTGTCCTGCTGACGCCTCAAATCAAAACCTCCAATACTGAACTCATCTTCTCCCCCTACACCCCACCCGGCCAAGTTCACATCCCACGTGTCTCCCCCTTGTCTCCTCCCCTCCACCCATGGCCATTCTCCCTAGAATTATTGCCGCTGGCCTCGGGCTGGCTTCTAAGGATCAGCCTGGCCCTCTCTTTCCCTTCACTTCACCCCGTTGCTGGCAGTTACAGCCATAAAACTCTCTAAGCTTGTCTCACCTCCACTCAGAAAAGCCTGATTATTCCCATCCTCAGCCCCCACCTCTGCAGCCAACACTTACCCATTGCTTGGACCCTAAGGCTGGGATGCTCTTCCCTCAACCAGGCACCAGGGATCACTCTACTAACTCTAAGAATGCTCTGCTCCAAGACCTCCGATCCCTAGGCATGTCCCTTCCTTTCTGCTCTGCCTTATTGTTCTCGAGCTTGTTTTAGGGAGACTGGAGGGCTCTCCCCAACTCCAAGGGCATATTTGATTGTATAGATTTTGTGGGAAAATACATGTTGGGTGCCTGTAGCCTAGTGTTTAGCAAGCACTAAACAGTGAAGAATAACAATTTTGATGATTATGATGATGATGATTAAATCACTTAGAATAATTCTTGGCACATAGTAATTGCTTAATAAATGTTAATCTTTCCCCCTCTTCAGATTGCGTCCATGTAAGAGGCATTCACAGACTCTCAAAATTATGGCAGACTTTCCTTTCTTAAAAACCTCTAAGGATGCCTAGCTGGCTCAGAGTTGGTAGAACATGCAACTCCTGATCTCAGGGTTGTGAGTTCAAGTCCCACGTTGTATATAGAAGTTACTTAAAAATAAAATCTTTGGGATACCTGAGTGGCTCAGTCGGTTGGGTGTCTACCTTTCGCTCATGTCATGATCCTGGGAGCCTGGATTGACTGAGCCCTGAGTCAGGCTCCCTGCTCAGCAGGAGAGTCTGCTTCTCTGCTTCCCTCCCTCCTTCCCCCACTCATGCCCTCTCTCTCTCTCTCTCTCTCGCTCACTCATTGTCTCTCTCTCAAATAAATAAATAAATCTTTAAAATAAATAAATAAATATAAATAAATAACAAAATCTTTTTTTAAAGCTTTTAACTTCGAGAGTTAATGACACACCAAACTCTTCTATGCATTTGTGTGAAATACTTGTTTTCTCACTCCTCAGCTTGCTGCCTCTGACTTATCCTTTCGGTTTTCTCCAAAATGTTACCTCCTCAGTCATGTGATCCCTGAAACCCTTCCCTCCTAGCCTAACTTCACTTTGTTTCTTTTCTTTATGGTGCTCAAGGCTACTTGTAACCATCTGTTCTGCAGAGTCTGTGGGTTACCATCAGCCTCTCCCTTATACTACCAGGTCCATGAAGGTAGAGGACACGATATTTGATTCACCACCATTTATCTTCAGCTCCTGGCACAGGAGCTGTGCCTTTGTGGGCACTTAATAAATGAATAAATAAATTTGCTCAGCAATTATCAATTTCAGTCCGAACCAAATATGCAGAATTTACATCTCCGTTCGGACGGTGAAAATGAGGGCTACAAAGAACTATCAGGAATGAGAAAAGCCAACAAAAAAGCCTGAGTTTACTGAGCGTGACTTAAAAAACAATAACAACAACATTCTCACTGTGAAACTTGTACTTTCTGAAACATACTCCATCACTCTTCCTATGAATGGCTTGCCCAGCCAGTTCCAGTTAATACTCACAGCATTCTACTGAAAAACAGAAACATTATCCAACGCAAACACTGAAGAGCTCCCCGTTCAGCACAGTCTCCTGTATGAAAAGTAGATGGAACAAAGCTTGGAAGATGGGAAACTATCCTTTAAGATAGTCTCAGATTTATTTTTACCTCAGTTTCAATTACCTAATTTAAATGTCTACTGAACACTTCTGCATAGCAAGTGCAATGTAGCCACACACACAGGATCCCCAAATTATCCAGGTTTCTGTGCCAGAAGTACTTGACTTGGTGAGTTAAAAAGCTTAAAAAGGAAGACTCAGAACATTCTTGTCATTACAGTTACTCTGTTTGAACACATTTCACACAGAACAATCCTTTTTTGGAATATACTTTTGTCAAGATAACATTCTTGAACCTGTCAGAATTTACTTGCAGGGATATTCAGAGAACTGGGTGTGCTTCCTACAAGCAACTGTGACTGCTCTACTGACACTTTTGCTTTATGAATTAAAAAAAAAAAAAAAGGCAAACTTCTCGTCTCATTTATTTTAATGCTTTGAAGCAGTCGGAAAATATTACTTTTTTTTTTTTTTGAAAGGGTAGGACTTCCAGTACAATCAGTTTCAGGCTTTGACATGGAGTCAGGTCACGTGTCCTCTTTGCCAAGAAACCCTGTCAGAGCCCCTGCTGTAACCTCGGCGCCAGTTCTCTGCCCTCACAGTCTCCTCCATATCCCTGCATTGTACACTATCCCCAGAGACGTGCTCCTTGAGGACAGGTACTGTGTCTTTCAGCTCTGAATTCTATGGAATTTCTATCTTCCCAGCTGTGTCCAGCATTCTGCCGGCATAGAGTAAGAGCTTAATAAATAATGAATAAATGAGTGAATGAATGAATGAGTTAGTCATGGCTTGGAGAGATGTTAGTCAATTGCTCTTCTAATTTTAAGCCTCTTTATTGTTCTCTATTGTATCTGTTGTATAGATAGAATGCAGACATCATTCTATCTATACAAGTAACACCTTGTCAACATATCACTAAATACCTTATGGTGAATTGTATGGCTTATGTGAGAAGTCATGTAGCTCCAGATGTGAATATTTACTCAGCTTCTAGAAAACTGTTCTTACATGTGTCCTGGGCAGTAAGTACTTGAGCATGTCTGAAAGCTTCAGGCCACAGATTTTCTTCTTCTTCTTCTTCTTTTTTTTTTTTTTAAGATTTTATTTATTTGACGGACAGAGATCACAAATAGGCAGAGAGGCAGGCAGAGAGAATGGGCGGGGAGCAGACTCCCTGCTGAGCAGAGAGCCCGATGCGGGGCTCAATCCCAGAACCCTGAGATCATGACCTGAGCCAAAAGCAAATGCTTAACCCATTGAGCCACCCAGGCACCCCAGATTTTCTTCTTGATAATAAACAGTGGCTCTTGTTTAAACTTCAATTAGTCAGATGAGTCTGTAATCTGAAAAAAGACCTTTATAAAAAGTAGTCCACAATAGCACAAGCTACATATTTCGGGAGCCTCATGAGTAAGTTGGGACACATTTTTTGTCCCCGCTTGTTGGGATTTCAGTAAGTCAAACCCATTAAATCCACTCACATTTAAAGTGAGCTATTAGTGTGCAAGAGACATGGTCTGCCTTGAAACATTTCATCCAGTGACAGCGTTCCCATTGCAAAGTCTCTTTTTCTTTTTCATCAAATGTTTTCTAGATCAGAGCAGAAGCGCAATGGCCACTTGCTCTAGGTACATTCTGATGTTTCTTGACTATTATCTTCTTCTGCCCCTTTTACCTCACAAGGATGGCATAAAGATTCACAGGAAAAATTCTGCCTAGTTCTTTGAAATGAATAACATAAGTATGGCAGATATCCATATTATTGGTCAATGAAATAATGGTCTACAAGCCAGTGGAGGTTGGTTTCCATTTTATTCTAGGTTTTTAATATTTTAATTATTTAATAAATAATAAATAAATAAAATTAAAATAATGAATAATGAATAAATAAGTAAATAAATAAATACTTGGTTAATTATTCTAGATTTTTTAAAATTTAGTTATTGCACATTGATGTCTCCCAATTCTAATAAGGACCTTCTTATTAAAAGAGCCTCTGAAGCTTACTGTTTTATAAAGTGAACATTTTAGGGGGTGCCTTAGTGGCTCAGTTGTTAAGCATCTGCCTTGGGCTCAGGTCATGGTCCCAGGGTCCTGGGATCAAGCCCCCCATCTGGCTCCCTGCTCAGTGGGAAGCCTGCTTCTCCCTCTCCCACTCCTCCCTCCACTTGTGTTCCTTCTATCACTGCATCTCTCTCTGTCAAATAAATAAATAAAATCTTTGAACAATAAAAAAATAAAGTGAACATTTTGAAAAGTATTGCCTTAGTTGCTGGAGTTAAGCCTAGACAGGAAGATGTAAAACGCATTATTCTGAATTGATTTGGCGAGAAAAGTAAAAGCACTCAATCTAGAGGACGCTAGTGGGGTGTCAGGGAAAGAGTGTGTTTGGACCAGCAGGGCACACTTGCCTCTATGGAAAGCTCCATCTGGGCACTTGAAGACTGAAATGTAGCTCCTGCCTGTGTCCTAGTATTGCCACTATCCATCACTACAAACCACCTTTCAATGGGACAGTGTCCCTTTCTTCCTCCAAAGTCCTCATTTATGAAAATCAGACGTAGGCAGGTGGCCAGAATTAAGGGCAGGGCCAGGGGTGGTTGTAATACAGGGTAGAAAAGTTGATCACCCAGGAGGGTGACCCACCGATTCTCTCACTGCCAAAGGGAGGGAAAGCCGGTCACTCAGGAAGCAGGCCAGAGTGAGAACTGGGGTTTGCTACAGGTCTCAGTGACCCTCAGGAAGCAGGGAGAAGTGGCTGTGTGCCTCCAGGCCATCGAGGGGGGTTGGGGGGAGAAACAAACACAAGGAAAACTCATAGACTGTCTTTGGAGGTTTGTACAGGAGGTGGGGAGCTAAATAATGGGGCTGCATTTTGAGGTTCATGGACCCAAGGCACTTGGGGTTTGTGGACACCTCCCTTCCTTAAAAACATTTTTTAATTTGAATTTTATGTCTGCTTTGGAATAAAGATAAATATAATCAAGGCTGGATTCATTATTATGTGTTAGTTGTTATGTTCATTTTTTCTTTTCTGATTTTAAATGAACTTAAAATGAAAACATTTAGTGGGCCCCTAAAAGTATCATCATCCTGGGCATAGTGCAAACGGGTTCCCAGTGCGAAGTAGCCACATCAGGGAGGGCCTGAACATTCTTCCTGCTACAGTCTCATCAAAAGGAAACAGGGTGCCCCAGAATAGAAAACAGTGTAGAGTAATGGCTCGCACATCACTTCTTCTACCTATTACCTGGAGCAAACTAATTTATCTGAATCTTGGCTTCCTTACCAGTTGTAATTGTGAGCACTTAAATGAGATATTTACAAAATAATTTGCCTACTACTTGTTTCAAAGCATTAAGTTAATGGTAGCCATTAATAGTAGCAGCAAGTGTGTGATATATAGAAAAACACTTAATGTGGAAGTCAAAAAAAGTAGCTTCTAGTTCTGGTTTTTGTTTTGTTTTGTTATGTTTTCATTGTCATTGTTCTTGCTGTGTGACCTTGAGCTATGCACTTCACCTTTCTGAGTCTTGGTTTCATCATCTATAATAATATCTGCCAACCTTACAAGATCGTTAAAAAACAAATGAGATAATGGATGTAGAAGCATGTTTCTTACTAGCTAAAAGCATCACGTACACGAATTATTAATACCAGCAAAGTTAAAAAGTCTAAGGAGGGAAGTGTACAGTGCCAGGCATGCAAAAGCCTTTTGGTGAATGTGTGTTGAATGAATGAACACCTCCTTAAGCTTTCAACGTTTAGAACACTAAAATCTCCACTGGTATACTTAATGGGGAAGAGCATTGCAAAGGCAGCTGAAGACAAAATTGAAAAATATTTCATTTGAGAAGGAGACTGTAACTAATAATTCATAACTATAACCTCTACCAACATGTGAGTGTCTTAGATCGCCAGCTTCAAGAAGGTACACATGTCTTGTATTTTTATGTCCCCAACATTTCCCATCCTAGTGTTGATAACACAACAGGCACTTGGCAAATGCTTAGAAATTGAATTGAACTAAATTTATCCAATAGGAAAAAGAAGAAGAAAAAAAAGAAGAAGAAAAAAAAAAATTATCCAATAGGACTTACTTGCTCGAGTAGCCATGCTTAATCTCGCTCATACTGAAACATTCTTAATTCCATTCTTCACCCCAGGCTCTTCTTTGGCTATTTGTCTCAGTGAGACCCTCAAAAAAAGGCTTTTGATAAATTTTATTTGAATGAATAAATTAATAAGTTTCCCACTGTACATTTATTTTAAATTCGTATTGCTACCTGTATAGCTAGCAGATGCTTGAGAAAATACACTTTTGTCCTGTAGGAGATACAATAGAATAGTTTAAATTCATACTGTGCTTTCATCAAATCAGACCTCAAAATTCCATTCATGATTCTTGCTAGTATAAATCATCATACAAGTTCCTTATACCTTGGAAGAGAATCATGACCAAGTCTAGGAGTTTCTCATTGATGAGATCAGTCCTGCATACGCTTTTCTCAGCTTTGGAAGGTGGCCCCTCATTGGGGCGCCTGGGTGGCTCCGTTGGAGAAGCATCTGACTCTTGGTTTTGGCTCTGGTCATCATCTCAGGGTTGTGAGATTGAGCCCCACATTGGGCTTTGCACTGGGCATGGAGCCTGCTTAAGATTCACTCTCTCCCTCTCCCCCTCCCCCTCACACCCCCATCCATCCCCTAAGCTCCCACACGTGGGCTACCGTAAAGAACTCTCGTGCCCCAGCATGACATAGCCTGCTGAATCTTGGAAGCTGTAACCACTTACCTGTTGCAGCAGGGAGTGTCTTTGGAGAATTAATGTGTGGTGCCCTTGGTGAAAATTGCTCCTTTTAGTAGCATCTGCATATAAATTGGCATCTCAGTGGTGTGGCTCTGATTAAAATTGACTAAAGTTCTCCAAGAAAGGACACAGAGCATCTTTCTCAGGCAGGTAACTTTGTCAGAAAAGCCCCTTTCCAAATGTCCCCCAGCCAGCCTTTAAAAGATCTCTCTCATGCTGGCCTTCTGTGATGAGCATCTGTGACATGGTTTTATCCTTTCCCCATTCGTTGTAAAGTACTGGTTGTTGTGTGTGCAGTGGGAGAATCCCTGGAGAGTTGTTGGATGATAATTATCATTAGTTCTGGGGGAGAAAAAATGGAAGGAAGATTTCAGATTTCATTTATGGTTTGTGGAGTTTTCCTGTGACTTATCTCTGTACTGAAAATGACTGTCACCAGGAAATTGTGAAGAGCTGCACATAATAGTTAATGATAGCGAGATGTTCTACATGGAACAGAGAACAGCTTTTCAAAACAGAAACTTTTACCTTTCTGTTGAAACAAGAGCATAAAGCTAGAAATGTGGTCTTCAACCCGTGCCCAGATATATCTCCTTAGCAAAAAGCAATTCGACTATCAAGAAGGAAAGAAAGCTCTGGCACATGATCTAAAATATTCTGGGGGGTTACCTTGTCTGCCCACCACAACGGGCCAGCTCTGTCCTGAGTCTGTTTAAAGGGTTGCACCTCTTCCAAATTAGAGCTGTGTCTGCATATTCCTTTTGAAGCCTTGCACACAGCTCACCAAAGTTCCTCATCAGAGAGAATCTTGTAGGCTCATCTTTGTGTCTTGAGTCGGCAACACTCACATTTGACCTAGCACAAGGTCAAATGCTGCCCGCTTCCTAGATCCTTTGGGCACTGCTGCATGCCACCATGCCAGAGTAGGGGATCTTAGTGATGACTTTCATCTTCAAAACCCCCGTGATTAAAATCCAAACTTGAAAGGAAACCAGCATGGCCAGTACCTCAGGGTAGTCATTTTCTCTTACAACATGGAGGGAACCACGTATTCTGCAGGTTAAGGCCACTTCATTTATTTGTGAACTGCAAGGCAGCCCCGGATACAAGGAAACATTGCCCCTTCATTGTTTTGCAGAACCAGTAGAAAGGACCCCACCAATCCATAGGACTTCGAAACCTTGCCCTGGCATATGCCACACAGCCTTTGATTAAAAGCAAACAAACAAACAAACAAACAAACAAAAAAAAAACCCACCAAAGAACCCAAGTCTTGTGTTTGCATCGTTGAAATAATAAAAACAGTGTCCCTCGCCATTCCCCCCCCACCATTGGAGTGGGATTAGGTGAGATAGTTGAAAGCAGCAGTTACAAAACAGTTGCTCAGCAAATGCTGGTTATTCTTCCCAAGAGCCTCTGCCAGACAAGGCCAGCAAGGGAACAGGAAACTTTGACTGTAGGTGATGAGTGCATGGCAAGAAGAGAATAAGGCATCATCGGGTGGTCAGTGTTTGTGTGACAGCGGGGGAAGGGGGGCGGGGCAGCGATGCAGATCCATGACCTTACACAGAGTAGTGGGGATGCCCCCCATAGGAGTCTTCCCATTTAGATCCACGGGAGATTCCTAGCTTCCTCTGTAAGTGATGGTGCCGGTACCGCCGGGGATTGGGAGGCGTGTCCCATCCGCCGTACCCATCCAGCTTAGACCTCATAGCCTACCTTGATGTGAACCAGAGCCTTTCCTCCCGCAGAGTCTCTCCAAGTGCAGCTTCTCCTGACACTGTTGTTTTCTGAGAGCAGATAAAGCGTTGCTTGCAGTTTTGACAAGTTTGATATTCCATGAAATGTGTGTGGTGTATTTTCCTTATTTCCAGAAGAGGCATCAATAGGCAAGTGTGGACTCGCCGACTCATGCTCATTCATTTCTTCCATTTAAATTGAATTAGGTTATTTGCTCCTTTGTCAGTTGGAGACCATGTTTCCCTTTAATTTTTTTTTCCTTTATTTTGTGGAGGACATAATTCCCATTTTAAAAATATATATATATTTTTAGGGACACCTGGCTGGCTTAGTCAGTAGAGCACACAGCTCTTGATCTCGGGGTCATGAGTTCGAGCCCCATGTTGGGAGTAGAGATCTCTTAAATATATATATTTAAAAAAAATTCTTACCACTGCCCAAAATTACTTAGGAAGAATCTTAGGTAATGTGGCTTTGCCCTAGCAAGTGAGTGGAATTAGCTGGAGACATTTCACAAATATTAAAAGTATCTTAAAATGAAGCCTGAAGGCTCCATTTTATTCCAGTCACAGATGGACATGGAGGTGCCAGAGGCTTTCATGGTGTGTCTGACGTGGGACGGAGCTAAATTCACCCACTGGGGTGTCCTGACAGACTGCAGACGGATTGTGTTTCCAGCCTGTACCTAGGGTTTCTCCCACAGTGCATAAAAAGCAGGCAGGGCCAGCTAGAGGGGAACACCACAACACCTGCCCATCAGTAGCTTAGCACCTTTCACATGGAAGGTGGATGCAAAGACTGATTAGAAGACAATTATTCAGAGCAGCGATGGGACCAGCTAAGCACATGAGATATTTACGTTGCTAATGGGGCTCTCGCTCAGCTGTTGGAACCAAACAACATCTGTCACGGTCCTGTGGGGCCCAGAGGCCCTCATCACCTCCGTGTCAGAGATGGGAGGGGGCGGGAACGCCTGTGACACCATCTGTGCGCCAGGGACTTGGGCCAAAAAGGCCTGGCACTTCTGGGCTTAATTTCACTCCCTCCAGTCTGCAACAAGGAAAATCTTGGAACAGACCGACAGCATTTCTCTCCTCTCACTTACCTGACCTGCTACAGCCAACACACAACTGATCATTTGCCACTTTCATGAGCCCAAGTCGTTCTGCAAGCACCCTCCGATCATCAGCTCACCCTCCTGCAGGGCTGCTGTTCTGAGAGCCATGACTGCCGGAGTGTCCTCCCTCCACAAAGGAACACACCAGTCCCCCTTACTTAGCCTTTGCTCTGTCAGCCACCCCAAAGGTAGGGACTTTCCCCAACAAGGTGCACATAACAGATTCTCACCCTGGGCAGGAAGAAAAGGCATATCCTCAGAGTGAAGAAAGGGAAGCCTCGGGGCGCCTGGGTGGCTCAGTGGGTTAAGCCTCTGAGGCCTTCGGCTCAGGTCATGATCTCAGGGTCCTGGGATCAAGCCCCGCATCGGGCTCTCTGCTCAGCAGGGAGCCTGCTTCCCCCTCTCTCTGCCTGCCTCTCTGCCTGCTTGTGATCTCAATCTCTCTCTCCCTGTGAAATAAATGGATAAATAAATAAATAAATAAATAAAAAGGGAAGCCTCACTTTCCCCTCCCAGCACTGCCCCCCACCCCAGCAGCACCAGCTCCCTGCTTAGCCCTGACCTCCCTTGCTCTTCAAGGCACAATCCAAAGGGCCAGGAATATCACCAGCACCTGGGAGCTTGGAAGCTCTCCAGCATCTCAGACTCACTCAATCCCACAGGATCAGCATCTACATTTTAACAAGACCCCCCGGGCGGGGGGGGGGGGGGGCCTGGGTGGCTCAGTGGGTTAAAGCCTCTGCCTTGGCTCAGCTCATGATCCCAGGGTCCTAGGATCGAGCCCCGCATCGGGCCGTCTGCTCCGCGGAGAGCCTGCTTCCTCCTCTCTCTCTCTCTGCCTGCCTCTCTGCCTACTTGTGATCTCTATCAAATAAATAAATAAATAAATAAAAAACAAGACCCACCCGGGTATGCTCCTGTGCATGACCAGGTTCCAGAAGCCCCACTCGGAGTCTTCCATTAATGATCAGGCGTATGATTACTTTATATTAATTGCAAGCAGAAGGAGATCTCTGCTTATTCCAAATCTAAGAAGAAAAATAACAAAGACACTCAACCATTTGTAGATTGAAAGCACCACTACCCAGAGGTTGGTGGTTGGTATTAGCGATGTTATTGGAGGCCTGGCTACCTTTGCTCCAGCCCTGGCTCAGAGAGGTCCCCGCTGAGCAGGGAGTATTTCCTCAGCCAGCCAGTCTGCTCTCCGAGCAGGGGGAGACCCAGGCCCTCATGTCCCCCTTCTGTGGCAGCTAGAGAAGAGCCAGTGAAAGCCACTTGGAACTTCCCTGTCACTCAGAGGCCATTAAATTTTTACAAGATGAAAAGTACTTTTTCTAAAAATAAAACGCGAGAGTTATCATTTCGAGAGGCTGGGGAAATGTACAGTGCCTTTTTATAGCTGCAAATAAGAGCAGTTCTGTAACAATTCTAAATTTCTTCCTTTGATTCTACAATCTTCTCTCCTTTGCAGGAAAATACCATAGTAGAGCACTCAGGTGTCATTTTGACTCTCAGGGCACACCTGTGCCCCACAAAAGCACTCTCAAATCCCTCCACAGCAGGGACAGTTTCTCTTGATGTAACACTGCAGTGTTGCCCTCACACCTCTTGTCCTCGGTTCCCCTTTTGCAAGAAACTGTTTTAAGAGCTCAGATGCCTTCTGGGGCCACTCATGGAATGAAAGCTAGTGGGGGGTGAGGAGAGGACTATGCCGCAAAGAGAGGGGAACAAGAGGTCGTGCATCACTGCTGGGGTATTTCCTTGTCTCCTTCCAACTCATTCAGAGGTCCAGTTTGGTCAAGCTGACCAGGCACATCTTTGCATTATTTTTGACTGTGCCAACTCTCGACGGCTGAGACAGAGTGAGAGAGGTCATTACTTCCTGCACCTGTAGTCCGTCTGCAACAGGGAGCAGTAATGTGGCCAGTCATGGCTTCCAGCAGCAGGTGCTTTTTCTGTAGACTCCAAGGGAGACAGTCTGCTAGTGGAGACCCCCAAGGAGCAGCTGGCTTATGTTTTGTGGCTGTTATTGTTGTTGTTTTGTCTTGTGTAGTTTGTTTTGTTTTGTTTTTTTTAAGAATGTTTGAATTATGGGACACCTGGGTGACTCAGTGGGTTAAAGCCTCTGCCTTCGGCTCAGGTCGTGATCCCAGGGTCCTGGGATCGAGCCCCACATCAGGCTCTCTGCTCAGCGGGGAGCCTGCTTCCTCCTCTCTCTCTGCCTGCCTCTCTGCCTACTTGTGATCTCTGTCTGTCAAATAAA
>NC_081559.1:138013933-138063782 GCF_022355385.1 Mustela nigripes
TTAAAGATTTTATTTATTTATTTGTCAGGCATAGAGGGAGAGCGAGCGAGTGAGCACAGGCAGACAGAGGCAGAGGGAGAAGCAGGCTCCCTGCCGAGCAAGGAGCCCGATGCGGGACTCGATCCCAGGATGCTGGGATCATGACCTGAGCCGAAGGCAGCCGCTTAACCAACTGAGCCACCCAGGCGTCCCCATATTTAGATTCTTTTGTTTCTCTTTTTCTTTCTAATACAAAACCAGTAGCTTGAATGTCCCTCCAGACTACTTGGAAGGAGAGCAAGGGGGTGAGGAAAGCAAGCCCAAGTCACAGTTTTTAGAACACGCAGCCAGAGCACCCTGTGCATAAACTAGAGCTCTTATACTGGATACACTGATTTAACAGGGTTCAGTGCTGGGAAGTGTGAATTCTGCATAGAGACAGTCACAAAACCAGCTCCCATTCTAGCCATCATTGCTTGGCCACATCATTAAACAGTACCTGCATGTAATAGATGTTCAAGAAATAATCGCTGAAGGAGGAAGTTAATACCACAGACTAATTTCAGGACAAGGGGAGGGGTCATTAATCAGTTTCAGAACCATGCAACAAATTAAACTTAAAAAACAGCTAGGAACTTGTTAATCTTCTATCACCTACCTTTATGTGGTGCTGGGGATCTGGATTAGTCATTTAGCACCTGCAGGCAACAGCATTGCACAGGAGTCGGGGTGGGGGGCGAGGTCATTAGTGCCAGTCCGCTCGGGTGTCCGTGTGTTTCCAGCCAGGGCCAGCCGCCAGCTAGAGCGAATGGTCACTGGCGATGTGAACAAACAGGGTCAGGGATTAAGCAGCAAATTCTTACCGGTGTTGTATATTGTGTGTAATTTCTTAGGATTTAATATTGAGACTCCTCACTTAAGAACTTAACAGTAGGATCCTTTGTACTAAATCTATCCCTGTCTTCCAAGACTAGGCAAACTTTGAATACTGAGAAATGCTCTCTGAGTCGCATCACGAACACATTTTATATTTTTCTAACTAATCTGGGAACAATCATAACCAGCTACTTAAAAGAAGCCTTACAGACTTGGTTACTTAAAGATATGTTTTGTTATTTAGATTGGAATGTATATCTTTCTTTATGATATTACCTTATTGCAGTTCTGTGATATGATAGCCATATATAAGCCGGAGAGCCAAAAATTGAACATATAAGCAGTCACCCGAAGGGCCAGGTGTTGCCTTTTTTGGCTACCAAGCACACCAAAATAATAATTACTCTTCCTAACTACCCTAACCATTCCCACTTACTGCTGCAAAGAAGTAAAATCCGGCTGAACGTGTGTCTCTCTTCCATCCAGCAGCAAGCCCGGTCTCTGAAGTTCACAGGAACATTGTTCACATTCACTCCTCCACTGTCCCCATCACAGGGCGATAGTTCTCCCACGATCTTTGAAAGAAGAATCAGTGTCCTCCAGCTTAGTCTGAGGCAGCCAGGCAAATACATCTAAAACAATCAAAATATCTCAAAACATGGAATTGTATGTTACAGGGAACGGTCCTGACCATATGTCTTAAAGAAATACAAACAAAGTCAAGGTGGTGCAGAATGATATAAAGGCTCCACACCTTCAGTAGAGAATTATTTGGAAGCTCTTGTGACATATGCATGTTGAAAAGCGCAGGAGGCTTTGTAAACATGTGATTAATATTATACTTCAAATTACGTGGGAAGTAGATTGTCAGAGAGGAGATGAGTTCACAGGTAAAACCTGGTGGGTGAGAATAAGTGTGCTCTGGGGGACCACAGTGAGGGAACCCAGACAAAGGGTATGAGTTGGGGGGGGGGGTCATTGCATGATGGTCAGGAGTCAGACTGTGGAAGACCTTGGGATACTTCGCAGCCATTCATCTGGCATCTGTGTGCATCATGGATTGGAATGCAGAGAAACTTCAAAAGAAATGGAATGACTGTTTTTGATCTTGTACGTGCAAAAGTTATTGTAACAAATTAGATATTTATGCAAAAATTCAGTGATCCCTCAGGAAATCCTCAGAAAAGGGTATGCAAGTCTCCTTTAAGTCCACTGTGTATTGTTTGGGTTCTTTTAACTTCATAAATCATGGGGAAGCTGTGTTGGCAGTGGGATATAACTCAACAGTAGACAGATTGCTCTTTGCTGCTTTCTTTTAAGAAGCAGGTTATAAAACTGTTGGGAGCCTGGTAGAGTAGTTAATAGATCATCTTAAGCAATTTGAAGTAATTTTTTTTTTTTTTTTTTAAATACAGCCTTGTGTCTTGAAGGCAAAAGAGCCAGAGGGGGAAGAAAGAGTTTAGTGAATAAGAAATCAGTACCTGGGTCTATTGCCTTGTAAGTGTCACGTGCTTAGCTACACTGAGTGGCGGGTCACCTGCTTCTGTGGACAAGTCACTGCCCTGTAAGCCCCCCAGGGGAATGTGGTCATTTAGAATGCTGTAAGCTCCTGTCGGGTTAGCACAGGACACATTTCTCATGATGAGCATCCTGTACTTTTATCTTGCATTTTTACATCCTGAAATACTTTACCTCCTGCTAGTGCGCTTTGGTGAAGCTTTGGATGCTGGAAGATGATGCTGGAAGATCTCTTCATTCGCAGGTCCCTTCCTGTTTAGACCTAGTTGTAAGGTAGACATTAATGCAAGGCACTTAATCCCGGGTAAGCTGGAGGTCCCTCACAGCCAGTGAGATAGCTGTGTTAAAGTGTCAGGAGCATGAAAAGATCCCTGACCTGGGAGTAGTTTAGATTAGCAGATAACTATCACTTGAAAGGTGATAAAGAGCCTTCGACTGATGGCTTTCTTTTCATCTCTGGCGCTTGTCCCCAAAAGCTCTTGTGTTACAAGTCTGGTTGGTCACGGCTTCTAATAGGCCTGCCACACCGATGATACGGTGTTATGCTAACCAGACACTCAGAGGATCTACTCTTTTAGTAAATGTATAAGATCTTGAAACAAGTCGGAAAATGTACCATTATGTGGGTAAAACTGATTTTATCATGTGGCTAGAACATAGCGTAGGATTGGTTTGTAAATGAAATTCACAGTGTCTGTTCTAATCCTTGACTCTACTCTTCTTTCAGACCACAAAGGCTTTCCTTCCTACCATGCTGGAGATTAATCATGGTCATATTGTGACAGTTGCAAGTTCCTTGGGATTGTTCAGTACTGCCGGAGTTGAGGTTTGTGAGATATAAAGCATTTCCTTCAGTCAGTCGGTGTATCTCGTGATGTGTACACCGAAATCCTCCAAAGAGTACTGCCGCCCACACGTTCGTGAAAGCACTCTGTTCCACCTGTGTGCCGTGTGTGGAATGTTAGTAACCAGGGCCAGCTGTTGGGAGTGCACCTCTAGTATCTTCCGCCATAAAATCACTTACCCTAGCTTGACAGCCACAGCAGCAGGAAAAGTAGGTGGACTGGCCCTCGCTATGCCCCATTTTCATTAGCAGTTTTGCTTGATGGTCGTGGGGAGGCACAGGGTCAAGAATGAAACCGTGGAGGGCAGTGGCAGTGCCCTGGGAAACAGACACGTGAGGCCAGAGCTTGACATCCTGTTTGGGTCGACTTGCCAAAAGCGAACTGTTTGTATCCATTCATCAGAGGAGATGGTTATGGCAGATGTGAGGTGTCTGGCTTTGTTAAGTTTGCAGAACTGGGCTTAATCAACCCCATTCTTCACCATATTCCAAAAATAAGGTGTTTGTATGTGTATCGTTCTGTTTGTCCTCTGGTGCCTCCAGCATAAAACTGAAAACCTCATCCCCATGCAAATACACAAAAGGACACAGACTAAATGGCTTCCACATTCTGCATTTCCATTCCTACATCTAAGGTGGGGTAAGGGATAAGAACTTTCTGTACCATGTGTTCTTAGACTAAAGTCTGGCTTACGTTTACAAGGTGTACTTACCATTTCCATTTTCACTTTACCCTAAAGAGAAAACTGGATCCTAGCAACCTATAACCTAAGCTAGGTTCACCTTTGCTCTCCTGGCGTTAATTAGACAAACTGGATTTTCATTCTCCTTTACTGAACAAGAGACCATTTGTAAATTTTCCAGACACTTCAAAGTGAACCTCTCTCCATTTTTAGCTCCCGCTTGTTAGCTTTTATAGAATTCCTTTGTGGTAACTTCCCCAAAGTAATATGATACTCGGTCGATGTGGCAAAAAGTGTTTGTCTGTTTCTGCTGTTGCTTTGAAAATATTATTTCTGCACTGAACCACATCAGATATCTGTCTTTGAAAATGCTTTCCTTTTCTTTGCTTAGTCACCTGTAACCTTCTGTATCAAACATGTAACCAGAGTACTAGGATCAGGGAAGCTCTGGTTTGGTCAGTGTGGTGTGGGATCTGTGCACATACTTAGTGTTTCTGTTCTCTCTCTAACTCAGGATTATTGTGCCAGTAAATTTGGAGTGGTGGGTTTTCACGAATCCCTGAGCCATGAGTTAAAGGCTGCTGAAAAGGATGGAATTAAAACAACGTTGGTTTGCCCTTACCTTGTAGACACGGGCATGTTCCGAGGCTGCCGAATCAGGTAAGTAAAAACCTGTCTTATTACTGATAAACTTTTTTTGAAGCGCTTTTTTTCCCATCTTGGAGGAATATGTGGAATTAGACCTTGCATCTTAACTATCATTTGACAACTAAACCTGTTAATTCATTGGTCAAGGTTTGTAAAATTCAGGTAAATAAGATTAACAAGCGAGGTTCTGATACCGCACTGATACTAACGCGAGGAAGTCAGTCTAGAAGCATCAGACAGGAAGTGGCCTCTCTGTACCTTCAAAGGAGGAAACATAAATACCCCGGGGTCTCCCTTGGAAGCTACTTCCTTAGGAGTTATTTTATTTCTTTGGTATTGGTGTTGGTAAATGAATGTGACTTTGATTTGGATATGAAACAATGTGACTATCACAAAAGAGTAAGCCTTTCTTCTAAAAAGACCTTTGAATATTGCCCTCCAGATTTGGGAGCTTTCTTTTTGCAGAGTATACGTAGGCAGATTCACTTATTAAAAGAATGAGAAGAACTATTTCGATTTACTAAAAACAAAATAAAATACCCACACACTTTGAAAGGAGGCATGTGGGAATATAAATGTCAGGCCACGTCTGACTTGAACTAGCAGAGTAAACAAAACCACGAATCGTTAAAAGGATACTTGTAAAGACATGCTTACTTTGAGATTCTTTGCTTGGATGAGTTTGAACGGCAAGGGAAGATAACCGAACCAGTTCCCCGTTGTTCAGGGCCATTCTGAACACATCCCGAAGTTGGCCACGCTGTAAAGTAGGTGGAGCTTGATTTGAGTTATTCCATTGTCCGGCTGACTCTACGTCTGGACTGGGAATGGACTCGAGCTCTGCCTCTTTTCCCGAGCATGCAGACGTGTGTGTGTGTGTGTGTGTGTGTGTGTGTGTGTGTGTGTGTGTGTTTCTTTCATCTCATATACTTAGGAACCAATTGCCTAGGGTCTAAGGAGCCCTGTTTCCTATTTAGCTGTTTCCTATTTAGCATCATGGCAGGTGTCCAAAGCTGTGGTGGGACAATGGAAAGTGAAAGGCATAAATTATACTATTAGGTTATGTCAGTGTGTCGTGTAATGAATTCAGCTGAAGGTAGGATTGTCTATATACTCTTCATTTCAGAGACCCCTGAGAGAAAATGCCTTGGTTTTCCCTCTTGGGGCATCCAGGAAAGTATACAGCTGACTTATTTCACTCAGAAAATTTATGCCAGTGTTACACACCATCATTCTAACAACGCTTAGCACTAAAAGTTTGGCGTTGTGTTTGGGTTTACTGTTTGTTATGCCAAATGTCCTCTTCTTTTCTATTAAAAAAAATAGAGGGGCGCCTGGGTGGCTCAGTGGGTTAAAGCCTCTGCCTTTGGCTCGGATCATGATCTTAGGGTCCTGGGATCGAGCCCCACATCAGGCTCTCTGCTTGGTGGGGAGTCTGCTTCCCTTCCTCTCTCTCTGCCTGCTTCTCTGCCTACTTGTGATCTCTGTCTGGCAAATAAATAAATAAAATCTTTAAAAAATAATAATAATAAATAAAATAATAGAAAAATAATGTGAAATACATTTTTAAAACATTATCTCACTTTACAGAAGAGCAGACCAATTTTGCTTTTTTTTTTTTTAACCTGTTTTCTAGACAATGCAAATAAAATATATTCAGAGTAGGAAAATTTGGAAAATACAGAAAAAACACAATGCAGGGAACAAAATGGGTCTGGGATCCTGACACTTAGATAACCTCGCTGGTAATGGTTGGATGTCTATTCCTGCTTTGTCTTCCCTGAGTCTTCCCTGCTTTGTGTTAATTCTTCATTTCATTTTGTGACTATTTAACTTTCAGGAAAGAAATTGAGCCTTTTCTGCCCCCGCTGAAGCCTGATTACTGTGTGAAGCAGGCCATGAAGGCCATCCTCACGGACCAGCCCATGATCTGCACCCCCCGCCTCATGTACATCGTGACTTTCATGAAGAGGTAACTGTGCGGGTTCCCTCCTGGGTTGGGCCTTCCCCAGGACCTACCGCCAGCCAGTGCGCACTTTGCTAACAGACCCCTTTCTCGTTTCAGCATCCTCCCTTTTGAAGCAGTTGTCTGCATGTATCGGTTCCTAGGAGCAGACAAGTGTATGTACCCGTTCATTGCTCAGAGAAAACAAGCCACAAACAATAATGAAGCGAAAAATGGCATCTGAGGATCTTTTTTGTACGGAATATCGTTTCTATCAGAAGACGATCCAGGTGTTTCAGTCCGACACACATCAGCATTACTGACAGTCTCTGGATTCTAAACCCACGTCGACTTTTTTTTTTTTAATCAACTTTAAAAAATAAATAAATGAAGTGCAAATTAACCGACTAGAAGACTTGGAAACAGGATCAGCAGAAGTGAGCTTATGTTGTTGCCAACAGGGTCCTTTGAGGCAGAACCCTGAAACCTGTCCTATCTTTTAGACAAGCACTGTGTGACATCTCCAGGCTACCATTATTTTTCTTAAAGAGCAGAAAGCCTAGAGATGGGAATGACAGTGTGTTTCACCTGTGTGGTTGTTGTTGTTTTTTTTTTAATATCCGTAGAGTTTATTAATTCTTGTAATTAAACTCTAGCCAATTGACACCCTTGCGACTTCAAGGACTGCTAGTGCTATATTTTCTCATGTTTTCTAAGTTTCAGTTTTGCAAAGCCCATGGGGCTACTTGTGGTGTTTGTGTGTACAGCTCTTTTAAAAAAGGAATTTTGAAATCTCCATCAATTTGAAGTAAATGATGTTTGATTATTACAGTAACGGGATCAGGTCTCTTTCCTAAAGTCATAAGGACTAAAGTGTTAGCCGAATTTTTAATTTTGTCTCTGAAATCTTTCCTTAAAGCTCTATTTCTCTGGAGACCTACTTATCCACAAAGGTCATACATTTTCTACCTGTGAATTTTGCTGCATACAGAAAGTGCCCTTTCCTCAGGAAGTTGCTGTGTTTCATTTCTTTGAATGGACTTTTATCTAGAATACATAGCAGCTCTGCAAAGGAACAGTTTCTAAAAATGGGAACTTCTGCATTAAAAAAAAGGTCCCCATTTTTGTGCCAACTATGATTAGTGAGGGGGAAAAATCATATTCTGTGGAGTACGTATTGGAAGGGTGTAAAGATTCTTTTGAAAGTTATTCACATTGTAGAACAGCAATTGACATTTTTACAGTATTTTTTTGTAAAGCAAACTATTTTGTGCCTTGAATTTGGTAAATGTGTATTAGTGAAATGTTGTTAAAGTGGACTTCTACCTCTGTATCTAAATGTATACCATCCACTTGTAAATTACTATAAACTATTATGTGATTGCTTTTTTTTTTTTTTTAGAATGTCTTGTTTAAATAGCAACCAATGTTTAAGGCTATTAAAATAAGCCATCTTTTACTAATTAATTGGGAAGTTTTATAAAGGACTGATTAAATTTAAAGAATTAACTTACATGCCACTGACTGTGTGATTATTAGTGATCAGCAATATTCTAGAGAAAATCATTACATTCCTATCAGACCTTAAAGAAAAAAACTGTTTGAATGGGATAATGTTCAGGAACAGCCATTAACAATTAGGGTGCCATACACTCAAATTTCCTTTGTTACCTTACACTTTGATGAGATACTTTATCAGGGGCTTATTAACTCTGAAAGTGTGAAAATAGCATCTCATTACCTCTGTGAGTTTGCACCACAGATCAGATCAGCACTGTAATCACTTAACGGGAAAGTCCTGCTCACTGTGAATGTCCCCGACGCTGGTCTTAAGGAATCACTTCATTTATGTTTGAATTTCTCTAAAAAGAGAAATGATAACCAAGCCTGAGGCTATTATAATAATTGAGGCACTGGCTGCCTCTTAATTTTCAACTGGGGATTGAAAGTTTTGAAGCAGTGCTTCCTAACACTGTGGGGTGGAGAGACCCTTCTTATCCAAGTTTATCCGGTTCCGCCTCCCAGTCAGCCCAGAGCACACTCAGACCATCAGAGAAATCTGTGCTACTTTCACGACTCATTTATTGATCTTAAGACTAAGGAAGGTCTTCTTTACATTTAATGTTATTCTCACCCATTATAATTTAAGCCTCTTTCTATTTTCGTTCGGTACTGACCTTATAATCTTGTCCATCTCCAAGTTCAATAAACTGATGCATTGAACTTTCTTGTATAACTCATCAATTCCCTAGCCCCAGCCTAGTTGAATTAGTTCTGTGGCTCCCCCTTGAATACTGTCCAAATTCTCTTTCCTGCCTTTAGCTGTGGAGTTGGAAGAGTTAGCACGTGTTTAGAACTGCAAGATTCCTATGTGTTGTATCTATTCAGCCCAGTACCACATTCTTTTTTTTTTTTTTTAAGATTTTATTTATTTATCTGACAGAGAGAAATCACAAGTAGATGGAGAGGCAGGCAGAGAGAGAGAGGGAAGCAGGCTCCCTGCCGAGCAGAGAGTCCGATGCGGGACTCGATCCCAGGACCCTGAGATCACGACCTGAGCCGAAGGCAGCGGCCCAACCCACTGAGCCACCCAGGCGCCCCCAGTACCACATTCTTAATATGATGCTACTTTGACGATGACTGCTGTTTTCTCTAAACATGAACTCCCCTCGTCAAACCTACATACTAGTGTGGATCACATAAGTAATTGCGGAAGTTACTTTTCTTGCTAATTAATAACCTACCACACACCTCCCTCCGCCCCCCGCCACTACCCTACCTCATCATTCATGCTGACTCTGAGTTCTCTTTTTTGTCATCTGGCCCATTCAGGGCTACTGGGCTCAAGGCTGGCACCCAGGGAGCACTTCTGTCCCTTACCTATAATTGATTTGTGCCCCCCCCCACCTTTCAACCAGTTTAATGATAATCATATTGAGTGGAATCAAAAGTTGTGAAGCCAGCAGAGAGAAATTCCAACTATTGTTTCCCCCTTGATCTACCAGGTCTGCTGCTGTCACAAAAGATTAGATTAGCTTGACAGGATTGAGCTACATAAAGCCAGGCTCATTGTGTGTGTGTGTGTATGTGTGTGTGTTAAAGTATCCTGTTTCCTTGAAAGGCTATAGCTTTCATATTTTCCCCAAGTTAAAAAAAAAGTCAAATGTCGTTTTCAAAGTTTTCTTTTCCAACTGGCAGAAATAATTCAAAATTGGTGTTGATCTGAATCTTGGAAATTTGCTTTTGCCTCCAACAATATTTAAAATCAGTGGGGTTTGGGGGGGAGGGTAGTTCTTTCCATGCCAATTTTATTGCCTGTGCCTGATTAAAAAGAGAAGGGAAAGCGAGGCTGTGTTGGGCCAGAAAGGCTGGGACGTGGGGCCGGGGGGCCAGGAGCATAGTCAGCATCTGCCCGCCGTTCAGCAAGCACACAAGGCATCTGCTAAGCCGGAAGGCCTGGCCTAGGGACCCAAGTAGCTTGCGGTTGACCCATAAGTTCAAATACCAGTAACTATGTGAGTATGCCACAAATGAAGCATCAGAGTGTGGACGAGGTCTCAGCGAGGTGGCATCTGAGAGAAGCCTTGAAGATTGGGGAGGTAGCAGATGGAGATGAGAATGGGAGTTTGGGCATGCCAAGGAACTGAAAGGGTCAGGAGAGGCTCAAAGGTCAAAAAAGAAAAATAGAATCTGAAATAGAACGCACAAAGAGGATGCCATGCGTTTCCTAAGTGGGTCCCATCTTGAGGATCGCCTCCATTCCAGGCTAAGGATGGAGAAGAGAAAAGCCCTAGGAAAGGACATGAGCAGAGTTGTGAAGTTAATAGAATCCGTTGCTACAAAGGCTGTTGGAATACCAGAAGCCGGCAGACCAGGTAGGAGGGAGGCTATGGCAAAAGTCAGGATATGAAGTGATGAGCATGAAAAGGAACAGATGGCTGCCAGAGTCCCAGTGTTTAGCTTAAGGACTGAAAAATGGCTCATGATGAGACAAGGTTGTATGTAAGTGGGAACAGCAGAACAGCGAACCTGATCTCAGAAGCGTTGCCTTGGAGATGCTGGGTGACAGCCCCTGGCAGATACGTGGACATCGAGATCTGCTCCTTAGGAAGGAGGCTGGTGCTAAGATTCTGGGTGCTAAGAGGCATCTGCCAAGAGGCTGTGCCGTGCAGTAGAGCTGGGGGGCATAGGAGGAGAAGGGCCAGGGCCTGCAACTTGGGGAATATGAGGGAGCTGCTGAAGAAAAAGGCATAAAAGGTGACGTAGGAGAAAAGTTAGAAGAAACCAGACTAGAAACAATTATCTCCTCTGCCTGGACCTAATCTCCAGCCTGAGTCACACTTAAGAAACCTCAGTCTGGCCCAAGAAAAAGCATCTGTGTGGCCAGCCCTGGGGCAGAGGCCCAAAAGGTGAAGGGCAGTGTTAACAGATAGCGCATGGAGTCTCTAGGCGTGCACTCAGGTTTCTAGTAACTGAATCCATTGTTTAAATGACCAAAGGAAAATTTCTTCCTCTGTGAAACCTGGAAACCGTTGTTTGGCAGTTCTGTTTGCTTGGCCACGGAAGCACAACTTGCTTAAATGTGCAGGCAGCGTTTCATGAGAACCCTAGAGGAAAAACAAAGTACATTTCAAGTATCATCGAATGGATACATGTTAGCTCAAGTGAACCCCTTTTGCTTGCCAAAAAGAGGGGACAGGACCTGCATCTAGCCGACTGCTCAATGGGACAGTCTCCGATCTGCTTCCCTCAAGTGCTGAACTCAGCACAAGCCAAGCACGCTCCGGGCACATCCCTAGGTCAAGAGGGATGTCCTCTGCTCTCCCCGGCTCTCCCTGGGAAGGTCAAGACCGAGCCACGTTGGCAACCACAGTCCTCTGTGTTCGTTATGACGACTCTTCAGGCGCTTGAGTTTGCCATGTCACACTCGAGAGTCCAGAACACTGAACCGCTTTCCTGACCATCTTCCCAGGGAAGTCGGGAATGTGCGCCCGCATCACCTGGAATCCTACTCACTGAGCAATTAATTCTCATCTCGCTTGCTCCGTTCCTGCAGAGCATTTCCATGGTGTCTTCCAGGAGCTTCTAGCAAGCTTTTTAGCTGCAATGGTTGAAACCTTTCTAACCACCAGCCAAAAGCAAGAGCACTGATAGGCCCAGAAAACAAAGCCTCTTCAGCCCGGATTCTGAGTTTGAGGTCTTCCTGTCAAGGTGATTTAAACCATGCTGCAGGAACATGTGTGTTTCCAGCAGCCATGAACAATGTCCCCTCGCGTTGCCCACGTGTCCTGGGTGGTCCACCTGGACACCACGCGGCAGACCTCCCCTCCCCCACAGTGGGGGCATCGGGCTTCTCTCATCCTGGCCCTGGCCAGCCTGGCTCTGTGCGTGCCCTGCGTGGTCCAAGAAGCCAGTGGGCAGGCGGGGCTCTTGGCCCTGAAACCAGCACATAGCGTGCCCCAGCTGTAGAGTTCCTGGTTGAGAGCTCAGCGTTGTGGATCAAATCACGTCCTCCTCAAAGAGACCACATTGATGTCCTAACACCCAATTCCTGGCGATGTGATCACATTTGGAAATAGTGTCTTCGCTGTGTAATCACAATGAAGTCATTTTGAATTAGATGGGCCCTACGTCCAACCCCTGGCATCTGTCTAAGAGAGACAGACACACACAGGGAGAACACCACGTAGAGAGAGAGAAAGGGACTGGAGTGGGACTGAAGCCAAGGGCCACCAAGGAGCACCTGCAAAGAGGAAGGAAGGAGCAGATTCTCTCTTGGGGCCTCCAAAAGGGAGTCAGCCCTATCGACGCCCTGATTGCAGATTTCCAGCCTCTGGAACTGGGTGAGTAAGTTTCTGTCTTTTTAACCACCCGGTTTGCCACACTTAGTTAAGCAGCCGGAGGCAACACATATACCCAGGGCCTGCAGCCTCGCCTCCGGAAGTCTCTGGTGTGTAACCTGGCCACTGTAGCCGGCCCCATGTCAAGGATATTGTGAGGGATCTATGGGAGGACACACAAGGCATGAAGGGATCGCATGGGGTTGAATTACAGGAACCTGCTGTTATTCTGCTGTCTTTGACCTAACTGAGGGCCATTCCCCATTGAAGAGTTGAGCCCAATAGTAATGATGGTCGTGGCCGTGGCCATGGCGGTAGCAGTGGGCAGTGCTGATATCAGAGTCCTTGTGGGTGGTCCTGCTTGGTTTTTCCAACAGTCCTCAAGTCTCTGACACCAGCTGGGTGTCCGGCAATTCAATTCTGCTCAGAGTCAGCACAGAGGTAAGAGCTCAGAGGTAAGTCCTGTAAGACGGCCCCCGCCTCAGATGCCAACTGCAAATGCGGGCCCCAGGCTACCCACACATCTGCCCAGCTGACTATACACTGGGGGGTTTCCAGCCCCCGAACTTCAGGTTTGATAATCTGCTAGAATGACTCAGAACTCAGGTGAACACTACCCTTATGAGTACAGTTTGTTATAAAGGATACACATGACAAGCAGATAAAGAGGCACATAGGTCAAGGAGGGGGGAGGGGAGTTGGCCCACAGCTTCCATGCCCCATGGGGACACACCAACCACCCAGCACCTTAATGTCTTCACCCACCTACAGTCTCTCCAAATCTCATAGGTCAAGAGAGGTTATGGTGGTTTAATTCCTCAGGCTTTCTTGATTGGCCCCAGTTGGCCACTGGTGAATGAACTCAATCTCCATCCCCTTTTCCTGCGCTGGAGGTTGGGAGGAGGGGTGGCTGAAATGTCCAACCCTCTACGTGTGGCCAGCCCCTCCCTTGAAACTAACTACATGTCCACTCTGTGTCATCCCCGCCGCAGGAACTCAGGTATGGTGGAAAAAGGCTTTTATGAATAACAAAAGACACTCCCGTCACTCAGGAAATTCCAAGGGTTTTAGGAGATCTATGCCAGGAACTGGGGCAAAGACTATGTATACATTGTTTCATTATATCACAAACACCAACTGTGTTGCAATGACTTATTCGTACATCTGAGGACAAGTGTCCTGTTTCATTCATCCCATGTGGTTTCAGTCCTACCCCTCATATAATGCTAAGCACACAGAAGATGCTTAATAAACGTTGATCTGTGTGACCTTTGTGCCCATCACATAATACCTGCTGGTCTTATTTGTGAAGTAGAAAGGGCCTTTCCCAAGTCTTCTGTGTATGAAAGGATTTCTTCCCTCTGTTCTGTTGTTTTTGAAGAGACAGTGAGGACAGAGGAACTTTCTATTTATGTGTCCTTTGAATCTTTTCTCTGATCAACCTCACCTGTATGCAGAAGTGACTGAAGACCAGAAAAACTTGTAAGGCACCCCTGCAAATGCTGATCTTCCAGCCGTTTAGGATATCTGGCTAGTCTCGGAGACAGGGAGAGAGAGAGACAATAAAAGTTAGCTGGGTCCTGAAAAGGATGAGTGTTGAGGCCGACACGGAGAACTTTAATCTGACCCCTATAACACCATTTTCTTCTGGCTCAGCTGACCATTGAAAGCTTGTCCTTTGGGGAAAATAAAATAAAATAAAATAAAATAAAATAAATAGAAGTCTCTATTGTCCAGGAGCTGCCTTTTAATTTCCACCACGTTGCTCTGACTTTGACAATGGCATTGTCAGATTTTAGGGGATTTCCTGCTTGATGGATGCTAAAGGGTCTTCGCCATATCCCTGGAAGTGGACCTGAGTTGTCTTTCTCGTGACCGCCTCTGGGCCCAGTCCTCTGCCCTCAGCATTCCTGAAGCGGAGGGAGGCCCTCTAGGACTGCGAGCTGGAAAATGCAGAGCCTGGCCAGGGAGTGAAAAAAGGAATACGGCTGTCACGGAAGGAACTAGATGGAGCAAAAGCTGCAGCCCCGGGGGAGATTCCCTAACCACAGTTCCTCCAGCTGCTCCGACTTCCTGCTCCACCACCGCCTGGAGTCTGTCCCCGAAGACATTCCCACAGCCAGCTGAAAGCCCAGGAACCATCCCCCCTTACCTGCTACAGATGCAGGAGAGTATGTTCTGGAGAAGAGGGATTGACTAGGGTTCCCTCTCAGGGACCCAGAGTTTGGGAACAAGTTTCATGCCTGCCTCTAGGTTTTAGCTCAGTGAGCCACTCAGTAAGAAGTGAGTGCAGTTTGGGCACTTCTAGTCTATTCTCCATGAAGAACTATCAATTCGAAATGATTTCTCTTAGAGGGGAAGAAGTAGTATTTTATGTATGCGAGGGGGAAGGAAAATCAAGTCATTTTAAAAACCAGTTCAACGTCCGCTCAAGAGGAAAGGATGAGGTTATGCAAGAGGACTAGAGAAAAATGCACAAAATGGCAGGATTCACGGGGCTCTCCCGGGCCGCGGAGGCGAGTAGGCTGACGTTGATTTCTTAATGAGCCCTAGGGTTTCTAGTATTTTCTTATTGCATCTGACCCCTAAATCAGATTCATTTGAAATCAAACCAGTTACACACTGGAAAATTTGGGAGGCGGGGAGATAGAAAAGAAAAAGTTTTCAGATTTCCAACTCCAAGTGAGATATGTTTAGAGAACATACCTCAGTCTTGTAGTTATTTAAAAGACTAGAACCCCTGGGGCGCCTGGGTGGCTCAGTGGGTTAAGCCTCTGCCTTCAGCTCAGGTCATGTTCTCAGGATCGTGGGATTGAGCCCTGAATCCAGCTCTCTGCCCGTCAGAGAGCCTGCTTCCCCCTCTCACTCTGCCTGTCTCTCTGCCTACTTGTGATCTCTTTCTATCTGTCAAATAAATAAAATATTAAAAAAAAGAAAGAAAGAAAAGACTAGAACCCTTTATCATGCTGAGTGAAACAAGTCAGAGAAAGACAATTATCAATGACCTCTCTGATATGAGAAATTTGATAGGTGGGGGGAATTCGTGGGGGGAAGGGAGAGAAAAAATGAAACAAGATGGGACTGGGGAGGGAGAGAAACTATAAGAGACTCAATCTCAGGAAACAAACTGAGGTTTGCTGGAGGGCTGGAGGGGAAGGATAGGGTGGCTGGGTGATGGACATTGGGGAGGATATGTGCTATGGTGAGTGCTGTGAAATGTGTAAGCTGATGATTCATAAACTTGTACCTCTGAAGCAAATAATACGTTATATGTCAATTTAAAAAAAAAGAATTTTAAAATAAAAAAACAAAAAAGACTAGAACCCTTGTGTACTGTTGGTGGAAATATAAAATAGTGCAGCCACTATGAAAAACAGAATGGCAGTCCCTCAAAAAATTAAACATCGAAGTACCATATGATCCAACAATTCCACTTCTGAGTAGATACCTATTAAAAAAAAAGGAATGAAATCTTGCCATTGACAACATCATGGATGGAGCTAGAGAGTATTTTGCTAAGTGAAATAACTTAGAGAAAGACAACACCATATGACTTCACTCATATGTGGGATTTAAGAAACAAACTATCTTGGGGAAAAAGGAGGGGAAGACCTAGAAGCAGGCCCTTTTTCTTTATTTTTTTTTAAGATTTTATTCACTTGGGGTGCCTGGGTGGCTCAGTGGGTTAAAGCCTCTGCCTTCAGCTCAGGTCCTGATCCCAGGGTTCTGGGATCAAGCCCAGCATCGGGCCCTCTGCTCAGCAGGGAGCCTGCTTCCCCCTCTCTCTCTGCCTGCTTCTCTGCCTACTTGTGATCTCTGTCTGTCAAATAAATACACAAAATCTTAAAAAAAAAAAAAAAAAGATTTTATTCACTTATCTGAGAGAGAGAGAGAGAGAGAGCAAGCAAGGGAAGAGGGAGAGGGAGAAGCAGACGCCCCGCCAAGCAGGGAGCCCAACACGGGGCTCAATTCCAGGACCCTGGGATCATGACCTGAGCCAAAGGCAGACGTTTAACCAACTGAACCACCCAGGCTCCCCCAAGAAACAGACTTTTAACTGCAAGCTGGTGGTTACCAGCAGGGAGGCGGGTGGGGGATGGGTGACATAGGTGATGAGATTAAGAAGGGCACCTGTGATGAGCACTGGGTGTGGAATCACTAAATTGTACACCTAAACTAAACTAAACTAACAGTTCACTGCATGTTAACTAACTGGAACTTCATTAAAGCTAAAAACTAAAAACAGAAAAATAAAAAACTAAAAAATGAGCAAAGAACTTGAATAAACATTTTTTTCAAAGAACACGTACAAACGGCCAGCTAACACCTGAAAACATGCTCAACATCACCAGCTAGTAGGGAAAGGCAAGTGAAAACCAGAAGATACCACTTGACATCGACTAGGACAGCTATAAGATATTTTTTTAACAGAAAATAAATATTGGCGAAGGTGAGGAGAAATGAGCACACTTGTATATCGTCCATGGGACTATCAAATGGTGCAGCTGCTGTGGAAAATAATGTGGAGGTTCCTCAGAAAGTGAAACCTAGAACTACAGTGGGACCCAGCAATCACACCTCGAGGTATCCTCCTAGAGGAATTAGAAGTAGGTATTCAGACAAAAACTTACACAAGAATGCTCACAGTGCTACTACTCACAATGGCCCAAGATGGAAACGACACAGACCTCCCTCAGCAGGTGAATATGCTGTACCAGCCACGGCATGCAGGAACCTGGAAAACACTGTGCTGTGTGAAAGAAGGCAGTCGCAGAGGACATGCTATGTGATTCCATTTCTATGAAATGTTCAGAAAAGGCAAATCTGTAAAGACGGAAAGTTGACCAGCAATTGCTTAAGATTGGTGCTAAGGGTGGGGAATGGTCATGTGACAGCTAAAGGGTACAGGGATTCTTTCTGGGATGATGAAAATGTCCTAAAATTGACTGTGGTGATGGTTGCACAAGTCTGAATATACTAAAAACCACTGAATTACACATTTTAAATGGGTGAATTGTATGGTATGTGAATTGTATTTAAAAAAAATAAAAGAATAAATGAATGTGTTTCATAAACTTTTAAAAGTTTTCCATTCATATTTGCAAAATTCATGCATTATCCCCATGGTCCATGACATACCATCATTTCAAATTTGCTGGGGCCCAATTTCAATTCCACAAGCCAGGAAGCAGGCTGGGACATCTGACGGAGCCCTCGGGCCTACTGGGAGACCAGAGGCCAGCCCAACTCCTGCACTCATGTGGCATTAGTGTTCTTTATACATTAAGATAAAAGAGAAATAGTAGACATTCTAATATCATTCTGTTTCTTTGTGAACAAAATGGTCCCGCTGTGGGGGGAGGGGAAGCCATAAAGTCAATAGGTATGAAAAGGTGATGGTGTTTACTAATTGGAGTGATGTGGAAGTCTGAGTTTCTTCAGGAAATACTGAGAGTCTGGTGAGTTTGGAATGCTGGCTTTTAGAGCAAGGAAATGACCACAAATCTAGAGGCAGAGTGTCCACATTGCAGGGTTCATTCCACAAAGGTAGCTCTGGCCTGGTGTTGGTACCCTAACAGAACACATTGGCTGGACATCAAAGGACTTCCCATACAAGTACCAAGGCTTCAGGGTCAAGGACAGCCCAGGGGAGTGAGTCTCACCTAAGGCTCCCAGGTTGGTTATGGAGGATCAGAAGAAGCTTGACTGTGGGCACAGTGCAGCGGTGGTTAGGCAGGGTTAGATGCGAAGGGGCAACATGAAATCAGTGGTGACTGGGTCTACCAGCAGCCACAGGGGAAGGAGGCCACAGACTAGAATACCTTGCAATCAAGGGTATGTAAACAAATGCTCAGTCTCACTGGTAATCAGGGAAAAGTGATATAAACCATGAAGAGATATCATTTCATGTCTATCGGATTGGCAAAAAGGGAGCCAGTCTGACACTACAAATGGTGGTCAAGGGTGTGGAGGAACAGGAACTCTCATAACACCTGGGGGGCACATACAACCGTCTGGCCAAACTGAAGTCATACCCACTGCACTACCCCACAACCCCCACCCTAGATAGAAAGCCTAGAGACATTCTCACATGTGCTCACAAGAGGATCAGAACAAGAATCCCCATTGCAGAACCAAATCAGAAGCAACCTAAATGTCCTTCAAAGGAGAATAGACACACTGTGATATGTGTGCTCAATGAATTATTACAAAGCAGTGAAAAGAAAAGCATGAACTATTGCTATCTGTGCCCATAAGGATAAATCTTAAAATGTACTATTGAACACAAAAAGTAAATTGCAGAAGGATACATTTATATGATGTCATTTATTTGCAGTTCAAAAATATGCAAACTATTTTAGGTTCCTTTACGGGTGCACGTATTAAATAAAGGTGTAGAAACATACATGAAATGTTAAGCACCAGTTCCAGATGGGGCTCATCTCTGGGATGGAAAAAGAATAGGGTCTGAGGATACAGGGGCTTCAATTGTATCATGTTTTTGTTTCCTTCTAAGGTTCCGTATCCGAAACAAGGGGAAAGTGCTGAGCTCTAAGGGATGGGTGGTAGACACCCGGATGTTGTCTTTTATTCTTTTTTGCATGCTTGAAATCCTCCAGTTTTCTAAAAGTCAAAGGTGAATAAAAGAGAAGAGAAAAGAAACACATGGCTCTCTTTCTGTATTTGCCTTCTAAAACCCTTTAAACCTAGAAAATTCCTTAGAGGAACAGAGAGGCATAGGCTCAGTCTTTGGGATCAGGGGTTTAAGAGGGACAAGTGATCCCACCTACCCTTACACCAGGAAAATATGCCCAGGGCTGGGGGGCACATGGGAAAAAGATGAATGAGAAGCTATGACAGAGAAGATAGATTCGGTGGTCCCTGGGGAAAAAATTTCTTTTCCTCCTCCCCCACGGGGGGTCTTGTGGAAGGGATAACAGTTAAGACAGTGTTTAAGGATTTGAGTGTATAGGTGGTGTTCCTCTTCCAGGGATATTGTATGGCTTCCCACCGCCTTCCCCGCGGCCATAAGTGGGTACAGGGCCCAGTCTGTCTGCACTAGACCACTGTGGGCCAACCATGGAGCTAGACATCACTATTGAAGAAACACAGAACCCAAGTAGGTGACATTACATAGCTCTAAGTGTGTGTAGTCTCACTAAGCCAGAAGAATATATGGGGTTGGAGGTTCTGGACAGAATCAGGCATTAAAGAAATACAGTGGAACAACCTGGGCAGAGGGTATTGCAGACTCAGATCAGGTGGGAGACAGGGGCGTGGTTTACCTTGAACCACGGAGATTCCAACCCCTCTAAAAGCATGGCTTTCCCGCTGACGGTAGATCAACTTCTAGGTATGTGTCATGAAGAAAACTGGATCCTGTGTCCACAGAAAAATCCCTTTTTGCTGTATCATTTCAGGCTGCTGGAATGCAAACTACAACTTGCTTAGTTCAACTTGATTGCTTCTTTTGACCTTGTCTTTTGACCTTGGGAAGGGTTCAAATTAAGTATTAATACTTCTCGGTTAGGTTTTGCAACAACTTGTGTATACTGGGCATTCTGAGTGTTTGTAATGCTTAAGAGGAACTGGCATTAAAGAATCTAATCTATCAGCCTCATGATTCTGACTTAAAATGGGAAATTGAGTAATTGTTTAGATTTGTGATTTTACTAGGTTTGTAAACAATATTGGAAAGTTTACGAGAACTTGAGATGCACTGTATTTTTAAGTTCAATTTATTATACTTATTAGAATTGTTTGAGTATTTGGGAATGTTCTGATTGTTAGGCATTCGAAGTGCTTATAAATAAAACCAAATATATTAAATTTATAAATCCAATTTAAAGTGTGTGAGGAGACTTAAATAACCCAATGGGGGAAAAAGGCTCCTTTAAGAGTGATTGTTAAAATTTACTAGATTTATAAGTAAAATAATGAAAGTTGTCAGTTGAACTCAAAAACTTAAGGAAAATTAGGGGTTTTTTCAATGTATTGCTGAAAGAAATTAAGTGTAATTTTTTAAATGTATCTACAGATGGTGTCTCTTCTACACACAAAGCTGTCCTCAAGGAAATTACAAAAAGCAACTCACACTGGCTCTGGCACATTACAGAAGTGGCAAAGTGGTTGCCCAGGGCCATGCGGTGAGAGGGACAGCATGTAGAGACACCAGGACGTGCTGACGTCAAGGGCAAAGTCTTCCTTTCCCCGACCTCTGCCACTGCGTAAGCACAGAAGCTCTTCTCTACCTTTTATTACGAAAAATTTCAAATACACAGGAAGTTGAAAAACATATAGTACATTGAACATGCATACACCTAGTTTCAAAAGTTGTAAAATTTTTGATACTGGCTTTATTTATACCTATCTTTCTGTCTACCTATCCACCCATCTATCCATCTATCTGTCCTACAGAACCATTTCAACCATATCATGACATTCTATCTTAAGATGCCATGTGCCCCAAAGCTCTGACCTCCCAACCTCCAAACCTGGGCCATTTCCCTTGGTTTTCTGTGACATGGCATTCTCTCCCTTCTTTACCTCTTTGATCAACATGTGGGAGAATCACATGCAATGACTGGACCTCAGGGGACGTTTGGTTGGAAAGATGGATACACAAATGCATCTATGGGAGTTTGAGTGGAGACCCATATATGGACCATTATAGAAGCAAAAAAATATATTTATATATCTACATACCTGTCCACTGATTAGCTGTGATGGGGTACCTCTGTAGGATAGGCTCAGGGTTGGGGGCTGGAGGGACTACTCCTCAATATTCCTCCAATATGCCTACTATGCATCTCCCTCAAGACCTTTGCACTGGCTGTTTCCTTTGTTTAGAACACTCTACCACCCAGATTTCTACATGGTTCATTCCCTCACCTCCTGCAAGTCTTTGCTGAGAAGTCACCTTCTCATTCAGCTCAGGTCATGATCCCATGGGTCATGGGATCAATACCTGCATCAGGCTCTGTACTCAGCAAGAAGTCTGCTTGAAATTCTCTCCCTCTGCCCCACTCCCTGCTTGAGAATGCTGCTCTCTCTGTGTGCTCTCTCAAATAAAACAAAATAAATCATAAAACTCATTTTCTCAGTTGGACCCTACCCATCCCCCTGAAGCTGCTTTATTCTCCTCTAAATCATGTAATACCTTCTATGTCTTATTTATTGCTTATGTCTACTGCCCATCTGACTGCACTACAGTGTAAGCTCCCTGAGGATCTGTTTTGTCACCATAGTATCCCCAGTGCCTGGGACAGTGCCTGAACATCTCACAGTAAGCTTTCATTCATTATTTACTGAATGAACTAATAAGCGAATGAATGACTTGTGAGGTACCTTTTAGCTCTAAGAAGCTGGGAATTTAGATTGTGAAGGGTAAGAAGACTAGACTTGGAATCAGAGGGCCTGAGTTTCCGTCCCGGTTTTGTCACTCATAAGGGAGTTTATCTGAGAATGTTAGCCAAAAATGTACATGAGTCTTAGTCTCCTCATCTATACAATAGGGTTGATAAAACACAATATTTGCTTTGTATTTGCTATGTTCCAACCAGTTACCAAGCACATTGCCACCTTAACTAAATTATAATGGGACCACCTGATATCACACATCTCCTAATATGATAAACATATTTAGTATACAGCATCACTTATGAAGCATTTTTGTCCAGAATATTTGAACTTAAATAAGTCTCTTGACCTAACTTCTTCTTCTTTTTTTTTTTTTTACAAGAAAACCAGAGAGAAATAAACAGATTAAAACAATATCATGAAGAAAAAAATAGACAAATTCATAATTTGGGACATTCTTCGAGACAACAGGCCTCGCCCCTGAAAGTCATGAAATGGTGAAGGGCTAGTCTAGATTAAGATAATCTGAAAAGATGTACAACACGTGATTCTTGCTTGGAATGCAGTTCTAGAAAGCATCAGTTGGATAGGCAAAAACTAGAAACAACAATAGTACCTATAACCTGTCGGATGAATAAACATGTTTACAAAATATATATAATGGAATATCCCACAGCAGTACAATATTCTGTGTTGAAACCCCTAGGTGATGGTACCCACCTGTCCCACCTCCACCCGAAGCCTCACATGGGCTAATTTTTGTAGACAACAGGAGAAGAGCACTGACTAGCTGGATCAATAATCCATTTGTTTGAACCAATAAGTAGCTGGAGGCAAGGCCTAGTAGGAGAACTTGAATTTGCAGCTCTGGGGAGCTAGGGTTTCCAGTCTTGGCAAATCCCAACCTTGATTTACCAAACTGGAGATGCATGGGCATTGCAGAACATTCCAGGAAGAAGTTCTGGAACTTCCCAGAGAGCAGAGTAGAGGGTACCATGCAAATCTTGGGCCTGCCCTGGACATGCCAGGTGTCTTTCTACCTTGGGCTTGCGTTCTCCAGGCCGATGTCCACACATACCCATTGAATTAAGAACTTGGGCTGCACTCTCTTGGGTCAGTTGTTGGCACAGTCTGCTTCGGGATCTCATGAAGCCAGTCAAAGCCTGGGTGGCACCATGTTGATCACAGGACACATTCATTCATCCACAGTGCCAGTGAGGGCTCAGCCACAAGTATGCAGCTGGGATTCAGACCCGAGCCCTTGCTCTCAGGGTTGCCTAGAGTTCCTGCAACTGGACAAACGGGTTATCCTAAAATGGGGAAGCTGTTCCACCATAAGCATGAATGGCCCTTTAGGGGATCCAGGTGCGCCATTTAGACCAGGATGGGGGACCCTGCCTCGGTGGCTCCTATTGCCCTCAGGCCCACGAAGCATGCAGGCCCCTACTCCCTCTGCCAGGCGAGAATGCTTTCCACCATCTAAAACAGCATTTGCTCAATGAGGCTGGAAGAAAGTCTATAAAATGGAGAAAGTCATTCAAGGTGACTTTCTTCTCACCTCCAAAATAAGATTTCCTGCCAAGATTTCAAACTTTTTCAGACTTGAAGTGAGAGCATGAGAAAATCAAGAGATCTTGCAATCTGAAGGGATCACAGATAAGGCAGAGGAAGCCATTCTGAGGAAAGGTTCCATGGGGATTTCCCTGGAAGGATTTTCTGGAGAGTTGGGGTTTAGGCTGGCCGAGTGCCATGTCAAAAGGAATGAGGTCTCCTGGTGGGACGGGGCAGGCTTCAGAAAAGTATGGGGAGGCCCGCAGTGGAAGGAGAGGCAGCTCTTCCTTTCTGCCCGCAATGCCCAGGCAGTTGTGGTCCTGAGGACTAAACTGGTTTTTCAGATTCTACTTCTTCCATTCCTGGCCCTTTGTCTGATGATCAGAGCTACCCAGATTGTAAAGAGTTTCATCCAAGTGTTGCTTGGACCCAAGAGGGGCTGTTAACCAAGACCACGCTCCTCTTGCTTTGGAGACTGAGGCAGACAAATAACAGATGAGAGAGTTCTTATATAGTTCAAATGCAAGACGGCCCAAAAAGAACTCCAAGGAGGCTGGCGAGCAGAGCGGGGCAAACATGAGCTTGATAGCCCGTGCCCAGCTGAAGCTGAAATACAGAACGCCGAGGATAATAATAGCAGACACTTACTGCATGCCGGCTTTCATTTATTAACTCATCTAATCCACACAGCTACCCTGTGAGGCAGTTACTATTAATAAACTCAGTTACAGGCGAGAAACGAAGGCACTGAGACATTGACTCATTTAGCCCAAGGTCACATCCACGGCGGCACAGAGCCGGGTCTGAAACACCTGGAAGTCAGTTTCAGAGTCGGCACTGCTGGCCACTCCCCTTTCTCACTTGCTCTCGCTCTGAGTCAGGGACCCATGTGTCTGTTTAACAGTGGAAGGTGGGCTCCGATTCCTGGGCCACACAGGGATGTAAAACAGGATGCAGGAAGCCAGCCCCACACCCCAGGGAGGGAACCACCATCCCGAGGGGAGGAACCACATTCTCTCCGTGCGTCTTCCCATGAAGCACAACCCCAGATGAGGTGATCCAAGCAAGCCCCGCCTCTGGTTCAATGATATCCAGGGAAGGAAAAGAGGCTCAAGGTCATTAGTCATCGGGGGAAATGCAAATCAACACCACAGTGAGATACCACTTCACACCCTCTAGGACGGCTAGAATCAGAAAGATAGAAAATAAGTGTTGGCGAGGAGGTGGGAAAATGAGAACCCTCACACAATGATTGGGGGGAATGTATAAGGGGGTGTGACCCCATTGAGAAACAGTCTGACAGTCTGCCAAAAAGTTAGATACAAAGTTACCAGATGACCCAGCAAAGAGAGGAGGGGTTTCTTGGGACTCAGGGAAGAGGGGTCTCGGGAGTAATTACTTAATGGATTACAGCGTTTCTTTTTGGGCTGATGAAACTATTCTCAAACTATATAGAGGTGATCCTTGCACAGCTTTGTGAATGTATTAAGTCCCACTGAATTGTTCACTTTAAAATGGTTGATTTTACTTTACCCGAACTTGACCTCAACTTTTTGAAAAAGCAAAAAGAAAGCATAAAGTGTAGAAGAGGGGAGAAATGTAATTTGGCATCTGGTCTTCTGAAAACATGAGCACTTCGGTGGACCATGGCTAAGCACAAGCCGCGGGTGCCATCATAATGATGACCAACACATGTATGGTGCGCTTCCCCCCATCCCGCCCCGCCGGGCACGGCCCTAGCGCTTCCCTAGGATTGACGCATTTGCTCCTCATCACCATGAAGCGAGGCTGGGGGTCTATATGGCACACTACACACTGCACACTACACTATACACTAGCAAAGGGCAGAGCTGGGATTCCAACCGAGGCACTCTACTCCAGAGTTCATGCCCTCACCCAAATAACCCGACTTTCCGCAGTAATCATGATAACGTTGAGGATCACAAGAGCCAACATTTAATGGGTTCTGAGTGTGTGTGTCAGGTATGTGCTAAGAAATGTGCTTACTCTCTCATTCCATGAATATTTGTTGTATTCTGTGCTGGTTGCTTCGGTAGGCAATGGGTCACGTCAGTGAGCAGGATAGGCGAGGTCCCCGTGCTCATGCAGCTGACATTCCAGGAGGGAGAGACAATGCACAGATAAATGTGAATATTACATCAGGCAAAGAGAAAACAAAGTAAGGAATAGGGCTGGAGGGAAGCTAGTGCAGCAGGGAGATCCAGGGAGACCGCTCTGAGGAGATGACATTGAGCAGACTTGAAGGAAGGGAGGGAGAAAGATGGACAAAGACCCAAAAGGAGGATGGTTCTGGCCAAGGGGCCAGCAGTACCCAGGCCCTGCGGTTAGAGCAAGCTCAGAGAGCGGCAGGCGTTCTGTGGGGTGGGGTGTGGGGATGGGGGCCCGAGCATGGGTGGCGGCCATTGGAGTAATGGAAAGAAGTCAGAGCACATGGGGACTTGCAGGCCATGACGAGCAATTCAGAAGTTACTCTATCGAGAAGCCACGTCCTATCTCACTTAACTCTCACAAACAACCCTACGAGACACCCACACTGTTATTATTATCCCTGTTTTATAGAAGAGTGTGAAGCACCGAGGGGTTGGGCAAGAAATTCAAGATTCCACAGCTAGGAAGTCTGGGGCTAGGAAGTCTGACCCAGGTCCTGTGATCCCAGAGCCCAAAACCTTAAACAAACAAACCAAAACTCTGCTGCAGAACGCTTGCCACTACCCGCTCAGACTCAGGCTGCACTAGTTCAAGCTCCCAGGAGAAGCACACATACTTCTCACGCTCTGTGTTTGAGGCAGAGCCTTGAAGATGCCCAGAGAGAGATGGGGACAGTGACATTAGCCTTGGCACAGGGAATCCCAGCTTAATCCTCAGCCTTCGAGTTAGGTCAGACTCATGGCCCCAGTTTACCAGCAAGGAAAACTGAGCTACAGTGCTTTAAGTTGCCACAGGTTCGAAGGTGGTCAGGTGGTAGAGCTGGAATTTGGACCCAGTCAGTCTCAGATGAGAGCCAAGGTCACCAGTAGCACCGGCCCTGCCAGCATTATATTCCATGAATTTAAAATGCCATCTCTGGGAGTCTGGATGGCTCTGTCGGTGAAGCATCTGTCTTCGGCTCAGGTCGTGATCCCAAGGTCCTGGGTTCAAGTGCCCGCAGCAGGCTCTCTGCTCAGTGGAAAGTCTGCTTCTCCCACTGTGCGCCCCCCGCCATGTGCACTCTCTCTCAGATAATCTTATTTTAAAAATAAAAAATAAAATAAGATGCCATGTCTTCTCCCCACTTAATGTACCCCCTTCCTCTGGGAAGGGAGAGACCACTGCTTCTCCTCTTACACCCAGCACCTCTTCCCAGTCAGGTGAAATCCTCAGAGTTTTCTTTCCTCCCTGCCCTCAGCCCCATCATCTGCTGCCATATCCTGCCAAGCTGCCTTGAACCTACTCATGCCCTCTCCTCCACACCCAGTACCCCATTGCCTCTCGTTCTCTCACTCACAAACTGGAAATGTAAAGACAATCGGACATGGCCCCACCCTCAACGAGCTTTCTGTCCAGCAGAAACCAATGAGTAGACAATTCGTATGCAATGAATAAGTCCATGGGAAAGGTCACACCCACAAGTGGGAGTTGGTGAGGGTGGACATTGAGATGACTAGAGGAAGTCAGGGAAGGCTTCCTGGGGGAGGTGACACCTGAATTGAGACCTGCAGGATGGTAGAGACAGTAGTTGCTAACCAGCTCATTCACAGCTCTCCTCTCTGCTATTTGGCCCTGTACACTGGTCCTGCCTCCCCAGCCCCAAGCATCCAAGAATCCTGTGCTCTCCATACTCTCCACCCTACAACTTGTGCTCAGACAGTAATTGGAAGGCAAGAAGCAACTGTCCACAGACCTAGGTTCAAATCCCCATTCTGACACAACTCAATAGCCTTGGGTGGGTTGGTCAACCTCAATAAGCCTTCCTTTCCTCAACTGCAAAGTAGTGTTGGAAGAATTAGCAATAACAGATGTCAGCCTGGTTGGTGCTTGTTGCTTACTAAGGGGTTGCTTTAAAAAAAAAAATTTATATAAATTCAAGTTAGTTAGCATGTAGTGTATTATTAGTTTCAAGGGTAGTATTTATATATTTTTAAAGATTATGTTTGTTTACTTGATGAGAGAGAGAGACAGAGAGAGAGAGAGTGTACACAAGTAGGGGGAGCAGCCAAGGCAGAGGGAGAAGCAAGTTCCCCGCTGAGCAGGGAGCCCGATGCGGGTTTTGATCCCAGGACCCTGGGATCATGACCTGAGCCAAAGGCAGATGCTTAACCAATGGAGCCACCCAGGTGCTTCTCAGAGGTAGTATTTAGTGATTCACCAGTTGCATATAACACCCAGTGCTTGTCACATCACGTGCCCTACTTCATGCCCATCACCCAGTCAGCGTATCCCCTCACTCTTCAGTGGATACCCCACCATATCCCCTAGTGGCTACCGTACTGTATCCCTTCCAGCAACTCTCAATTTGTTCCCTAGAGTTAAGAGTCTCTTACGGTTTGCCTCCCTCTCTGTTTTAATCTTATTTTATTTTCCCTTATGTTCCGCTATATTTATCGGTTTTGTTTCTGAAATTCCAGGTATGAGTGAAGTCATATAGTATTTGTCTTTCTCTGATTGATATGGTTCGTTCTGCCTAAAATACCTTTCCCTTTCAAACCTCCATTTATTTAAGAAATCATCCAAGATCCAAGATTTGGAATTATTATCTCCTCCTCCAGACCCATTTCACTTCCATTAGTGTGTCTCTCAGAGTCTGCCTTGCACGAGTGACTTTAGGTATGTCCAAGTCTACGACTAGAGAGATGCTCAGCTCAGGAGAACAGTAACTGCGTTTTGTTTATTTTTAACCCTTGGGTCTCAGCCCAATCTCTGGCTCATGGCTGGTGTTTATCAGATGGAAATCTGAACCAAATCCTATCTTGAGGAATGTCTGGGGCAACTTGAGTGGGAACGTCATGCTGGCCACGAGCCACAGCAGGGACAGGCGGGGGACCAGAACCCAATGGTTGAATGTGCAAAGATGAGGGTTCAGTCGGGGGACATAGGTCAGAGCCAGAAAAGGTGGAAAAGACAGAAAAGAGGAGGTAGAAAGTAATAAAACAGACTTGCTTCGAATTGTTTGAATTTATGAATGGACGTTATTTTGCTTCGTATTTAAAAAAAAATCTACAAATTGGAAATCCCAAAAGAAGACATTTAAAGAGACTTTAAATATATGTTTTTTAAATGGCCAAAATTGGGCCACCTGGGTGGTGCAGAAGGTTGGACGTCCAGCTCTTGGTTTCGACTTGGGTCATGATCTCAGGGCTTTGAGAGCAAGTCCCAGGTTGAGCTCCATGCTCAGGGCAGAGTCTGCCGGGATTCTCTCTCCCTCTCTCTTTGCTCTCTCTCTCCCCTACTCTTTCATGCTCTCTCTCTCTCAAATAAAGGAATCTTTTTAAAAATGGCCTAAATGACTAGAAATCAAAAATTAAAATTACTGAGGGTTGCTGGTAGGGAGATGGTGGGGATGGGGTAACTCGGTGATGGACATTAAGGAGGGCACGTGATGTGATGAGCACTGGGTGTTAGATGCAACTGATACATTATTGAACTCTCCATCTGAAACCAATGATGTATTATACGCTGGTTAATTGAATTTAAATGAAAATAAGGCAAAATTAAAATAAAACACAAGATCTCGGAGTGGTAAAGACAAAAAGCAATGTATGTACCCCATCAGTACCCCACCCACTTCTGACAGGATGTAAACTGATCCAACATTTAAGATATATATACCCTTTGATTCTATAATCTTACTTCTAGGAACTTCTTTAAGGGAATTATCAAGTAAGTGGGTGATAGTATATACAAAAAGTTTTATTACAGCGTGGCCTATAATAATAGCAAAAAGTGGCAAACCACAAATGCTCAATGACAGGAGGCTGTTGAATGAATTATGGCACAATATTACGGAGCCGTAAAGATGAATGCGACTAATTTGTATTTCTTAACATTGAAAGATGTTTGTGCGATAGGAAAAATGAAAAAAGCGGTGACAAAATGATAATGGGATCTTCTTTGTGTATTTGAATGTCTATCTATAAATGGAGAGAGAATTTTAAGTCTGGAAGAATATCTCCTATATCCAGGGCATGCTTTATGTTTTTTCTTCAGATTTATTTATTTGACAGAGAGAGAGAGAGGTAGCGGGGGAAGGAGCAGAGGGAGAGACTCTTCAAGCCAACTCTGTAACTCTGTGTTCAGGGTGGAACCCCACACGGGGCTCAGTCTCACTACCCATGGGATCCTGGTATGAGCCTCAACCAAGAGTCAGACGTCTAACCAACTGAGCCACCCCGGTGTCCCATACCTTCTAATTTTTCCGTAGTAACATAAAATAAATAAATAACTAGTGAGCCATGTGGCTGCTTCTCTCCATGCCATGCCTGCCCTGAGCTCACTGGAGAGATCCCAGGTACATGGCCGCAAGAGGGCCAAGGACAGAAAATGGGGTGTCTCCTCATATGAACAGGTTTGTGAGAACAGAGGTGGGGTTGTCCCACAGATCTGCTCTGGAATTAGGATCACACACTCAAATGAGCAGTCAGGACAGCCCATGGTTCTACTCCACAAAGCAAGGGTGGGCCACAGGGAGAGAACAGAATGTTAAGACCCCTTCCCCTAGGAGGTCACTAAGTCAAGACCTAATCATTACAGCCAGTCATTACCATGTCAGGCTTCCCCATGCTCCGACAAGAGAAACCTCCTATCAGCTTTGATATTAAGCAATCACCAGCCGGGGTTAGAATTCCTCCCCTGCCCCAGGTACCTCTGTGAGCCAGGAAGTCCCTAGGAAGCAAGCTCCAGGCACCAGCATGTATTTGAAGTTAAGTCCTTGGGTTTGAACTTGCTCTGTGCTGCAGGGAAGTGGAGAATTTTCTGGAAGAATGGAGAAAGCAGAAAGGATGGAGTTCAGAGGAAAAGGTAGGAAGACTATTCAGTTAGGTCCCACTTCCTTAAGAGTCCACTAGAATTTTGTCTTCCACTATTCATTGACAATTAACACCTCCTGTTCAGTACTATCGTCTTTTCCCGTCTTTTCTGGCATCTCCTAGCATACTATCTTGTTATGTTGATCACATCCCCTTTCACCGGTCTCCTTCTCTCTCACCCCTTCAGGACCAAGAGCCCTGGGCACAGCATTGACTCCGTGGGCACGTAATTACTGAGAGCTCTCTATGTGCCAGGCACAGGCATAGGTACTGGAGAGCCCGCTGTGAACAGGGCAGCCATCTCTGAATACACATTCTAGTAGATGAATACAATATACGATAAGTACACATGAGAATATGACATGAGATACTCATTCCATGCACACAATTTCATCTATATTTGCTCAGCAATTCTTGGTAAGAGAAAGATAAGAACTCCACCTGCCAAGCAATTGTACCACATTCCCTTCAGTGCGCCTGAGACGAGAGAGAGAAACCTGCCCCCTCCCCTGAGGATCTCCCCACACTCAATGGATTCTGACGTTAATGCAGTTTTTCATAAAGCGTCACTCTTAAATGAAACCGACTGCTTCATCTGGTGTCTGACCAAAGGAAACAGTGATCTGTTCCAGCTTGGAGGAAAAATGGTTCTGTCAAATTTACTGAGAGATGGTATGTGGTTTTTCAACATGGTGTCTCCCTGGGGGAGGTTTCAAGGGTTACATTGATTGCACGAGATTTCTGCAGTACGCATGGACTTTAGACTTAATCTCTGATCAAGTTTGACTTCCCTGCATGTATGCTGTCTGCTAACCCATCCACTACCTCTACAGCATTTTTTTACGTCAGTAACTCCTCCATATACCAAAACTAGGGGGATGAATTCAAAGACGTACCATCTCAAAGAGTAACCAATACCTTATATTCACAAGTTGTCCATCTACAAAGTATTTTACGATGTTGGTCTAATGCTTTCTCTGCTTAGCCTCGCTGCTCCTTTTCTGATCATTGTCCTTCCTTGCACCCTTACATTCAGGAGATGCGCTTTCCCACACGACAACCCCGAGTTCTGAATGGGAGCTCTGGTTGAAGAGGGACCGCCAGCCCATGCTGAGCTGATCACGGTATCTCGTTCCTTGTCCCCTTGACTAGCCGGTGGAAGAGCGCCCTGCTCCAGCTCGGTCGGTCAAAATTCCAGGATTTGTCCAACCGGAAGGAAAAGAAGAGACGCAGACATTTCTGATAGGGAATTCTGCGATCTGGGATATGGGGCCGCAGCTGGACATGCGTGTGTGGCCACACGGAGGAAGCAAGTTGGAGAACACGTATGTTCAGATGGGAGCAGGAATGAGAGGAACGGAGAGACAGCCTCGGGAAGCAAGTCTTCCTGCCCTGAGGATACATGAGATTTCCTAATAGGTTCTTTTTAAGCTGAGCTAGTTCAAGGAGGCTTTTGGTCGCTTGCGACCGGTGCCCAAGATACTCCTTTTTGGGTATCTTCTCGTCTGCTCTTCTCCGCGAGGAAGTTGCCCAGCAAGGTTAAGTGAGCTGTGCCGTATCCCTCTGCTACTGGAGAGAGCAGCAGGAATTTAAACACTGCTTCAGACCAGCGCTTGGCGTCTTTGACGCTCAGAAGAGGTTCCCCTGCTTGTGATCTCATCCCCTCTCACAGGCGTCTTGCACTCCCTGCCTCTTGCACAACACCAAGCCACCCTTGTTCTATCCCTGATCCAAGCCCTCAGTGACACACAGTCACGGCGGAGACTCCTCCCCAGGACTCCCGCCCACCTTCCCTTCCCCCCCCCCCCCCTGCCCCCTCTGCGCCCCCCCCCCCCCCCCCCCCCCCCGGGCCTCCGCCCCCCCCCCCCCCCCCCCCGGCTCTGGGGGCACGTGGCTCTCTGTGCCAGGAGCGCCTGCCTGCCATTCTGCCCACCTCGGAGGCCTGGCACGGTCCTCCAGTCCCCACGCAACTGGGTAGACGAGCTGCCACCCGCCAGTCTGGGCAGAGCCACACCTTGTTCTTAGCTTCGCCCTCAAATCTCCTCCGATAAAGGCAAATGAGGCACCAGGCTCATTCTAATTCTCATCCTCTACCTTTCAAAATAGAGGTTAGTGGGGATGGGGACAGTAAGGAGTGGTCTCTCTCTCTCTCTCTCTCGCCCCAGGCACAATGCCTGGCCCATGGCGGGGACGCAGTCCACATCTGTCGAGAGGACAAACAAGGGTATCTGGTGGATGAAAGCTGATGCAAATCTGGAGCGTCCATACTTCGTGAATAATCAGCATCCGTTTGGGGGTCGACCAAAGCGTTGCTGGGAAGTCAGCAATAGCTGAATGGGCAAATCTGAAATACCTTTTCAGAGATTCATCTTCACTCTTTGTACCCAATTAACGCGGAGCCATTAGTCCTTCTGAAGCTGCCAGGATCTATTAAGCCGTTTAACTTCTATCAGGCACTTCAGGATAAGTCCCAAGGGCATTTTTTTTTTTAAGGCCTGGGCAGCCAAAGTTTAAATGACTTAAGTGGTGAGCTTTCTATCACTCCCACTGGGAACCCATCCACCCAAGCAAAGCTCTGACAGGAGGGAGAAAGTTCCCCAAGCGTAGACTGTAATCAGTCTCAACCCTTCAGGAAATCAGTCTGGGGCTCTTCCGCAGGGCTGATCTTCTGAATAACTGGAACAGGAAACCACCCTCTGTGGGGTGATTGGAATCATCCTAGGAAAGTCCCCAGGCCTCAAGGATACCCCTGAGCAATCCGCTATGATGCCTGAAATTCCCTCCATTAATCAGTGAAATATTTCTTGAGCACCTACTAGGTGCCAGGCGCTTGGAGTCTGACTTGAGACATGGCAGGTTTGTTATTTTGAGTTAAGTTAGGCTTTATGCTGAGCTCCAAAGTGAACGTCCCTTTGATGGTAACCCACTAGGCATTTTCAGGCATTCATGACCATTCTCCCAAGGAGATGACTGAGGCAAAGAGCAGCTACGTGGGTGGGGCTGTGGGACAGACAAGGGTGCCAGCTGCGGAAGAAGCAGAGCCCTGTGGAATACAGGCTGACACCCTGTGAGTGAGCGGCCACCGTGGGCGAAGGGGCCGATTCTATCCCCCCAGCCTGCAGCCCCAGGGAGTAGCTAGGTCTGAGAAACCTGCACAGTGAGTGCCACAGGCCTGTCCCACTTTAAATTCTATCCAGAAATGCCCTGATCCAGAAATTGCATCAGGGGTGTAGAAGCAGAACTAAGCCTCCTGGGTTCTTTAAACCATGGAAGCAAAACTCATTCAGTCAGGGCCAGCTCCAAACTGCAAAACAGCCATGATAATAACGCGACAGCTTGGGCCGTCATTCGTCAGACCTACCGGCGGCCAGGCACGGTACCACCTGTTACAAATAACCGGTTGTTCTCAGGAATGTAGAGAGTGTGCATTTATAGGAAACTGAGGCTTGGAGAAGCTATTTGCTCAAGGCCACATAATCTCAGGAGACGAGATCGGGTTGCAACACAGACCCCGCACACCTCCAGAAGCAGTGCTCGTTAAGGCTGGGCTCCATGCTCACCGGCTGCACAAAGCACATTTTTACTGCCATCCTTGTCTAGAGGCAACCTGAGTGATCCCGTCAGAACTTGGGAAGGGGAAATAGGTTTGCCCTCGGAGAGCTGATGTATAAAATAAAGTAACAGTGAAGTTTTACTTTAAAGAGCTGGGCTGGCTCAACGTAACCTGAATAAGGGAATGGAGAGAGGGAGTGTGCTGGGGTATCTGCGTGGCCCATTTGGTTGAGTGCCTGACTCTTGGTTTTGGCTCAGGTCACGATCTCACAGTGGTGAGTTCGAGCACTTGCATTGGCCTCAGAGTGGAGTCTGAGACTCTTTCCCCTCTCTCTTCCTCCCCCTCTGCTCTGTCTCATAAGTAAATACACACACACACACACACACACACACATACAAGAAAGAAAGGAAAGAAGAAGGGAAGAGGGAAGAGTGTTAAATGGTCCATTGGGGTATCCTGCAACAGGTGAAATCCGGGCACGTTTTCCGCATTTTTGGCCCTGTCCTGTTAATACAAAAAAAGAAAGTCCTAGGCGGTGAGGAGATGGGTTTCCTTCTGGTAGAGACAGGTGTATCAGGAAGCATCACAACCGGATGAAAAGAGCCACCACCACCTTCCAAACTGGTCTCCTCCCCCTGGGGGCTCTTTGCCCACGGTGAGCGGCTCAGTGGCCACAGCTCTCTGTCCTTGATGGTCACAGCTGTAATAACTGAACAAGCTTTAACTGTGATTCTTCATCCCCTCTCAGGAACTTTGGGACTGGTGCCTCCGGCAGACCACCAGCAGGCCAGAAGGGGGAGCGGGGGTGGGGAGGCACCTGTGAGGGCCGTTGGCACACGGAGCCAGCCGGTCCCAGGCAGACCAGCTGGAGAGTGTGACTCCAGCCTTCGCAGGTTTGTTATTTTGAGCTAAGTTGGGCTTTATGCGGAACTCGGAAGGAATGTCCCTTTGAGAGTAGTCCATTAGGCCTTATCAGGCATTCATAACCATTCTCCCAGAGACCGTTGAGACAGAGGGCAGCTACGTGGATGGGGTTGTGGGACAGACAGGGGTGCCAGCTGCTGGAGAAGCAGAGCCCCCGGGTCTCCTGGCCTTCCTCAGATGGTTACAGGCCCTGCCAACCTCCCTCCTCAGGAATCTAGGACCTTCGAGCTGGCCCTGGCCTGCTGGCCTGCCCTCCTCACGAGAAACCCAGGGAGACCTGTTACCCACAGGAGTGGGTGTGCATCCTGTCAGACTTCTTTCCATTCCCTCTACACTCTGCCTTCTGAGGTTTCACACACCGTCACCTGAGAAACTAGTTGTGTGTTACCTTTCCCAGGCATTAAAAATAAAAACATCTTTTCTGAAGCATTAAAAATCATTATAAATTTTATTATATAATAATACATATGTATAACCATATTACTAAATGTAATATTGTATATAATTTATACATACATTATAAATATTATGTAGTTATAATTAAATTCCAGAAATTTTCAACATTTAAAAAAGAGAGGATATCATGAACTCCCAATCCTCATGGCCTAGTTTCAACAATAATCAAAATTTTGCCGATCTGGTTTCATCCATCCCTCACACTTGTTTACTCAGCATTTTTAGAATAAACACTACAGGACGTACGGCTTCACCCACAAACACTTGAGTATGGGTCCCTCACAGGTAAGCATATTTTAAAAGACATAGCCATAATGCCGTTATTAACAAAGATAACAAATGATCTGGTAGCATTTTCCATTCTGGACTCGGCTGATTGTTTGCTCTAGGTGTTGGTAGCTAGTCCCTTTATAGCCAGATTGTTCTGCAAACTGCTAAGAAAGATTTAGAGCGATGGGATGGCTAATGGAAATAAAATGCCAGCCACCTACATAATTTCGTATGTTCTAGCCACATTAAAAAAGTTTAAAAAAAGCAGGCGAAGGGGATTAAGAGTACACTGGCCTGGATGAGCACTGAGTAATAGATGAGAGTGTTGAATCACCATCTGTAACACCTGAAACTAATATAACACTGTATGTTATGTTAACTACATTGGAATAAAAAAAAAAAAGTTAAAAGGAATAGGTGAAACTGTTTTTAATAATTTAATTTAATGTGAAATAGCCAAAATATTATTTCAAAAGGTGATTGATATAAAAAATTATGAGATATTTTCTATTCATTTTTATACGGCATTTTCAAAATTGGATGTGGGTTGGGCACTCAAAGCCCATCTCAATCAGAATAGCTACAATTTGAGTGTTCCAGGGCCACATGTGGCCGCCATATTGGATAGGGCAGATGGAGACACTTGTTTAGATTCAGTTTTAGATATTTTATGGAGAAGAATACTTTGTAGGTGCTTTGTAGTTGTAAATTTCCTGTTTTGAAATGCCCAGATAGTTTAGCATGCCCTGATGGTCAATTCTAAATCCATGATATCACCAGGGGTTACAAAAGTCATGATTTTCTAATTCCATTATTCCTTCTGCATTCACTGGGAAGGAGTCTCACATAAAGATGAACTCTACCTTATCAGCTCTTTGGCTTCTCTGAAATGTAGTTCACACAGGGAATGTGGATTGCATGTTTATTCTTCTTTTTACCACTTTTCAGAGAAATGAATTGGTACCCAAACTACCTTGAATGGAGACCAGGAAGGATTCTCTTTTTATCATTATGAATTCCTAGTCTTCTGTATTTTTACCTTTTGATATATTGCAGTCATTATTCTTTTTGATACTAAAAATGTCCCACCTTCAGCTGGTAGGACACTCTAGCGGGCTCCTGGGCACTTTTTGCCTATGCTTTCTGGCACAATCCCATAGGATCATCTTGAATACTTCTACCTTCATCAGTAATTAGCTATTTCTCTAAGAAGCCTTGGTGCCTCTCAGTGTTCCAGGCATCTTTAAAGGATTCCCCTTGGGAGGATAACATAACCTAGAAGATTTGAATAAAACTAAGAATCGGAAGCACTGAGATAAGAAACAGGACAAAGGGCTTCTTCTTTTCAGAAGAAGAAGAAGAGTAGGATGCGAGGAGAAAGGGAGGTTTCAGAGGTTCTTGCAAACCTCTACCTCCCTGCTCATCCCTTTCTCTGAATTTCTACTCTCCATACCCTCTTCTCTAAGGAACTAGAACTTTTTTAAAAAATATTTTGTTTATTTCTTTATCAGAACATGCAGGGGGAGTGGCAGAGGCAGAGGGAGAAGCAGACTCCCCGATGAGCAAGGAGCCGGATGTGGGACTTGATGCCAGGACCCTGGGATCATGACCTGAGCCAAAGGCAGACACTTCACCAGCTGAGCCACCCAGGCGTCCCAGGACCAGAAGTTCCTATTGCTATTTGGTGCAGGTGAAAGCTCAGTCAACTCAGAACCCAGGGACCCCACCTGACCTCCCTTTGCAAAGGGCCCAGAGCCTTTGTCCAAAGTTGCCTCACTTCCCACCCAGCCCTTCCTGAGCCAACTCCCTGATGTCTCCCGGAGAACACAGCCGGCATCATCCCAATGACATCAGGGAAACTCCTATTTCCAGCAGTTTCTCCTTCAGCTGCAAAAATGTGCAGCGGTAGACAGGGTGTGGGCTTTTGATGTCTCTGCAGGAAGCAGAGTTGTTTTCTCAGCACCGGGTCTGAGAGCATCTTCTGTGAGATCTGTAGTTGCTCAGCTGCTCTGGGGCCCTCCCACCCTCTCACCCTGTCCACCACCACACCCGATGGGCCAGGGAGGGCAGACCCCACACCACGTGCTGGGTGTAAGGGAGGACAGAGGACCAGCAGAGCCACTGAGCGGTGAAAGGCAACGGAGGCTGGTGAGGGGGATGCCTTATACTTCTTATGGTTTTCCTGAGTGTTCTTTGTTTCTCCCACCACTTGCTCAAAAAGACAATAAACACCACCACACTTAAAAGTACATCAGGGCCGCCTGGGTGGCTCAGTGGGTTAAGCCTCTGCCTTCGGCTCAGGTCATGATCTCAGGGTCCTGGGATCGAGCCCCGCATCGGGCTCTCTGCTCAGTGGGGAGCCTGCTTCCCTCTCTCTCTGCCTCCCTCTCTGCCTACTTGTGATCTCTCTCTCTCTCTGTCAAATAAATAAATAAAATCTTTAAAAAAAAAAAAAAAAAGAAGGTACGTCAGCTTAAGAGAGCCCCTCAGTGCCTGTCACAATCTACCAGGGTGTTCGTGCATCTGGAACAGCCATTCCATATCGTTTCCATAGTTTACTGCCACTACCAGATAAAAATGGTTTGGGGTTTTTTTTTGTTTGTTTTTTTGGATTTTTTTTTTTAAGATTTTATTTATTTATTTGACAGAGAGAGGGATCACAAGTAGGCAGAGAGGCAGGCAGAGAGAGAGAGGAGAAAGCAGGCTCCCAGCTGAGCAGAGAGCCCGATGCAGGACTCGATCCCAGGACCCTGAGATCATGACCCGAGCCGAAGGCAGCGGAGCGGCTCAACCCACTGAGCCACCCAGGCGCCCTGGATTTTCTTTTTTTTAAGATTTATTTATTTATTTGAGAGAGAGAATGCTTGCTCAGTGGGAAGGAGCCGAGGGAGAGGGAGAAAGAGAATCTCAAGGAGGTTCCATGCCCAGTGGGAGCCGAGACGGGGCTCCATCTCTCCATCTCACAACTCTGAGATCATGACCTGAGCCGAAATCAAGAGTAGGATGCTTCACGGACTGAGCCAGCCAGGTGCCCCAGACAGAAATATTTTTATTCCAAATCCTAATCTTAACCCCAGAAGACAAAGAAAGAAGTCCCCCGCTTAGTAACACTCAGACACCTGCCGATCATGGCACATAGCTCAGAGAATAGTCACATTGGTTGTGGGCCTACTGTGTGCCTGGGGTGCTTTCCCAGCTGTTGTTTGCTCCTTTCAACAGTCCTGTAAACAAGGATTGTTACCCCATTGAATAGCTGGAGAAGGTGAAAATCCCTAGAAGCTAAGTCCTTGGCCCAAGGCCACACAGTTGGCTAGGTTCAGTCTCCATGTCCCCATGATTCCCTTTCTTCCCCATCTGCTTCTCCCTTTCTGACTCTGCAGGCAGAGCTAGCGGAGCCTCTTGGTCAATGAAACCTCTTACTTGGAACGAGAAAACCTGTAATACATTTCCTGTTCCTTTGAGACATAGAAATTAGATCATTATCATGGCTACAACATTATTAAAACCACCATACCACGGCTTCTACTTTAGACCTAAAGAAACGGACACCAGCTCTGTGATACGGTTAATAGAAACATGGCAAAATAGAATGAGTCAGACCATGTCCCTCTTCTGCTCAAATGTCTTCTCATCTCAGGGTACACATCAGTGTCCTTGTAATGGCATTCAAGGTCCTACATTGTTTCCTCCTGGTTCTTCTCTGCCTGATTCTGCTCCTACCATGTCTGGAGGGCACTTTTCCCATTGAGGTCCCCATGAGGGTGGTCTTCTGGGATTGTGCAGGCACAAGATGCTGCAAAACACCCCCCCACCACCACCCTTGCTCAGTCCACTCCAGCCATGTCAGCCTCCTTGCTCTCCCCTGACACCCAGTCCCACGCCCATGCCTGGGCTCTTGAACTTGCTGTTCTAGGGGCTAGTGAAGGGTGGAGACAAGATTCAAACCCAGGCATGGGGTCTGGGGCCCATGCCCTTCACTGTGATACCATACTGCCTTTCCCATTCAAAAGTTTTCACATTGGACTTCATCTTTCCCCTTTTCAGGGATGGATGCCTAATCATAGCAAAGAATATCCCTTCATTTTATAACCGCTAAATCATTTGTGGGTTTTCACATTCAATGCCATGGACAATGGGAAGAACTCCTCCTGCTGCTTCTCCAGTAATCAAGGGAAGGTCTCAAATGCAGGAAGCCTCCAAGCATTTCCTAAGGATTGCAGGGTTGTATTCCATTCTCTTATCTTAAGCCTTAGGAAGCTTGACCCTGCCATTACTTGAAACCTCTTTCAAAGGCTATGGATTCTTCATCCAGTCTTGGGAAGGTCCTGGAGGGATGAGAAGGGGGGGTACATGGTGGGGGCTATGCAGCAGTTGGTTCAGCGGCTATGCAGCGGTTGGTTCAGATGGGTACTCGGGTACACTTGGGTGACTGCCACATTTAGACTTGCATTGAGGATCAACCTGGTCCACTGGGTATAGATACCTTCCCTCAACCAGGCATTTGAGTTTCTTGTCTCACTTAATCTTTGCTTCGCCTTACGAAGTGCCTCTTAACATGTCCCCTTTACAAATGAGGAATCTTACCAATGTTCTAAGATTTGTACCTGGGCCTGATTCCAAAACTCATGAACTTTTCAACCAGCTGCCCTACCTTTTTCATCTGTAGGTAATCTTGGGGTGCCTGGGTGGCTCAGTGGGTTAAAGCCTCTGCCTTCGGCTCAGGTCACGATCCCAGCATCCTGGGATCGAGCCCCGCATCGGGCTCTCTGCTCAGCAGGGAGTCTGCTTCCTCCTCTCTCTCTGCCTGCCTCTCTGCCTACTCTCTCTCTGTCAAATAAGTAAAATCTTAAAAAAAAAAAAAAAAAAAAGAGTAGGTAACCTCTCCATCCTTCCCAACTCCCAATTTCTGGATCTATGGCACATTAAGTGTGCAAAAATACAAAGGCAGATAGTCATGCTTCATGTCTGAACAGTATCCTGTTAGCCTTAGAAGACACCCCAACAGGAGCTAGAATCTGGGATCCAATCAAGTCCAATGTTTATTTTTTTATTTTATTTTTTTAAAGATTTCTTTTATTCATTTTACAGAGATCACAAGTAGGCAGAGAGAGGTGGGGAAGCAGGCTCCCCACCAAGCAGAGAGCCTGATGCAGGGCTCGACCCAGGCACTCCAAGTCCAATGTTTATTATAATGTGCTACTATTTCAGACTCCAGAACATTATAGGTGATATTCAATATTTTTTAAATTTTAATATGCTTTAGGAAAAAAGTACAACCAGCACACCAAGCCTATTATTTAAACTATTAATTAGGATGAAGCTATGTTTTAGAAAGTCATCACAAATAGTAAGGAACTAATGGCACTGGTTCCCAGAGGTGGCCAAAGTCAAAACCACAGATGACAAATATGACAAACTTATATACTCCGATGTATAATGATCACAGTTCTGTCCTCGTCATATCCCAGCCAGGACACTGACATTTTAGTGAGTTGAGTTAATGGTTGTAAAACAGTACCGAATTCCCCTGCCAGAATGATCTCTTGCTGGCTTTTATCACTACCTAAAAAAGGGACGAAGGTTTCCTTTACTCTCACACATTAAAAATAAAGTGAAAACATAAAATAAAGAACGTTTTCTCCACTTCATGTGACATTTCATAGGCGATTTACTGAAAAACCACCTTTAGTGCTAGGAGAGTTTATGGGAAACCATAACCCACCCCAAGAATAAACAGTAAATGGAATGATAATTTTCTAGGAAGCGCTGTCTCTGTCTGCGGGAGCAGCAGCAATGAGCTGAGAGAGGTTTTTGGCAGCCCCGCAGGGCCCCGGAGAATCAGGAGTGGTGATTAAGAAAGCATGCATGAGTTTATCTCCGTGGGAGTGGGGTAGTGCCTCCTCTGAAGCATGAGCGTGTCCGTCTTATCTGGGGATTTCCTTTGGCATTACAGAAAATGATGCCGAGTGCCTCCATTCCCCGGAATAAGAGGGGAGAGGCCAGCCGGGGCGGCGACTCCATGGGGTCGGGATTCTCACGCTTGGCCGCTCTTACTGACCTGGGCTCTGAAGCCCTGGTGGAACCCTTCATCCTCTGCCTGGCTCGCTTTGCAGGGCAGCCTGAAACTGGAGGTGGAAGGCTGAGACCCCAGCCCAGGAGAAATGCACCCCTGCTTTGCACCTTCGTAAGTAAAAGCCATGGTCAAAGCACAGGGGTAGGTGGAATGTCTTTTAACAACGAGGCTGCTCTGGTGCGGAGATGTTTGTTGTAGCGTTGGCAACAGCAAAAGGTTGGAGACAACTGCATTGTTCATGAGTGGGAGACGGGCTTAGTGTATTGTGGTATGTCTGGTATGCCCTATGATGACATACAATGAAACTCTTTTCAAAAGATGATGGCAGATCTATGTGAATGGACAGAGAAAGATGCCCGATTGTGTAAATGGAGAAGATAAACCACAGAACTATACGTAGAGCATGATCCGATTTTCACATATTATATATAACTCTGTATGTCAACGTGTAGAGAAAGGTCTGGGAGAAAATCTGCCTGCTGGAGAGGGTGGGGCAGGGCTGTTTGATGAACTTGGGGTTGGGGGGTGAGAGATGTTTTGAGTGGTGCTGTCCCTCCTTTCAGGATCTAGCCAAGATTTGACCTAATAAGACAGTATTGGCAGATAGTTAATTCCAGGGACTGGGTTTGCCTAAGACAGCCCAGTGGATAGGCTGTGGAGATAAGATTTGAACCCAGCTCCTCTACCCCCCAAGCTGGTTATTTCCAGGACCCTCTCAAGGAAACCTGAAGTTTGGGTCCTTTGCCAGGACTGACAGGAATCAGTCCTTAGATACTGCCAGTGGGGCTCTCCCATTGACTATGGAGATGGTCAGACCCACTGTGTGTGGAGAATCAGCCAGCCTGGAGCAAAACTGAAGAGGGCTAGGCCAATTCCACCCCTCCTTTCCCCACACAGGGAGGGACTGCTTCCTCTTCTTTCTTCCACAGTATTCGACATCCCCCGTCCTGCTCATGAATTCCCTGGGGTCCACCTCTCTTCCCTGGGCATTTCCCTAAACTTAAGGGCTTCCCCTCCCTTTATTTGTTAGTCTTATTAAGTCATTCCTCAAAACCTTGCTCTCTGGGAGAGAAGCAGTAAACAAATTCCAGGCATCTCTGCCAGGCAACACATTTGCATGTTAACTGGTATTTTCTGGGAAAAACGCCTTACCCGGAACAAATCTGTCCATTCTTTCCACATGCCGTTTGTGAGCACCTACTCCAGGCCAGGTGCTGGGAACCGTAGTGAGGTCTGCCTGGTGGAGGAAGCCCTGCAGGGTCAGGGTCTAGCAGAGGCAGGGCTGGTAGGGGGATTTCAGACAAGCGAGCAGCGGTGCCCAAGATGCTTTGGAAAAATGAGCTTTGTGAATCAACAGTCAAAGCAGGCCAAGGAAGCACTGTTCCAGTGTCCATAGGACAGTGTGTTCCTAGTAACAGCCAATTTAGGGAGAAAAAAAAATTAGGTTCAAATCTCACTCCACCACCTACTCACTGGGTAACTTTAGGCAAATCTAGTCCATTGAACCTGCAATTTCCTCATGAGTAAAATAGGGATTAAAAACAGTGCATAGGACCTAGCCCCTGGGATTCTAGTCATACTAAGCAAGATGTATTGTAATTTGCTCCCCGTATCACAGTGTCCCAGATGAATGTTGTTAAGATGTCTCCTAGCTCTTCCAGGAAGGGTAGTGTGGCTTGTGGCTACTGCCCTCCCTCCTCCTAGGACCTGTGACCCGGGAGGCTGACATAGTTGTCAGGTGACAACCCCCAGTGGCAGATATTCAGACTCTGAGGCCAGGCATCCCGGTCCAACTGTGTGACCTCGGGCAGCTGACGTCACTTCTGAGGGCCCCAGTTTTCTCATTTTAAAATGCAGACAATAATAGAACTCACTCTATGGGCTTGTTGAGAGGATTGAATTCATGTAAAAGCTACACAGATGGTAAGCTCCTTGACATCCTTCTTGGTGATGATGATTTTTTGGATTTGACACAAAAAGAAAAGCAACAAAAGCAAAAGCAAACAAGTGGGACTATATCAAACCAAAAAGCTTCTGCAGGGCGAAGGAGACACTCTGCTAAATGGAAACGCAACCTACTGAATCAGAGAAAATACTTGAAAATCAACTATCTGATAAGGGGTTAAGACCCGAAATATATGAAAATCTCATACAACTCAATAGTAAATAAATAAATAACCTGATTAAAATGCAGAGGATCTGAAAAGTCCTTTTTCCAAAGAAAATAAAGAGATGGGCCAATAAGCCCATGGAAAGGTGTTCACCATCCCTTATCATCAGGAAGTGCAAATCGAAACCACAATGAGCTATCACCCCACACCTGCTAGAATGGCTATTAACAAAAAGATAAGAAATTAGAAGCATTGGTGAGGATGTGGAGAAAAGGAAACTCTCTTTCACTGTTGGTGGGAATGCAAACTGGTGCAGCCCATGTGGAAAACAGCATAGACGTTCCTGTTCTATTTCTGGGTATTTATCTAAAGGAAATAAAAACACTAACTCGAAAAGATATCTGTACCCCCATGTTCACTGCAGCATTATTAATAATAGCCAAGACATGGAAATAACCTAAGTGTCCAGTGATGGATGGATAAAGAAAATGTTATAGATACGTGTGTGTGTGTATGTGATTGTGGTTGTGTGTGCGTGTGTATATATATGTATTTTTATGTAACACATATATAGTGGACGATATTTATATAGCGGATTATATATTATACATGTTTAAAGGAATATTATTGAACCATAAAAAGAAGGAAATCTTATCATGTCTGGCAACATGGATGGACCTTGAGGACATTACGGTAAGTGAATTAAGTCAGAAAGAGGAAGACAAACACCATACGATTTCACCAACCTGTGGAATCTCAGAGCAAACAAACAACACTCCCTAAACTCCAAGCTATGGAGAAAGATTGGCGGTTGCCAATCTCTGGGAGGTGGAGGGCGGGCAAAATAGGTGAAGGTGGTCAAAAGGGACAAGCTTCTACTTAGAAACCAAATAAATCCTGGGGATAGAATACACAGCATGGCAACTATAGTTAATAATACCATACTGTATATTTGAAAGTTGCTAAGAGAGTACATCTTAAATGTTTTCATCATAAAAAAGGTGCCTGGGGTGGCTCAGTCAGTTAAGCCTCCGACTCTTGGTTTCATTCTGGTCATGATCTCAGGGTCTTGGGATGGAGTCCCACGTCGGATTCCCTGCTGAGCGGGAGTCTGCTTTCCCTCTTTCTCTCCCTCTGCCTGCTCGTTCTCTCTCTCTCTCTCTCAAATATATAAATTCATTTTTAAAAGGTTTTCATCATAAGAAAGACGATTTTTGTAGCTATGTGTGTTGGTGGATGCTGACTGGTTTACTGGAGTGATCATTTGACAATATATACACATATTGAATCATTATGTTGTACATCTGAAACTAATATAATGTTACATAGCAATTGTACCTCAATTATTAAAAAAAAAATCTATGTAAAATCCAGTGAACCATGCCTGATTTGGGTTGATCCAGTATGAGCTATACTTCAGGGACCCCTGAAGAAGGGTCACGCACTCAGTGATGAATAATGCTGTTAGGGCTGTGTGCTCATCACCCTGGTTGTTCGAGAATTTTGCTTCATTTCCTAGCAGAAGCGAGCCATGTACGAGCAATGCATGACTGATAGTCTCTAGCATACTGACTCTCTGACTATCGCGTTAGTCACAGATAAAAATGTGTCAAACCCCAAGATGTGAGGCTTTACCCTTTTTTTCTGCAAAAATGAATAAGGTCTAAATTACCAAATGAATAGTAGGCTATTAAAAAGAGCAAAGCAAGGGATTTTTACAACTCGTTCTGAGGATAAATAAAAACCAATGGAAGACAACTATTACAAAGGAGTTAAATTTAGACCTAAATGTGAGATCTGAAACCATAAAAATCCTAGAAGAGAGCACAGGCAGTAACGAATTCGACATCGGCCATAGCAACATTTTTCTAGATGCGTCTAAGGCAAGAGAAACAGAAGCAGAAATAAACGATTGGGACTCCATCAAAATAAAAAACTTCTTCACAGCAGAGGAAACAATCAACAAAACAAAAAGACGACCTACTGGATGGGTGAAGATATTTACAAATGATATGTCTGATAAGGCCTTAGTTTCCAAAATATACAAAGAACTTATACAACTCAACACCCCCAAAACAAATAATCCAATTAAAATTGGGCAGGAAACATGAACAGATATTTCTCCAAAGGAAACATCCAGATGGCCAACAGACACATGAAAAGGTACTCAGCCTCACTCATCATCAGGGAAATGCAAATCAAAACCACAATGAGATATCACCTCACACCTGTCAGAATGGCTAAAATCAAAAACGACAAGTGTTGGTGAGGATGTGGAGGAAAAGGAACCCCTTGTGCACTACTGGTGGGAATGCAAACTGGTGCAGCCACTGCGGAAAACATTAGAGAGTCTTCAAAAATTTAAAAATGGTATTATCACATGATCCAGTAATTATACTACTGGGTATTTACCAAAGAATATGGAAGCACTAATACTAAAAGGTCCATGCACCCTATGTGTATGGCAGCATTATTTAGGAGGAACCCAAGTGTCCGTTAGTAGATGGATGGATAAATAAGATGTCACACACACACACACACACAGACACACACACACACACACACACACACACACTGGAATACAGCTCAGTCATAAAGAAGAATGAAATCTTGGATAGATCTAGAGGGCATAATGCTAAGTGAAATAAGTTAGAGAAAGAAAAATATATCACTTCCCTCATAAGCTGATTTAAGAAACTAAACAAACGAACACAGAAAAAAAAGAGATGGCGAACCAGACTCTTAAACAAAGAAAACCAATTGGTGATTGCCAGAAGGAAGTGGGTGTGGGGATGGGTGAAACAGGTGAAGGGGATTAGGAGTACATTTACTGTGATGAGCCCTGAGTAATGGATAGAATTGCTAAATCGCTATATTGTATACCTGAAACTCACATGATACTATATGCTCATGAGACTGAAATTTTTAAAATAATTAAAACAATAAATGAAAATAAAGCAAAAATGAATTAAATTTATGCAGCTGTTGAATTCTAAGAAACTGAGTATCTTCCTGTTGACTTGGGGGATTCCAGGCATGCCAGTGCCTTCCGGCGTCATTGAAGCAGCACTGACTTGATATTCGGTCACGCCGGTCCTGGACACAGATGAGAGACACGGGAAGGCGAGACATTGCACCGTCTGTCTTCTTCCAGCTTCAACAATGAGGTGTGTGCGAGTGCTGGTAAGGAGTACAGGAATAAAGCCCTTGGGATTTCAGAAGAAGGCTTGAATTTCAAGATTCAGGATGAGTAGACGAAGATTCAAGGAGGGAATGAGGTCTGGGTCAGGCGGGACGATGGAGAAGCAGGATTCCTTCCAGGGAAGATCTTTGGTATCAAAAAGGAATCCATTTTAAGTCTCTTTAAATTTGGTATCAGAAGGACTAGAGAGAACAGAAAAGGAGGGATTATGTAGGGATTAGTATGCCAGAGCAGGGGTCCCTTAGGCAGAGTAAAGCCAGAATCTATCCAATGGTACCAGCTTCCAGGCAAGTGGAGCCCTCAAGCCTTAGACAGCCCCGTCCTTTGTGAGCTCAGACCAAGGAATAAAGGTTTAAATGGACCCTCTGGACCAGACCTCAGTTTATTTTCCAAAAACAATTTATCAGATGTTCCAACCTCACAATATGTCCCACAAACTTAGGGACAGTTTAAAATATGGAATTAAACTCCTTTGTGGGTGTTTCTGTGATCAACAGGAGAGGACTATGTATATAGACTTGTGACACAGCCTCATGGGGTTTGAGCTTTGCTGCTTTTTTTTTCCCCTAATCAGAAACTAAGTGAGGCTGTGCCTTTCTAGGCCCCCAAAGAGACATTGTTATCTAACAGTGAAATGTGGAAACATTTACCGGTGTGGGTGCACCACGAAGCCTGTGGGTCAAATACCAACGCCCAAAGATACAGCTGCCTATAACGGGTGAATGTCAGCTTATTTGGAAAAAGTCTCTGCAGATGTAATTAAATTAAGGATCTTGAAATGAGCTCATCCTGGATGAGGATGTGTCCTAAATCAGGGACACCTGGGTGGCTCAGTAAGTTAAGTGGCTGCCTTCAGCTTAGGTAGTGATCCCGGAGTCCTGGGATCGAGTCCTGCATCGGGCTCTCTGCTCAGCCGGGAGTCTGCTTCTCCCTCTGCCTGCCTCTCCCTCTGCTTGTGCTCTCTGTCTATCTTTCTCTGACAAGTAAATAAATAAAATCTTAAAAAAAAAATGGAAAATATTAAAAAGAAAAAAAAGGGTGGGCCCTAAATCCAATGACAAGTGCCTCTATGAGACAGGAGAGGGCCACGTGAAGACGGAGGCGGAAGCTGCAGTGACATCCATGTGCTTGGAAGCAAGGATGATGAGGGGCCAGTGGAAGGCTGCAGGCTCTAAAGGAGTGTGCTTTCCTCTAGCCTTCATGGAGTGCAGCAGGCCCGTGCCTTGATTTGGGAATTCTGGCCTCCAGAGCTGACACAGGATCCATTTCTGTTGTTTTCAACCAGCCAGTTCATGGGAAATTTGTTACCAGCAGCTTCGGGAAACTGATACAAATCCCTTGAGTTGTCTTCCTAAGGCATCTAAAGGAAGATGTTGGGGCGCCTGGGTGGCTCAGTGGGTTAAGCCGCTGCCTTCGGCTCAGGTCATGATCTCAGAGTCCTGGGATCGAGTTCCCCGCATCGGGCTCTCTGCTCAGCGGAGAGTCTGCTTCCCTCTCTCTCTCTCTGCCTGCCTCTCCATCTACTTGTGATTTCTCTCTGTCAAATAAATAAATAAAATCTTTAAAAAAAAAATAAAGGAAGATGTTAATTCAAAAGTTCTTTTGTTTTGAAGAAACCGCCCCCTCCATTAAAATTGGCCTGTAACTATCATTCAGATGAGCAATCACTGGGTGAAGAGGAGGGCAAAACAGAGAACGACTGGCACTGGAGTGTAAGCCCCAGAACGGACTCCCGGGCTGTGCCCCTGGGGTAGTCAAGTCGCTTCGCAGCCTCATCTCTCAACTGGGAACATCACAGAGAGCACACAAGATCGGCCATGAGAATGCGCCATGTTGGCATGAAGGGTCAACGGGTCCCTCCACCAGTTGTCTTACCCTGGGGGGCCCCTTGCTGCAGCTGTAGATCCAATGTGGAGAGAACACAGGGCATGAGCTCTGCAGTCACACTGCCCGGGCTCCACGGTGTACAGTCTTGTGACCTTGGGCGAGTTCTTTCCGTGAACCTCAGCTCCTCATCCATAAGTAAAAATAATAATAAAAATATCAAGCCGCTAGCATTGATCACAGGTTGCATGTTAGGACTGAGGAACTTAATACATGGGAAGTATTGATGGGCAGAATGCTTGGCCCATAGTAAGATCTCAGAAAAGGTCACCTGTCCTCATCAGTACCATTATTCAGCTCTGATAAAGAGGGCTCTGAGCATGCCATGCGGTCCCAGGGCTAGGACACCACTCCTGTCACGCCCCCAGGCCTCCTGGGTCCCCTTGCTTTCCTTTAACCTCACCCACCACACCTTGCCTGTTCTGAATGCAAATATCACCCCCCTAAGGAGGTAAGAGTAATAATCCACCACCAACAACTGGGATTTTGAGCTGGGGAGGAGGGAAGCAGGAGGCAGAGGAACCACACACTTCAGTCCTGCTGATCTTCTGCTCAGTTCAAGAAAAACGGAGTTTTTAACTTAAAACGCCCATGCATTGAATAATCTCATTTTTATAAAGCTTACGTGACTGTGCATTTTTCTTCCTATGGTTCTCTAAGTCTATCTGCATACAGAGGTGTCTGGGATGACACTGAGCAAATGTTGACAATGGTAAGTTACGATGTAATATTCCTTTGCTTTTCCCCCTTTGTACTTTTTTGTATTCCTTGAGCATGTATTAGAAAATGTATTATTTTCACAAAAACAACAATGGTTTTTGTTATTTACATTAAGCACGCTCCTTGGCCAAACATGGGGCTCAAACTCATAGCCCTGAGATCAAGAGTTGCATGCTGTACTCACTGAGCCAGCCAGGCGCCCTGATGACGTGATTTTTTTTTTTTTTTTAAGATTTTATTTATTTGACAGAGAGAGATCACAAGTAGGCAGAAGGCAGGCAGAGAGAGAGAGAGAGAAGGATGCGGGGCTCGATCCCAGGACCCTGGGATCATGACCTGAGCCGAAGGCAGAGGCTTTAACCCACTGAGCCACCCAGGTGCCCCCTGATT